>NW_024466752.1:0-490518 GCF_017591425.1 Ochotona curzoniae
AGCAGGCAGGAGGTTGTTGTGGGCGCCGCCATAGGCGCCTTGCTGGTTGTGCTGGTGGAGAGGCGCAGGTGGCTGAGCCAGTGCTGCCCTGTGAGCTCCCTCCCCGCAGGAGCCTGTGCAGGACACCCGACTGGTGAGAAGCTGGGAAGGGTGAGTGTGTGAGAGCATCTCCTGAGGCCGCGGGGCGGGCGGGGGCCAGGAGGGGGACCTTGGGGTCCTCACTCTGCAGCACTGACCTTGAACGCTAGGACTCAGAGTGGAACCCATTGTGCAGTGAGAAGGGGGGAGTGTCCAGGGAGAGTTCGGCATTCATGTTAGACAGGATTTCCTTTTTTATTTTTTTATTTTTTCTTTTGTATGCTTTTCTTTATTTTTTACTTTTTCTTTCTTTCTTTCTTTCTTTCTTTCTTTCTTTCTTTCTTTCTTTCTTTCTTTCTTTCTTTCTTTCTTTCTTTCTTTCTTTTCTTCCTTTCTTCCTTTGTTCCTTTCCTTTCCTTTCGTTTCTCTCTTCCTTCCTTCCTATATCTTCTCTCTTGGTTTCTCTTTTTCTGTTTCTTTCTCCATCCTGCCTTTTTCTTCTTTTCCTTTTTTTTTCCACTTTAATACAATCTTTAAAAAAAATTTGGTCCTGATTTTGAGTTCAGAAACAGCATCTCCAGCCCTCACTCCTCAGTGAAGCTCCTCCTAAGGGTCTGGGGCAGTTTTCTTGTTGCTCACACCAGACCAGCACAGACTCCAGCAGTTAGAACAAACAGCCTTGTTTTCCTCAGAGTTTTGCTGCAAGGTTGAGGGGCAGCATGTGGTGCTGGCGTTGTGCTTGGCAGAGGCCTGGGGTGGCACAGCGACCTTGTAGACAAGCCAAGGGAGTGCACGGGGACTCACACAAAGGGGCTTCTCTAGAAGAACCTGAGGAAGGAGCTGTGAAGGCAGCACTACTGATTTATCCTGATGGCTTCTGGTATGTTGTCACCCATTCCCTTAAGTTTTAATGATTGGGATTAAATGTCCCCATGAGTTGTAGAGGGAATAAGTCAGGTTCAGCAGAGAGCATTAAGGCAGGGAATAAATCTCTGAATGTCCAGAACTCTTGCCTCAATGCCAAGTGCTGCTCTCTGCCCTGAAAAATCACAACAGGAGTCACTATTTCCTCCATGATACAATTCAGTAAGTTGTCTTTTTTTCTGTTTCACAATGAGCGTTAGCTCTTTAGAAGAACTGTTTGCCGTGAACAGTAGGTGTGGGAGAAAAGCAGTGAATGGCCACCTGACACAGCACAGGAAGGCATCACTGCCCTGTGTGTTTGTGTGGGTGTGTGTGACAGTGGTTCAGATGACATTGGAACTGCTGTGTCTCCATCAGAATGCCTGGGTTTCAGTTCTGTGCAAATGCAGTGTGCAGCTACTGCCCATGCTGGGAGGCAGCAGACAGTGGCTTGGGTACCAGTGTGAAAAAACTGACTTATTTTCAGTCTTGTGACTGTTGCAGGCATGTGGAACGTGAGAGATTGGATGAAAAAGCCTGCCTGTAAATAAGAAAAAAACTAAATTACCTGTTTGCAACTCCTCAACCTTCAGTCTCCTATTGAAATATTTACATGGTCCTCACTACACTCTTTTTGATTTTTTGATTTTCAAAAAACTTTGCAACAAATAAACATGGCTATGTTATCCTGGCTCACTCATTTCCCTGAAAGATAGCAGTAGATTGGGGTTGGCATTCAGAGTGGCAGCTGATGCCCTAAAACTGGAGGGCATCTGTTTTGTTCTATCTAGTTTGTATAGCTAATCCCTTGGAATATTAATATTTTCTTTACCCATCCAGAGCTCCATTCCTTGGTGACATATTAATATCATCTAAAGAAATGATTGATGTGCTCTGGGTTCTCTGAGCCTTGGCTACCTAGGGAGTAAAAGCTTGGCAAGGCCCAGGTAAATCTATGGTACACAGGATTTGGGATACACAGCAGTTCCATTCTGTATCCACAAGTTGGTTTAGTCAGAGGATAATTTGTACCAACAAAGAATCTTTGTGAAGTTAAAATTTTGGTGGCCTAGAGCACTCATCAATTTGAGAGTATATTTGTAACTGGTTTCATAAGTTCTTCTAGTGAATATTTGCAGAGGTCTAATTCTGGTGGCCGAAAAGGTTAAAACATGTGAGTGTTTTTGTTTTAAAAAAGGTTAGTATAATTTGTGCCTACTGTCTGGGATAGAATTTTTTTTAATTCATTATTTTTAAAGCAGATATACAGAGAGGAGGAGAAACAGAGAGGAAGATCTTCTGTTCATTGATTCAGTCCCCAAGTAACTGCAAAGGCCTGAGCTGCACTGATCCAAATCCAGGAGCCCAGAGCCTCTTCTGGGTCTCCCACATGGTGCAGGGTCCCAAGACTTTGTGCTGTCATCTGCTGCTTTCCCAGGCCAGAGGCAGAGAGTTGAATGGGAAGCTGGTTCGTCAGGAGAAAAACCGGCAGCTACATGATATCCTGGTGCATGCAAGGGGAGGATTTTATCTGCTAGGATACTGTGCTTGGCCCCCTTGATAGGTTCTTAAAGGTGACAAAAGATCAGAAAGAGCTGACACCTGCTGTCCACTAACATTATCCTGCATCTGTGTATCGAGACTGAGCTTTGACCCTGAGGCCTCCTTAATTGCAAATGATAAAATGATTGAATTGTGTTGTGATTAGCTGTGAGTAGTAAATTGGTATTAAGCAAACATAACACATCTGGTGTCAAAAGAAAATCACAGAGGCCACAACCTTCACTTGATCTTAAACGTGTGGTTGCAGAAGAGAGCTAAGATGCTGGGGGAGACATTGCAGGCTGTGAGGAGTTCTCAGGTCCACACTGTCACATTTCTGGCTGCTTAGTGAAGTGAGCCCCCCTGGGCACTGTGTCCTCAGTGAGAGTGATCCCCAAGGCCTGGGAACGTGGGGAAGCAGCTGAGTGTGGGTCTCCCTGTGAAGTGTAAGCAGGCTGCTTCCCAGGGCTCATTCTCTGTCATGTCCTGGTGCTTTGATTTCCAGTTTGCTCATTTCATGTAGGCCTGTCTGCTGAGCTGCTGTGAGCTGCATCTGTAGCCAGTCCTCCCTGCATGCCACTCCAGGCTCATGAGGTTCTGCTGGTGTCCCCCAAAATGCTAAACTGCATGCTAGCCCTTCCAGGCATGCCACTAGCATGCCCCCTCCCATAAGCTTACTGCACCATTGCCAGGTGATCTCAGCCAGCGCCTTATTTGCTCACAGCCACCCTTACCTGCTCCAAGACAGCTCTGTCTCTGTCCCCTGCACCACTTCTCTGCCCACCCTGTCATCCTACAGGTGGCTCCAGGACTTGGTCATCTTTGCACTTCAACCAGCCCCACAGCAGGTACACCCAGCCAACCTGCTGATGCTGGATCCAGGCCCAGATTGTTAGACTGCACCCACCCCCTGCCTAAATCTCCAATGAGCCTGTAGCACACCCGCTAATTCCGTAGCTTTATGGCCAGGCCGGGGCGGCCACCTACTTCTTCAGTTAGCCTCTTGCCCACCAGCCACTGCCACGCTCAGTAGCCTGGGCTGGTCTCTGCCTCCCCTGCACCCACACCGCACCCGACACTATGACCTCTTGTCCAGGATGGAGCCAAGCTTCCTGGGCCAGAGTACATGGACCCCAGTCTTCATGCACTGCACGCTGCCTGTGTTCCAACACCAGACACTCCTGACACAGAACCTACATTTCCCCTAGCACGCCTGCCTTGGTCAGTGACATGATGTCTGCATCAGGCTGCTCGCCTGCCTGCAGCTCCAGAGCCAGATCCACTTGCCCTGCACCCACCATGCATCTCCCACATCGCTACCGCACCTGCTGTTCCAGGGCCAAGTTGGAGACTGTGTTCTTCCAGTGGTAGATCCTGCTTCCATCTAACCCCTGACTCCCACCGGGTCAGGGACTAGAGTATTCCAGGAGTCCTGCTGTTTCCCTCCCTCCTCTCCCCTTCCTGGCTGCCCCTTCCCCTGAAAGTCAGAGCTATCATGTTAAAAAGTGGGTCGAGCTTCCCTGTGTGTAGTGGCATTTGTTTTTCTGTGTGGCCCCTGCCTGTATCCCACAGATGTGCAGGGTCGCAAGACTTTGGGCCATCCTCAACTGCTTTCCCAGGCCATAAGCATGGAGCTAGGTGAGAGGTGGGGCAGCCAAAACATAACCCATCACCCCTATGGGAAATCGGTGCATGCAGGACAAGTACTTGAGCCACTAGGCTCCCGCACTGGGCCCAGTAGTGAGAATTTTTATTAAATTAGTCTTCCAACACTTAAGTGTTTGTGAAATACTAGTGAGTGCCCACCATTCTGAAATTCAGATACAGGGTAGTGGGATAAAAGTTGGCTATACCTGAGGTTTTCATTTTTGTGCATTTTGTAACAGTGCCTGTAATGTAGAGGAGATGCCATTTCTGTATGTGGAATGAAGGAATGAACTCTATTTATTCTAGGGTCTTTTACTCGTTGTTTCTGTGGAGAAATATGGGCATGAAACTGTTAACTAGAAACAAGCAAACAGGCCCGGCATGATAGTGTAGTGCTTAAAGTCCTCGTGTTGCATGCTCGGGATCCCATATGGTCGCCAATTCTATCCTGGCGGCCCTGCTTCCCATCCAGCTCTCTGTTTGTGGCCTGGGAAAGCAGTTGAGGACAGCCCAATGTCTTGGGACCCTGCACTCACATGGGTGACCTGGAAGAGCTCCTGGCTCCTGGCTTCGGATTGGCTCAGCTCCAGCCGCTGCTGTCCATTGGGGAGTGAACCATCTGTTGGAAGATCTTCCTCTCTGTCTCTCCTCCTCTCTATATATCCACCTTTCAATAAAAATAAGTAAATCTTAAAAACAGAAACAAGCAAACAAAAACAAAACAGGAAATGCAGGAACAACACTGGGATTTCAAAAGCCTGTCTTTCTAAGTGGCTGCAGGCCACATGGTAGAGCCCAGTTGGGTAAGTTCTTAAACAGTACAAGTAATCCCTAAGACTTTGGCCCTTGGAATATATCTACTTTGCTTAGCTCATGGTCAACAAAATAACATAGATCAATACTTCAACATTGTTTATGAAGAAGATAATCATGAGTTCATTTTGAATTTTATAAAAAAGATTTAGTTTATTTTGTATTGCAAAGTTCCATATACAGAGAGAGGAGAGACAGAGAGAAATACCTTCCATCCAATGATTCACTCGGCAAGTGACCACAATGGCTGGTGCTGTGCCGCCCCGAAACCAGGAGTTCAGATCCTCTTCTGGGTCTCCCATGTGGTTGCAGGGTCCCAAGGCTTGGGCCGTCCTCAGCCTGTTTCCCAGGCCACAAGCAGGGAGCTGCATGGGTAGTGGGGCTGACAATTTAGAAGCAGCACCCAAATGGGATCCCGGCATGTTCCAGGCAAGGACTTTAGCCACTAGGCCATGGCACCGGGCCACATTTTGCATTTTAATGCAGGCACATGAGGCAGTGTTTGGAAATTTATGTAAAAGGACATTATGAAAAACTGCATCCATTTCCATTTTTTATAAAGGCCTTTGTTTAAAATTTGAGTTTGTAAAAGATTTACTTATTTTTGTTGCAAAGTCAGAAATACAGAGAGGAGTAGACACAGAGGGGAAGATCTTCCATCCAATGATTCATGCCCCAAGCAATTGCAATGGCCAGGTCTGAAGCCAGGAGCCAGAGCTTCTTCTGGGTCCTCCCATGGGTGCAGGATCCCAGGCTTTGGACTGTCCTCCTTTACCACCAAGATTAGAACCAGCACCCATATGGGATCACGGCATGTTCAAGGCCCAGAATTCTGCTGCTAGGCCGCTGTGCTGGGTCCTGAAATTTTAAATTTATTTTTGTATTTGGAATAACAGAGGGAAGGATAAGGAAAGGGGTCTTCCATGTGCTATTTCACTCCCCAAACCAAATAGCTTCAATGGCTGAAACGTCCAGAACTTGAACCAGTGCTCCTATGGGAAGTGGGTGCCACAAGCAGCCAGCAGCTCTATGTGGTGTGCACAGTGCCTGTCCCTGGAAGCACACATAAATAATAGGAAGACAAGGGACTTGCACTATTTGCATTGTCTCATTAACCCTGCTCATAATCACATTACGTATTTGATGGTATCCCTAATTGCAATTAAAACAATGGAATTGCTTAATAAATTAGACAATTTACTTAACTTGTATATTATTAGAGTGGGAATTAAACTTCAGAGTACCTTTCTGTAATCTTTGTCCCTCTCTTTGTCTACTTTTTCTCTGAAGCCTCATTTATTCTGCACATGCAGAAGTTTAAAATAATTGGGTTTATGAAAACAAACATGCAAAGTCCTCTCTGGCTTCTTAGAGAAACCCTGTAGCAGTGGCCCTGTTAAGTAGTTGTCTCCTGTCTCCTCCTCAACCAGTTTAAGGAGTTTGGTTTGCTTGTATTTTGTTAAATCCAGGCCTTAGAGTGTGCAGCTGAGAAGTTCTTTGATTGCAGCTGTCTTCACTGAGGGAGTGGAGCCTGATGCCTGCCTAGAGTGCAGTGTGTTATAACATCAGATACTTTGCTCACTAAGTGATTTGCCACAGTCTGAGATTCTCTCCCATACAATTACCTCTTTCTTGCTGTTGTTTATGATGGTGACCGGATGGCGCTGCAAACTTGCAGTCAGCCTGAAGGAATTGTTTTAGAGGAGCACATCAACTGTGGTGGTGAGGCTGGTGGAGCATTAGTAAAGATTCAGACTATATAGAAGCTTTTGTTTTAGAACTTCCCTGAAAGACTCCAGTCATGGTGGATAGTGATGTGCACATCTGCCACAAGGGACAAACATATGTAACTGTTCTCCCATTGCATTGTTTAAGAAGTATTTTATCTTTTATTGCAAAGTAAGATATACATAGAGGAGGAGAGACAGAGAAGATCTTCCATCCGATGATTCACTTTCCAAGTGAATATAACTGCTGATGCTTTGCCTATCCATAGTGGGGGCCAGGAACTCTTCTGGGTCTCCCACGTGGTCCAGTGTCCCAAGGCTTTGAGCCATCCTCCACTGCTTTATGAGGCCACAAGCAGGGAGTTGACTGGGAAGTGAAGCTGTGGGGATTAGAACCGGTGCCCATGTGGAATACTTAAGCATTCAAGATGAGGACTTTAGTTTTTAGGTCACCTCGCTGGGCTTTCTGCCATTGCATTTTGAGCCCTTTGGTTCAAAGTGTTTTCTTATCTGACAGACTCTCTACTAAATATACATATGTATGTACAGAGAGGTTGAGAGGGAATGTTTTATGTTATTGGTGAATACCAGTGACATCGTAAGTTTTGTTTTGTTTTCATTGAAAAGTCAAATATACAGAAAGAAGAAGAAAGATGGATATTCTCAATCCACTGGTTCACTCCCCAAGTGACAGTCACAGCTCTAGCCTAGCCTATCTGGAGCCAGGAGCCTCTTCCAGGTCTCCCATATGGGTGCAGAGTTAGAAGGCTTTTGCCCAACCATTACTGCTTTCTCGGGCCACAAGCAGAAAGCTGGAAGGCAAGTAGAGCTACTGGCACACAAACTGGCACCCATATTGGATCCCAGGCATGCCAGGCTAGGATTTAGCCACTAGGCTGTTGTGCTGGGTCCAAGCTGGTGTCTTTGATTCAGGGTCTTTACCGTCAATCAGTTTGATGTTGTTTATTTCACCATTAAGATTCCCCGGAATCTTAACATATCATTTGATCTCTTTCTTAACTGACTAAGGCTTTTTGCAACCACTCTCTTTGTTGATGATGTTAATGGCCTCACTGCTTTGCTGTAATACCCCTGAGTTTTTGAAACAGTTGATAAGGCAGCTGATGGAAGATCTCTCTCCCTCTGTTACCATGCCTTTCCAATCAATCAATCTGCCATGCCTTCAGTGGAGGGTCCCTTGTCCCTGTACTGTGACCTCCACAAAGGTGCAGGTGCCCACCAGCATGGCCTGAGACAGGCAGAGAGGAGTGTGCAGCTGGTCCTGGGTCAAATCCTGCACTGGGTCACAGCAGGCTGTGGGATGAAGTCTTGCAGAAATGGCAGCAGAAGTTCATCTTGCAAGCACCAATAGCCTAAATGTGATGAATCTCCACATCCATCTACAGCAAAAGAACAGAGGAAACTACCCAGGGGAAGCTGGACCCACCTCTTGAGACCATAGCCCAGACAGCACGTGGGTGGAGAATGGGAGCGTAGGAAAGGATGGAGGGAAACACCTTGGTCCCTGGAAGATTCTAGCCCCTGATTTCAGTGTGGGTGGCTGGAAGCAGGATCTACCCCTGGAAGAAACCAGTCCGCAATTTGGCCCTGGAGTAGCAGGTGTGGTGTACATGGGAGATGCATGGTGGATGCAGGGCAAATAAAGCTGGCTCTGGAGTGCCAGGCACGTGAGTGGTTTGAAGCAGATACCATGTCACTGTGCAAGTCAGCCTGGTCCTGGTGTACCAGGCAGGGCAGTGGGCAGGCTAGACATGAGGGGACCCCAGCTGTGCCCCTCCTCGCAGGTCCTGGAGCAAGATGTAGTGTGTGTTGGAGGCTTGTGGAGCACCCTCAGAATAAATCTGGTCCTAGAGCAGTGGACTGGATACCAGCTAAGTTGGCCTGGCCCTGGAGTAGCTTGCAGGCCTGCTGGGAATATGGGGTCGAATGGTATGAGAGATTTACCAATGCTAATGAGTAGCTAGCCTGGCCCTGGAATTGGCAGCTGGTGGTCGAGGACAGAGGGGACACTGCCCAAACTGCCTTGGCTCTCTAACAGCAGCTGTGGCCACAGATTGGATAGGCTAGATTCCCGTGGTGGCCAGCACGGCCAGCCTGTCCTTGTAGAAATGGGCAGGGTGGGAGTGCTAGATGTGCAACTGGCACAGGGGAAGCAGCAGGTGGGCCAATGTTGGGTCAGTTGGGGGTGCCGAGTGATTGGGTGACTGTTCCTGTGCCTGGGGCAGCTGCCATGAGGCAAGTCAGGCTGGCTAGACAAGCTGGGGGAGCGGGTTTGAGGCCTTGGTGGGGCAGCAAATGGTGTTGAGTGCTGTGGCAGTGGCGGTGGGGTGGGGACAACACTAGCTGAGCACATGTGGACCTGGAGAGGCTGGCAGGTGGGCTTGAGCCTGGGGTTGCCATCCAAGTCATTCTGGTTTTGTGACAGCAAGCAGGCCAGCAGGGCAGTTGTGCTGGGTGTGTGGGGATGCTGGAAGGGCATGTGATCCTGAAGCAAGTGGTGAAGGGTGAGTTGGCCAGGGACATGGGGGTGTTGGCCTGACCCTGGATCAGACTCATGGGAGGTTGGTGCTAGAGGCATTGGCAGGAGTGCTGGAGGCACAGTGGGAGCAGGGCAAGCAGGCCTGTAGTTTCAGAAAGAGTGCAGTGCCTTTGGGATGGAGTGCATGTACACTGGCCCAAATAGCCTGTCCTGGCCTTGGAAGAGTGGGCATGTTGTCAGGCCAGACAATCAGAAGCACAGGGTACCAAGGGGGTCGGCAGCTTAGCAGTCCCAGTCCGGAAGTGGCTGGTTGGTCAGCAGCTGTTGGAGGGAGCAGGTTGCTGGCTGAGTCAGCCTGGTCTTGAGCTGCTGACTGGGCAGATGGACAGGCATGCTACAGGCATTTGTGGGGTTGATGGGATGGTGGCAGAGCCTTCCTTACCCTGGGGCATTTGACAAGTTGGCTGTGAACATAGAAAGTGACATCAGGGCCCATCTGATCTGGCAGTGACAAGGCTTGTCAGAACAGTGGTCAGAGTAGTCATGAGATCTGTCCCTGGAGTGGCAGGCAGAGCCACCAGAAGTAGCCTGAGGGAGCAATGACAGCCAGGCTAGATGCACAGGTTTTTCCTGCCCAGAAGACCTGTGCCTGCTGCAGCAACCAAGGTGGGAATGCTAGAGGCACTGTGGGTCCAGGGAGAGTGAGCCTAGCCATGAGGAGCAAGATGGAGGGCAGGGGTGGCACGGTCACGCAAAGAGCCAGCCTAGACATGATGCAGCAAACAGGGCAGCAGGGGCAAGTATTTTGTGTGCGTGGGTGATCCCCAGAGCTAGCCTAGGCCTCAAGCAGTGAGCAGGGCTGGAGGTGCATCTGTGTAAGAGGCTTGTGGATGCTCTTACACCTGGCCTGGCCCTATAGCCACCTTCAGGTAGGCTGGGGGACACGGTGGGCACCATCTGAGATGGCGTGGTCCCTAAGTGACAAGCAGGCATGCTTAGTGAAAGGAGAGACTGGCCTAGCCTGCCTGGCCCTGGAACAAGCAGAGGGTGCTTGTGGACATTAACGCTCTGGAGTAGTGTGTGAGGGTTCAGACTGGATCTCCTGGTCCCTGGTAAAATTATCCTTTAAAATGTGAGAACAGGGTCTCTCCCTATTTCCATGTCCTTCCTGTTCCCTTCCTCTGGGGAGGGAACACAGGGATACAATCAGCATATTAATCATCCCTCACAGCTGTTGCCATATCAAATGCAGTGAGATGTGGCTCACACTAACCTCGTCTCTGGGTCACTGTCACAGGGACTGCGCTTCAGCTTTCAGCTTATCTCCAGCATGGTGTGGTGGCGTGCAAGCTAGACCACACCAGATAAGTCTAGGGTGTATTAAGGAGTCTTCATTATCCAAGTTTGGTGATAACAGGACACAGTAGAAATTAACAAATGCCAAGTCCATGTGATACTCCAGTCTGAATGGAAACCCTGAGAGGCAGAATTGGTCATTACCCTGAAGTCTGTCTGTTAATCTGAAGACCTATGTTCCAGCTTCCCCAGCAATATAAGTTATCCTAAGAGACATAGAGCAAAGGGCCTGGACAGACTTATAAGGCTGCAGACATTCACATTTCCTTGCCTTCTCTGCCTACATTCCATTACTGCTAGGCCTCATCTCTCCTGGAAATCTGGAAAGTACACAAATTAGAAATACAAAGTTTCTTAGAATTAACATCGTTATTGTCCCACCCAAACTGTGAACAGAGGGTGAGAAATACAGACATACAGGGCCATGCTTAGGGGCTACCTGTCCTCAGAATCTGCTGGAATCCAGAGAGCAATCAGGTCCTGGAGTGCCAGAGTGATGGAAGCACGTGACCAAGAGAGTGAGCCCATCCCTATCATGGGGTTCATTGGGGGTTGTGAGGGGAGTGGTTACACAGCAATGCAATACCTCCCCCTCTCAGGTTCCAGGTGATGATGGGTGAGTGTCACAGGTGGGCAGAAGGGAAAGCCTAGATGGTGTAGGGTGTGTCTTCCAAGCTGATAACTCTGAACTAGCTGCCTATCCTACAATATTGAGAGAAGGAAGCCACAAGTCTCACCCTCTGTTTCTCTGGGTGAGGTGATAGACATTACTGCCCGTTGTGAATAAGTTTCTTTCTCTCTGCACTTGGTGATTCATGTGAACTCCTCCCTGAGATGGTGCATAAAAGGCACCATTTCCACTATTTTCTTGTGTGTTTCCTCCTTTGGAGCCCCATCCTGCCTCTAGGACAGCACCATTTTCTTTCTTCTTATTAAATAAATCGTGCTTTGCAAGCTAGAATTGTTTGCATGAAAATTGTGTCATGTGAGAGAAAAAAAGAGGTTTATATATATATATTTTTTTTAAAGATTTATTTTATTGGAAAGTCAGATATACAGAGAGAATGAGAGTTAGAGAGGAAGATCTTCCATCCGATGATTCACTCCCCAAGTGAGTGTAATGACCAATGCTATTCCGATCTAAAGCCAGGATCCAGGAACTTTTTCCAGGTCTCCCACACGGGTGCAGGATCCCAAGGCTTTGGGCTGTCCTTGTCTGTTTCCTAGCCCACAAGCAGGAAGCTGGATGGGAAGTGGAGCTGCCGGGATTAGAACCGGCGCCCATATGGGACCCCGGCCCGTTCAAGGCGAGGTCTTTAGCCGCTAGACCATGCTTCCGCCGGGACCCACCCCCCCAAAAAAGAGCTTTTTACTGCAGTGTTTTGGTTTGAATTTCCTTGCAACTCTAGCCCACCTTGCTGTGGACAGCAGAAAGTCCACAAGATCAGACAGGCTAGAGGTTAGTGTTGGGGCTGCCCTTCTGGCCTGGCCCTGGAGGAGCTTGCAGAAGGCATACGGATGTGGGACATGCCACTGGAGGGTCAACTAGCTTCAGATAAGTTGACAGGGTGGACATGTTGTGAGCAGGGGACTCAAGGCATGCAGGCTGGGGCTGGTAGAGGCAGCATGGCTGGCAGAAGGGACCCAGCACTGAGGGGACAGATCACTGGCTGAAACCTGACTGGCTCTCAGCAGCGGATGGTGGACAGTGTGAAAGTGCTTGGGCTTGAAGCGCAATGACACTGGCTCACTAAGCCTGGCCCTGGATGGGCAATTTGGGAATCAGAGGGAGCATGTTAAAGGCACAGCCTTCCCCCAGCACAATTAGGCTCTGAAGTGGATGACTACAGTGCTATGGCAGCAGGGACACTGGCCAGGATGACTTGGCTATGAAGTAGATGGTGGGAGGACAGCGGTTGTAGAGTGTAACAGCTTGTCTGGCCTGGCCCTGGAAAACGCGGCCAGTGGGTGCGTTTTTTCCTTGGCTTGTTGTCATAAGTCCTTGTCCCTGGAGCACTCTGTGCATGCCTGGCATGCATGTGAGTACCAGCTAAGCCCTCTTGGCCCAGGAGTGTACCGCAGGCCCAGAAGTGTACAGTGGGCCAGGTGGAGTCACTGTTCAAGCACAATTGGCCCTGGAGAACCTGGCAGGCAGGTTGCAGATGATGGGTTCCGTCCCCAGTCTGGTTTTGCTGTGGCAATCAGGGCAGCATGGCCCTGGAAGAGAATGGATCGGAGAGGCCCAGGGGCTAACAGGGCGCTGTCTGAATTAGCATCTGGCAAAGTGGGAGGACTGGTGGTTCATGGCATGCTGTCTGATAGGCCCAGGCCCAGAGGAAGGGTGCAGGGTGTGTGACGCTGGCTGAACCTGGTTAACCCTGTAACAAACAGTGAGTGGGGCTGCATGGCCTGCTGGCTAGGGGTGCTATGCAGGATGCACTGGCTTAGCCGGTTTGGACGAAGTGGCCCTAGAGCGGATGGTGTGAGTGCTGGGACCCATGAAGCAACCTCTCAATACGCCTAGCCTTAGAACCTCAGGAGGGGGCTGTGGAGGAAGAAGGCAAAGAAGGGCGTGAGATACCAGCTGAGTCCACCTGAACCTGGAGTGGCTTGCAGGCAAGCTGGGAACAAGGGGTTAGGCGGTGTGTTCCTAGTGAAGTGGACAGCACGCAGGCTGAGGATGCGGGGGATGCCGGCTGAATCAGCAGGTCCTTTCAGCAGCGATGTATGAGCTGCCTGTGCAGGGCAATCTCCTGGTGTGGCAGGTGGGTGAGCAGCCTGCTAGGGGCACTGGGAAGCTGGCAGAGCCTACCTGGTTCTGCTGCAGCAAGCAGAGTAGCCTGCCGTGTGTGTGTGTGTGTGTGTGTGTCTGTGTGTCTGTGTATGGTGGGTGGGGGTGGATTGCAGGCAGAGTGTGCCTGACTCTGGAGCAGCGGGCATAGTGGGAGGGTTAGAGGCGGGGGATTATCGACCTAGTCCTTGAAGCTCTGGAGCACCAGGCAAGTGGGTTATCGAAGCGTGGGCCCCATCTATACTGGGCTGAACCTTGAGTGCCATCCTGATGGGCACTAGAAGTACAGGGTGAACAGGAACCACTAACTGATTCTCTCTGCCTTCAAGACACCTATGGAGTAGAGGACCAGGTGGACTGCAGGTTATGGGTCTCCCTCCAAGTAGCCTGTACAGGTCTGGCCCTGGCCACCTGACACTAGATCTGCGGGGTACGTAGCCAAGACTGCTGGGGCCTGGAGCTCAAGGCATGTCCACGGGGTGCTCCTATTCTGTAGGGAGGTTGACTGTGGCCAAGCCCACCTGGCCCTAGAGCAGCATGAGGGGTGTCAGGGTAGGCCGAGAAGCGGTGCTTGGGATACTGGCAGAGCCATTGTGGTCCAAGACCGGGGCAGCAGTGGTGGTGAGCCTTTGGGGCAGTGGCCGAAACCACCTGGCCCTGGTGCAGATGGCTTGCGGGAAGGGGCATGCTAGAGGCTTACAGGGCTCCAGCATAGCCCAGCTGGCCCTGGAAGGGCTGGCATGTGGGTTAGGGTCGTTGGGGACACAGGCACAACCTCACGAGACTGGAGTGGCACACAGGACACACGGCCAAGAGGTGCAGGGCCTGGAAGCTGAGCAGGCCTGCACATATAGTGGTTTTCATTAACACCGGTGTGGTCCAGGGAAAGTCAGCCAGCAGGACAGTGGCACTGGCAGCGACAGCCATGTTCCAAAAAAAGGACAGAGGCTGCTCTGAGGCTGTTTGACTGCAGCTTATAATTACCTTGACAGTGTAACTGATTATAAGCGTCCTAATAAAGAGTGAGGTTTTTGTCTGGGGCATGTTCCCTTAAAAAAAAAACAAAAACAAAAAAAAGAACCAGGTTCATATAGGATCCTGGCACATGAAAGGTAAAGAATTTTGTCACTAGGCTACCGCGCCAGGTCTCACTACTTGCCTCTTAAACATTGTTTTGAAAATGCAACGAAAAAACTTAAACAGAGAAAGGAAATTATATGCATAGTTGTGACCTTTTACACAGCAGAACTGTCAATGTACACCAATGACTCACTTATGCAAAACCAAACTGAAACTGATGAGAGAATCACGCGAGATTTCTGGGTAGAAGATCAACACAATCAAGCTGGTATTCTAATAAGAAACAGTATGAAAACAAAACAAACAAAAAAAAAAACGAAAAAGAGAAATGAGATCTAAAACATTAATTTACACTACATTTTCAAATATCTTCCTGCTCTGTATTTTAAGGTGTCAAATGAACTAACAGCAAAAAGCGAATATAAAGAAGAAAATTCTCAGAATCAACTGAACATTCAATGAAGAGTAACTCTAGATTCTTGTCCTACATTTCTGTTTTCCAGACTTGAATGGGATCCTGAAGGAGAGGCCAGGAGGTGGACTGATGTGAGAGGCGACAGCGGCCCCTGCTGTTGGAAGGCTCAAGCTGCAAGAGAGGAGGCCACTTCCTGCCTGAGGTGAAGCCCCGCCCTTCACTCCCCCTCCCTCCAGAATCCTACCTGACTGCCCCTCCAACCTTTGTGATTCTGATTGGCTGTGCATTGTGATGTCACGGTAGTCATGCTGTGTGGGAGCAGTCCAATGAGAAGTGCCCAGGAAGCCCTGTGGCAGCAGGTGGGAGGTTGTTGTGGGCGCCACCATAGGCGCCTTGCTGGTTGTGCTGGTGGAGAGGCGCAGGTGGCTGAGCCAGTGCTGCCCTGTGAGCTCCCTCCCCGCAGGAGCCTGTGCAGGACACCCGACTGGTGAGAAGCTGGGAAGGGTGAGTGTGTGAGAGCATCTCCTGAGGCCGCGGGGCGGGCGGGGGCCAGGAGGGGGACCTTGGGGTCCTCACTCTGCAGCACTGACCTTGAGCACTAGGACTCACAGTGGAACCCATTGTGCAGTGAGGAGGGGGAGTGCCCAGGGACAGTTCGACCTTCATGTTGGGCAGGGTTTGCTCTCTCTCTCTCTCTCTCTTTTAATTTTATATCAATTTGTATTTTAATTGGCCTGATTTTCCTGAGTTGAGAAGCCCCGTCTCAGGTCCCCAGCTCAGTCCTCAGTGTAGCTTCTGCTAAGGGTCTGGGGCAGTTTTCTTGTTGCTCACACCAGACCAGCACAGACTCCAGCAGTTAGAACAAACAGCCTTGTTTTGCTCAGAGTTTTGCTGCAAGGTTGAGGGGCAGCATGTGGTGCTGGCGTTGTGCTTGGCAGAGGCCTGGGGTGGCACAGCGACTTTGCAGACAATCTATTTGAAAAAATCCTTTGTCAATTTAAGTCTTGGTCTCTTTGATCTTCCATTGTCAAAGGTGACTAAATCCTGGTACTGTCTGATAATTGATGTTTGTGATTTCTTAAATTGAATTTTCTAAAGTGATATGGTATGGTAAATAGATCTTAAAAATGTCTTTATTTCTTTTCTTGCTTTTTTTATGTTCAAATGAGAGTTCAAGTAAGAGAAAGGGCCAGGTGCCTTGGCCTAGTAGTTAAAGTCCTCTCCTTGAGTGCCCTGGGATCCCATATGTGCGCCGCTTCTAATCCCGGCAGCTCTGCTTCCCATCCAGCCTTGTGCTTGTGGCCTGGGAAAGCTGGAGGGTGGGTAGGCGTTGAGCCTGTGCAGGGGTGCGGGGAGGCGGAAGGTGCTAGTGTATGTGGCTGGCCCGGCACCTGCTGCAGGTTCAGGATGCTGTCGATGGCACTTTGCAAGTGCTCCATGAGAGTGTCGTTCTGTGGACTGTGGCTTGAGAAGCTGGCCTGGTCCATGTCTGCGGACTGGGGCTTGCGCCACTTGGCGGGTGGCATTGTGGGGGCCTCCCAGCTGGCATGGGCGGCTGCGTGGCTGGGCTCAGGCAGCGTGGCGGTGGCCTTAAGTAGCTGCTGGTACATTTCGTCCACCTTGGCGGGCAGGGGCGTGGCACTGGTGGCCACATGCTCTGGGTAGCTCTTGCAGAGCAGCAGGCATGGCCAGGGTGGCGTAGGCCTGCAGCCTTGTGAGTGCCGGGTGGCACCGGCGGTGGCGTGTGGTCCACCCGCCGTTCATCTGGGTGGCCGGGGTTGATGGTGGCGGGGGTGGACGCTGCAGGGGCTCCGCATTCTGGGGCGCAGGGGACGGCTGGTGCCCAGGGTCCAGCGCCTTGTTGTGCACCACCTTGCTGAGCCTGGTCTCCTGTTTGATCTTGAGCTTGAGACTGATGTGGCTTCGCACCTCGTAGGTCTTGATTGGCGGGCCGTTGCGGGAAGGCGTGGGGCTGTCCTCATTGGCGTCCAGGAAAGAGGCAGCGGACCATGAGGAGGAAGACAGGGAGGAGGACGCATCAGCCCAGGTCATGGAAGGCGATCCACCAGCCCCGCAATGCCGGATCACAAGCTTGGTGGGCAGGTGCGACGGCCTGGGTGCGTTTCAATAATTGGGTGGAGACTGTCTCAAAATCCTTGTCCTCCTTGTAGTTGCTGGGGGAGGGGAGGGCGCCCTGGTACACGTGGTAGGGCAGCAGGCCATGCAGGGCATCCTGCAGGTAGGGGAAGGTGGTCTTGCAGTCGGGGTGCAGCACAGACCCTTGGTATTTGTGCAAATGCTCCAGGAGACAGGCCTCCTTGCTGGGTTGCAGTGCAGGGGCCTTCTTCAGCTGTAGTTAAGGTACAGGGTCCTTGGTCACACTTAGGGCTGGGAGGCTGCCAGCAAACGGGGAGATGTACCTGCGCCTGCTGGAGGTCCAGGGTCAGCAGCGTGCTGGCTGCAGGGGGTGCTGGTGGGGTGGGCTGCATGGTGAGCACGGGGGTGGCCTCCTGGTGGTAGTGGTGGAGGAGGCAGCCGCCGCAGCAGCGGGAAGAGCTGCTGGCTGTACCAGCCCATGGGGGCGTTGAGCATGGCCAAGGCGCTAGGAGGCAGGGTGATGCCCTGCAGGACTGTGGTGGTGGTGGTGTGGGCCCGGAGCTGTAGGCTGGCTCTGTGTGGGCAGGCTGCCCGCCGCCAGTGACATGGGCATCTGGAAGAACGTGGGTGGCAGCGGAGAGGATGTGTGTGGCAGTGCTGTGTGCAGCCGAGGGCGGGGCCAGCACAGGGCCCAGGCTCAAAGGGGTTGCCAAGTTCTGGTTTGTGAGGATGGGGTTGGCGATGAGCTGTCCGTGTGTGTGAGGGGCCGCAGCAGCCAGGATCTGGCCACCCACATTGGCTGGCAGGGAGGAGAGTGGTTGCGGGAGCTGGACGTTGGGGACGCTGGGCAGCAGGAACTGGTTCTGGCCAGGCAGCTTGTGCT
Organism: Ochotona curzoniae; assembly: GCF_017591425.1. Lineage (NCBI taxonomy): Eukaryota > Metazoa > Chordata > Mammalia > Lagomorpha > Ochotonidae > Ochotona > Ochotona curzoniae. The sequence goes on from NW_024466752.1 coordinate 17,833, forward strand.
AGGTTGGGATGACGATACTGCTGCCCTGGTTCAGCAGGTGCACGTTCACGGGCTTGCTCAGGATGCCTGATGGCCTCTGTGGCACCGCCCCAGTTGTGGTGGCTGGTGGCTACCTGAAGACGCTGGTCTGCAGGGTGGGCAGGTGCAGGGAAGCCTGACAACACCACGTTCTGGCCAGCCTTGCCAGCTGCCATGGAGGTCAGGTTCTGTGGTGCCTTGGGCTGTGGTGGGAGGGAGCCCAGCTCGCCCTGGATGGTGAGTGTGGTGTGCCAAGGGTTTAGGCGTTGGTTGGTACAGCTTGGGGAACACCACCCTTGCTGGCTTGTGCTGGATGGGCGTGGGCGTATGGCGTAGGATCATGTTGGATCTTCCGTCAAATGATTCACTCCCCAAGTGACTGCAATGGCCAGTACTGTGCCAATCTGATGCTGGGAGCCAGGAGCTCTCCCGGGCCTCCTACTTGGGTGCAGGGTCCCAAAGCTTTGGGCCATCCTTGACTTCTTTCCCAGGCTACAAGCAAGGAGCTGGATGGGAAGTGGGCTGCCTGGATGAGAACCGGCTACCATATGGGATCCCAGAGCGCTCAAGGCCATGCCAGCTAGGCCATGGCGCCGGGCCCAATCTCACCATTCTAAGCACAATGAATTCACTGCAGAATCCACTGACTGACATAGCCCATCTTAGAGTCTCCATTTGCCCAGTTTTTCACTGCCAACATATGGCTGGGGTAGTTGATTGTCCTCTGTTGTGGTGCCAGGTATCCTCTGCAGGTTCCCATAGACTGCCATGTGCTCCATGTGTACCTGGTTATGCCCTCCACTGCTCTGTCTGAGCCTCCTAGGTGGCTCAGCTCTGGCACTTGCACTCCATGGCAGACCCTGGAACCTGCACTTCCCTCCATGGGTAGAGTTCTGAGTCTAGCAGTTTGTGCGGGGAAATGCCCAAAGAAACTTTGAGGTGATCCTGGACTAGATTCTTGTGTGTACTTGCAGGTACAGGGCCCGATACAGTCCATCGCCCCAATCAGCTGTGGTTGTAATTACTATGTTGGGTCTGTTTTCAGCCCTGTCTTCCACTGGAACCAATGGGTGTTGCAGTTCAGCCTGATTCTGCGCAGCACACACTTGATCCTCACATAAACCAATGGGAACTGCAACCTAGTTGCGGCCAGCCACAGTAACCCCCACCAGGCCCGTCCCTTGCCCTAGTTCCCATGCTTGCCAATTTGTGCAGCCAACTAGTTCAGTCTGTCCCATATCCCGTTCAGCTCTCATGCACGTCAAAGGCATTGAAGCCTAGTTCAACCTAACCAGCTCCACTATCCAGCCCACACACATTCTGTTTGTAGCCATTCTGTCCAACCACCCCTCCCCCAGTGCTGGTTTTAATGCTCTGCAGTGGAAGTGGTAAGCCAAGAGGGAGGTGCCCACTGTTTCCCTCCTAGATCACTCAAAACTCCCAGGTCATGCACTTTTCACATGATTCTGTAGTTTAACTTGACAGATTAGCCACCGGTGCCAGCATCTGCTATCTGATGCTGTTGTAAAACCCAGCCAACCCTCACCTATTCTGCTTTATGTTTGCCCCAATAGGGATAGCCAATTAAACCTGACTATTCCCTGATCTGGCTCGCCTGAGGCCCACAGGTGTTATAGCCCTGCCTGGTCTGTCCCCATCCAACTCATGCTGTCCAGTGAGCAACATGTTCCAGCAGGGTGCCCTCCATATTCTCCTTACAAGCTTTACCCCCTTCCTCTCTGGTTCCTATGAGTGCTGTGACCCAATCTGGCATGGCCCGCCTCACCTTGGCATTTGCTAGTGCGTGCTCTAGCCTGGCTCAACCCTAATTCCAGCTGGGGAGGGTTACAGTCAAATTCAGCCCAGCGTGTACCCTATCCCAGCTGTAATGTGTACTGATATGTGTTGTGACCATAACTGTCCTGACCCATACTGTTCTGTTGCTCGGATTCATCAGTGGCTGATGGGAACTGGTTCAGCCTGGCCCATCCCTGAACTATGTAGAATGTAGGTCCTGTAGGAGGGACAGTCAGTCAAGCCTGACTCTTCCCTGATCTGGCTTGCATGAGGCCCACAGGTGTTATAGCCCTGCCTGGTATTAACTCATGCTGTGCAGTGAGTGAGGTGTTCCAGCAGGGGTGCCCTCTGCATTCCCCCTACCAGCTAGTGGGTGCTGTAGCCTACCTGGCCAGGCCCACTCTCAATTCCTGCTTTAATGTGTACTGTTATGTGTTGCAACCATAACTGATTCAACCCACACTGTTGCTCAGATTCATCAGCGGTGATGTGAACTGGTTCAGCCTGGTCCACCCCTGACCTGTGCCAAATGTGTGCCAGTGGGTACCTTTCCCTGGCCTGCTCTGGGCTGTTCGTTTTGTGCTTATTGCGCTTACCTGCTGGGTTGTGTCCTGACAGAGGAGTTGCCCAGATGCTCCATCGGAACCTCTTTCAGTTCCAGATTTTGCATGTACTGGTAGGTGCATGAGCCAGCCCTATTCAGTCCGCCTCCTGTCTCAGTAGGAGGAGTGGTCTTTCCTAACTGGCCTTCAACCCATTCTGGTTGTTGTTGGATGTTTCAGCACAGCCAAGGCTCATCCATACCCAAACACAGCTCACACATGGCTCAGTAGGGGCAGAGACCAAGCTTAGTCCATCCCACAGCTACCCTGGTCCTCCAGAACATCAGATGGTATTGGAGTCTGGCCTGGCTTGGTGCATCCAGTCCTGGTCCATACTTGTGCCAAGGGAGACTGCAGCTGTATCCAGACCAGAATGCATTCCCGACTAAAGCCCCTGAACTCCTTATTGGTAACCCCAAGTCAGCTAGGGTGTCCTCTTAGGTGCCTAACCAGGCCTGTTCCCAGCCATAAATTGTATGCATGCCAGTGGTTGCTCTTTCTCAGCTTGGCATAACTTCTCACCTGTCTTGGCCTTTGCCTTTGATGCTGTGGCCTAGCATTCCTGGCTCATGCAGAGCAGTAGTGGCCTAGCAGCTAGGGTACTCAGCTCGATTACGCCAGGATCCCATTAAAGATTTATTTATTTTTATTACAAAGTCAGATATACAGAGTGGAGGAGAGATAGAGAGGAAGATCTTCCGTTCAATGATTCACTCCCCAAGTGAGCCCAACAGCTGTTGCTATGCCGATCCAAAGTCAGGAGCCAGGAACTTCTTCCAGGTATTCCACAGGGGTGCAGAGTCCCAAGCCTTTGGGCCGTCCTTGACTGCTTTCCCAGGCCACAAGCAGGAAGCTGAATGGGAAGTGGAGCTGCCGGGAATGGAACCAGCACCCATATGGGATCCCGGCACGTTCAAGATGAGGACTTTAGACACTAGGCCACGCCGCCGGGCCCCCCAACTGAAACTTCTTAAAGTGCAACAAAAATGTGGCCTTGAAGATGCCCATCGTGTCTGTTATCCAAACATACTTTTGTTTCAGGAAAGATGACATCTGAGCCAATCTCTTGAGGGTTCTGTTTGATTATGAAAATCAGTGTTTACATTGAAAGCATAATTAAGTTATTAACCTTCTTCATATTTTTACAGTAGGGATTTCAATCACATTCTGAGTATTGAAATGGTAAAGATTTTTTGTCCATTTTGCAGGAGAGGGATTATATCCGTTTCATTTCACGGTAGCCAACTGGAAGGATATTCGGCTTTTAAAGTACTGGCTGGGCTGCATCTGTAATGGTAGCTGGATAAATGAGATTTCTATGTAACACATGCTGCTACTGGACACACTCATGGGCTTGGCCCTTGTTCTGGTCCTCCACGATGCAGTGGATGAGCTGATCATTCTCCTCCAGGAGCGGCTGGGTTGTCTCCTGATTGATTTCAGCACTGCCCCGCAGCCAATCAGGAACGAAGGCCACTGACATGCCAGGGAGCCCGGCAGGCACTCTGCTACTCATCTTGCTTAAATCTCAGTTTGTTGCATTTTTATATGAGAGGAGGACAGAGAGAATACAACAGAGTTCTTCCACCTGCTGGTTCACTGTTCAAATGACTGGCATGCCAGAGCTGGCCAGAGCTGAAAGCCAGGAACTCAATCTGGGTGTGTGGCCCAGCAGCTAACTTTCTGAACACTGGGTCTGCCTCCCCAGAGTGCGTGATAGCAACCAGCTAGATTCAGAGCATGCAATCAATCATAAACACTCCAAAATGGGATGTAGACATCTTTATTGGTCTCTTATAGGAAAAAAAAGTATGCTCCATGTGAGACAAGAAACAGGTTGCTGCAGTGTTTTGCTTTGAATTCCCTGCAACTCTCTCCTGCCTTGTCCTGGAGCAGCAGGAAGTCTGTGGGGGTGTGCAGGCTAGAAGTGAGTGTTGGAGCTGCTGAGCCAGCCTGGCCCTGGAGCAGCTTGCAGGCAGGCCAGGGGTGTGGGAGAAGCCACTGGGAGTTCAGGTTTGGTGAAGGGGACTCAGGTATGCGGGCTGGGGCCTGCAGAACAGGCCGAGCCCTGGAATGGCTAGCAGGTGCACTGCCTGCTGAGGGAGTGGGACCACCTGCTAAGCCTGACTGGCTCTCAGCAGCAGATGGTGGACAGAGTGGCAGTGCTCATGGGCTAGAGGCACACTTGTACCTGCTCACCAAGCCTGGCCTGGATGAGCAAGCAGGGCAGTGTTGGGCGTTGCTTGAAGTGCACTCTCCCCAGAGCACAATTGGGTCTGGCCATAAAGGCAGCAACTATAGTCCTGTGGAAGCAGGGACACCAGCCAGGACGACTTGACAATGAAGCAGATGGCAGGCATACAGCGGGCTTAGAGAGCACCAGTTTTTCCAGCTGGCCCTGGCATAGCAGCTGGTGGGCACCTTGGGTCCTCAGGTTGCTACCATAAGGAACATTTAAAGAGAGATGTGCAATTACATGTATATCGTAAAAGTTTATTTATCAGAGGATCAGATTTCAATTTCATCTATCAATGATAAATATTTAGAAAATGAAACAAGTTAAGGACTATAATCAACTATATTATGCATAGAATTTTGTTTCACAGTCTTCCTCATCAAGAACACATTACCATGCATATAAACATCTTGCATGCTAATATAAAATCTAGAAGACAGAGAACATGAGTTCCCCTGTTACCTAGGAACAATGTAACAGAATCATACCTGACCGCCCCTGTGTCCTTTGTGATTCTGATTGGCTGTGCATTGTCTGACGTCACTCGTAGTCATGGTGTGTGGGAGCGGCCCAATAAGGCGCGCCCCGGAAGTCCTGTGGCAGCAGGCAGGAGGTTGTGGGTGCCTCCATAGCCGCGTTGCTGGTTGTGGTGGTGGAGAGGCGCAGGTGGCTGAGCCAGTGCTGCCCTGTGAGCTCCCTCCCCGCAGGAGCCTGTGCAGGACACCCGACTGGTGAGAAGCTGGGAAGGGTGAGTGTGTGAGAGCATCTCCTGAGGGCCCAGGGTGGGCGGGGACCAGGCAGGGGACCTTGGGGTCCTCACTCTGCAGCACTGACCTTGAACACCAGGACTCACAGTGGAACCCATTGTGCAGTGAGGAGGGGGGAGTGCCCAGGGACAGTTCCACCTTCATGTTGGGCAGGATTTCCTTTTTCTTTATGTTAAGGCATGTGTTGAGTTGAGCAACAGCGTCTCCAGCCCCCAGCTCAGTCCTCAGTGAAGCTCCTCCTAAGGGTCCGGGGCAGTTTTCTTGTTGCTCACACCAGACCAGCACAGACTCCAGCAGTTAGAACAAACAGCCTTGTTTTGCTCAGAGTTTTGCTGCAAGGTTGAGGGGCAGCATGTGGTGCTGGCGTTGTGCTTGGCAGAGGCCTGGGATGGCACAGCGACCTTGTAGACAAGCCAAGGGAGTGCACAGGGACTCACGCCAAGGGGCTTCTCTAGAAGAACCTGAGGAAGGAGTTGTGAAGGCAGCACTACTGATTTATCCTGATGGCTTCTGGTATGTTGTCACCCATTCCCTTAAGTTTTAATGATTGGGATTAAATGTCCCCATGAGTTGTAGAGGGAATAAGTCAGGTTCAGCAGAGAGCATTAAGGCAGGGAATAAATCTCTGAATGTCCAGAACTCTTGCCTCAATGCCAAGTGCTGCTCTCTGCCCTGAAAAATCACAACAGGAGTCACTATTTCCTCCAAGATACAATTCACTATGTCATCTTTTCTTGCCTTTTTTTTTTTCTGTGTCACAAAATAAGCTTTAAGTCTTTAGAAGAACTGTTTCCTGTGAACAATAGGCATGGGAGAAAAGCAGTGAATTGCCCCCTGACACAGCACAGGAAGGCATCTCTGCCCTGTGTGGGTGTGTTGACAGTGGTTAACATGACATTGGGTTTCCTGTGTCTCCATCAGAATGCCTGGTTTTCAGTGCTGTGCAAATGCAGTGTGCAGCTACTGTCCAGGCTGCAAGAGCAGGTAGAATCAGTCAGTGCTTGCCACCTCTTTTGCACCTCCGACATGACCCAGGTTGGCCACTCCAGGGCCTGCCCTGCATGAACGGTGCCCCTGCTCCCTTTGCCAGCTTGGCATCTTCTCCAGAGCCAAAAGGACCAGTTTGATGACCCCTGTATCTATATTCTTTCCACTACTCCAGGTCCAGTCCCACTCTGCCCAAGACCTGCCCTGCTGTTCCACTTGCTGCTGTAGAACCAGGTGGGCTCTGCCAGTCACCTGGCACCTCAACAGGCTGCTTGCCAATCTGCCAGCCCATGGTAAGGTAGGTTTGCTCTGCTAGGCAGCCCATAGACCACTGCTGCACATTTAGCTGCATCCCCGTGCTCCCAGTTTGACATATGTGTACTACACTTACAACCCTGCTCCCCTTAACCACACCCCTCTTTCCTAGCTTGCCTGCAAGCCACTCCAGGATCAGGTGGGCTCAACTGGTGCTCCACACACATCTAACCCTGCCTCACCATTGCCCCCTACTGCTGATCTAGGGCCAGGCCTGTTCAGACAGCACTTCACAGCCCTGAGCATGCATTCCATCTGCTCCAGGGCCACATCATGCAAGCCACCTAGGCCAGTGCATCCCTCAGCCCTGGAACAGTTCGCTCAGCCCCACATGCTACTTGGTCAGTATCCACATGTGCCACTAGTAAACCATGCATTCCAGAGCCAATGGGTCATGGCAGTAAGGCCAGAGCCTAAGGCACCCACTGGCTGCAATTCCAGGGACAAGCTGGACAGGCAGGTGCACTATGAGTCCCCTCTCTGCCTGCCATCTATTTCATAGCCAAGACATCCTGGCTAGTGTCCCTGTTCATGAAGCAGTGTAGTCCTCCATTTTAGGGCCAGACCTAATTGCACAGAGGAGAGAGGAAAGAAGGGCAGCCAGTGATCCCGCTCCCTCAGTATGCATTGTGCTGCCAGCTGCTCCAGGGCTAGGCCCCTTCTGCCAGTGTCCCTGCAGCCCCAGCCTGCACACCTTGAGTCCCCTGCCCCAAAATATGCCCACTCTGCCACCTCACCTGACCCTCCAGTGTCATCTTCCACACCCCTGGCCTGCCTGGAAGCTCCTCCTGGGCCAGAAGGGCTTGGGCCCCCCAACACTATTTCTAGCCTGCCCACCCCCATAGCCTTGCCGCTGCTTCAGGGCAAAGCTGGTTAGTGTTCTAGGGAAATTAACATGAAACACTGCAACAACCTATTTCTTGTCTCATGAAAAATATTTGTGTAGACAGTGCTAGTTAGCAAAGCAGAGTTTATTTAAGAAGCAGAGAGAAGGTAGCCTGCCCTAGCAGCAGGAGGGGCTCCAAGGGGGGAAAGACCTGATTTAATGGTGGAAATTGTGTCCATTCAGCACCAACTCAGGGAGGGGTTCACATGAGTCACCCCAAGGGCAGAAAGAAGCTTATTCACAGTAATGATCAGTAATGTCTACCACTTCACCAGAAATAAAACAGTGAGGCTTATGTCTTCTTTCTCGCAGTGTTGTAGGGTAGTCAGCTAGTTCAGGGTCACCAGCTTGTAAGCCACATACCCCCATCAACTACTAGACCTTCCCTTCTGCCCACCTATGATGCTCACCTATCATCACCTGGATCCTGAGAGGGGGAGGTATTGCATTGTTGTGTAACCATGCCCTTCACAAGCCCCCACAATGGCCCCTGATAGGTAGGACTCGCTCTCTCATTCAAGTGCTTCCATCTCTTTGGCACTCTGACTCTTGGTCTCCCCAGTACCTGCTTTCTGGCTTCCTGCAGACAGACTCTGAGGACAGGCAGCCCCTGTGCATGGCCCCTGTATGTATTCCTCACCCTCTGTTCACAGTTTTTTTGTGGGACAGTGAAGATGCTAATTCTAGCATACCCTGTATTTCTAATTTGTACTTTCAGGAGTTCCAGCAAAGGTGAGGCCTAGCAGTAACGGTATGTGGGCAGAGGATCCAGGGAAAAGTGAATGTCTGCAGCCAGAGCCTCTTTTCAAGAAGAGCAGCCCAGAGCCAGGCCCCTTTTGAAGGTGACCCTGTGACCCTACTATGTTTGCTAAACAGCAAAGTTTATGAAGTAGGCAGATAAACAGACCAACCAGCCTGGCTCAGCTCTTCTGTCTTTCAGAGAGTAACATCAATGTGAAAGATAGATGTATTTTTGTAGAAAGAATGAGTTATATAGCTACAGGAATGAGGCGAGTTGGATAGCCACAGGAGGCTGCCATGTTTGCAATGGGTGGACAAAGGGTTGGCTGTAACACTGCAGAAGGTGCCAGCTCTAGGCTGGTTCTGCCAGAGATCTTTCTATCCTTGCCTTCCATCTTGCTCCTCTAATAGGCTTACGCTCCTGGGTTCTCAGCACCTCTTGTATTCCCACCTTGGCTGCTGCAGCAAACACAGATCTTCAGAGCTGGCAAAGCCTATGCTTGTAGCCTGCCTGTCACGGCTTTCTCAGGCTCCTCCAGGTGCTCTGCCTGTCTCTCCAGGGATGGACCAGCTTGGTGAGAGTAACATGTGCCACAACACAACTACTCCACTGCTCTGCTTTGCCAATGCCAGCTAGATGGTCCCAGGAGGAACTTCCTGTTCCACAGCCTGCTTATCGAACCCTCCAGGGTTTGAGAGCCTTATCCACCATTCCATGAAACCCGAACATGCCTGTGCTGTTTGCCCCATCCACAACTCGAGGGACAGGCTGGCTCAGCCAGCAACCCACTCCCTCTGACAGTCATTGATCCACCAGCTGCTTTCAAACCAAGAACACTATGCTGCTTCTTTCTTTGCATCCTGCGCTTCTGACTGCCAGCCCTGCCACCATGCCCACTGCTCCAGTGCCAGGACAGGTCAGCTAAGCCAGTGTACAAGCACCCCATTCCCCAGGGACCATGCTCTGCCTGCAGCTCTAGTGTGAGCCCTGCTTACGCTGTGCCCACCATGCCTCCAACACTCCTGTCACTACCTCTAGCAAGCCTGAATGATGCCCCTCCAGGGCCAGCTCCCCAGCACCCCTGTCCTGGCTGACCTCCACCACCTGCTCCAGAACCATGGTAGCTCTTCCAGAATCCCCACACACCCAACACAACTACCCTGCTGGCCTGCGTGTGCTGCTGAACTAGGCCAACTTGGATGGCATCCCTGGGCCCCATCTGCCTACCATCCACTCCAGGGCCAGGTGTGCTCAGCCAGCCTTGTTCCCCCAGCACTCAACACCATCTGATGTACCTCCAGGGTCCCAAGCCCGGCACCCCTACAGATCTAGTCATTCAGCACTTCCTCCCTTCTTGCTGCCCCAGGGTCAGGCGAGCTTGGGCTCTGGCACACCTGCCACTTTCTCTGTGCCAGCTGTAGATCTAGCATGCCCACACCACCATTGCTACAAGGACAGGCCAACTGCACTGTTGACCCCGGGACTCTAGCCTTCCTGATCCATTGGCACTGCAGTTGTTCCAGAACCAGGCTGATTTGGGCGGTGCCTCTTAGTATCTCAACTGCCAGCCATGCACTTCAGGGCCAGGCCAGCTCACTAACACCAATAAATCCCCCATCCCACCCTACCCTACCTATAAATGACTGCAGGGCCAGGTGGACTTAACTGGTGCCCAGGCCTCTTTTCTATGGCCAGACCTGTTCCTTGGGTGCTCTACTAACCCCCAGCACCAAGTATATCTGCTCCAGGATTGATGGCACAGCCCAGGTCCCTGCAACTGTAGTCCTCCCAGCACCTTGCCTGCTGCTCCAGGAGCAGGCAGGCTTGGCCAGTGACATGGTGTCTGCTTCAGGCTGCTCGCCTGCCTGCAGCCCCAGAGCCAGGTCTGTTTTCCATGCACCTACCATGCATCTCCCACATCCCTACCGCACCTGCTGTTCCAGGGGCAAGTTGGGGACTGGGTTCTCCCAGGAGTAGATCCTGCTTGATCTACCCCCTGACCCCCACGTGGTCAGGGACTGGAGTATTCCAGGAGTGCTGCTGTTTCCCTCCCTAACCTCCCCTTCTCCTTCCTCTCTACCCAACACCTGGACATCAGTGCTATAATCATAAAAAGTGGGTCGAGCTTCCCTGTGGGTAGTGTCATTTGTTTTTACTGCTTGGCCCCTGACTTTGCTGTCTCTGTCCTTGGCTGCATGTTGTGACTGATCATTCTTACTCTGGTGATGCTTGCAACATGGACTCCTGGTGCCAATTCCTGCATGACTTCCTGCTGTGACCCAGTGCAGGGTTTGACGTAGGGCCAACTCAGGCCACGCTGGTGGGCACCTGCACCTTCCTGGAGGTCACAGTACAGGCAACAAGGGACCCTCCACTGAAGGCATGGCAGATTGATTGATTTGAAAGGCATTTTCCAGAAGGAAAGAGATCTTCCATCAGCTGGTTTTACTCCCTGGTTGACCAGGATAGTCTTGGTTAGGCTAGGCTAGAGCTAGGAACGAGGTGTTTTATGCATGTCTCCTACGTGGGTGCAGGGGCATATCCCAGGAGCATCATCAGAGACTTGGAATAGCAAGTGGAGCAGCCAGGACTCAAACCAGTGCTCTGATGTGGGACGTTGATGTTGTAGGCATCAGCTTGAGCCAGGGTAGCAGAATTCCAGGATAATTTCTGAGAGGAGGGAAAATGAGTGCTATTTTCTTTTCATTTATTTTTATGATCTCTAAAACTGTCAGAATCACATGTCAGATCTTGATAATCTGAAAAAAAGTGGAGATTTGTTTTTATTGTTTTTTTTGTTGTTATTGTTGTTTGTTTGTTTCCAGCATAACGGAAATTTTGAGAACTGCTGGAGTAAAATCTTCTGGTCTCTATCTGGTTGGGCAGATGGAGCTGAGCTCTCCCCCAGTGCATTCAGGGCACTCTCTGACTCTAACTCATAGTGGACCATTTCCTTGTGTGCTTTCATTTTCTTCAAGATTATTGTTTAGCACAAAGCATGGTAGCTTAGTGGCTAAAGTACTTGCATGTGCCAGGATTCCATATGGGTGTCAGTTTATGTTTTGGCTGCTGGATTTCACATCCAGTTCCCCAATTATGGCCTTGGGAAGCAGTCAAGGATGGCACAGAGCCTTGCAATGTTGAACCCACATGGAGACCAGGAAGCAGCTTGTGGCTGCTGGCTTTTGAACAGCTCAGCTTCGGCCATTGCAGCTGCCAGAGGAGTGAACCAGTGGGTGGAAGATTCTTTTCTCTCTCTCTCTCTTTCTCTCTGTATATCTCACTTGCCACTAAAAATTGGCTCTTGGCTTCAGATCAGCTCTGCTCCAGCCATTGTGGTCAATTGTGGAGTGAACCAGCAGACAGAAGATCTTATTCTCTGTCTCTCCTCCTCTCTCTATATCTGAGAAAAAGATCTTCTGTCCCCTGGTTCCCTCTCCAAGTGACCACAATGAAAAAGAAAAGCCAGGAGCCTTTTCTTCTACTCCCCTGTTGGTGCAGTGTCCCAATCAGAAGCTAGGAACCAGGAGTCTGAAGCCTCTTTCAGGACACCTGCATGCGTGCAGTTTCAAAGCTTTTGCCCAAACACTACCATTTTCTCAGGCCACAAGCAGGTAGCTGAAAGGTAAGTAGAGCTGCTGACACACAAACTGGCACCCATATTAAATCCCAGGCATGCCAGGCTAGGATTTAGCCACTAGGCTGTTGTGCTGGGTCCAAGCTGGTGTCTTTGATTTAGGGTCTTTACTGTCAATCAGTTTGATATGTTTATTTCACCATTAAGATTCCTTGTAATCTTTTTTTTTTTATTTGACTTTCATTGGAAAGGCAGATATACAGAGAGGAGAGACAGAGAGGAAGATCTTCCATCCGATGATTCACTCCCCAAGCAGCCGCAGTGGCTGGAGCTGAGCCAGTCCGAAGCCAAGAGCCTCTTACGAGTCTCCCACTTGAGTGCAGGGTCCCAATGCTTTGGGCCGTCCTCTACTGCCTTCCCGGGACACAGGCAGTAAATGGGAAGCGGCGCTGCCGGGATTAGAACTGGTGCCCATATGGGATCTGGGGCGTGCAAGGCGAGGACCCTAACCACTTTGCTATCACGCCGGGCCCAGATTCCTAGTAATCTTAACATATCATTTGATCTCTTTCTTTTCTGACTAAGGGTTTTTGCAACTACTCTCTTTGTTGATGATGTTAATGGCCTCAATACATTGCTGTAATACTGCCGAGTTTTTGAAACCATTCATAAATCAGCTGATGGAAGATCTCTCTCCCTCTGTTACCATGCCTTTCAAATCAACCAATCTGCCTTGCCTTCAGTGGAGGGTCCCCTGTTCCATGTACTGTGACCTCCAGGAGGTTGCATGTACCCACCAACATGTCCAGGGACAGGCAGAGAGGAGTGTGCAGCTGGTCCTGGGTCAAACCTTGAGCTGGATCACATGCAGCTTTGGGGTGAATCACACAGGTAATATCACCAGCAGTCCAAATTGCAAGCATCATCAGAGTAAGGGTGATGAGTCTCCACATCCAGCCATGTTTAGAGACAGCAAAGGCACAGGTGATGGAGCACAAGCAGAGGAAACCTCCATAGGAATCTGGACCCACCGCTGGAAGACCATAACCCAGACTGCTGGTTGGTGGGGAATAGGGGGAGAGGATGGAGGGAAGTAACATGGGCCTTGGAAGACTCCAGCCTCTGATCCCAGAGTAGGGGGTGGAAGCAGGATCTACCACAGAAGAACCCAGGCCCCAACTTGGCCCTGGAGTAGCAGGTGTGGTGAATGTGGGAGATGCATGGTAGGCACAGGGTGAACAGAGCTGGCTCTGGAGTGGCAGTCAGGTGGGTGGTCTGAAGCAGAGACTGTGTCACTGGCCAATTCTGCCTGGTCCTGGAGCATGAGGCTGGGCAGTGGGCAGGCTACACGTGAGGGGACCACAGCCATGCCCCCAGTCTTGGAGTGAATGGTGTGTGTCTGGGGGCTGGTGGAGAACCATGGAAGAGGTCTGGCCCTGGAGCAGCAAGCTTGTGTCCAGCTAAGTCAGCCTGGTCCTGGAGTGGCTGGCTGGGAATGTGGGGTGGAGGGGATGAGGGATTTATTGGTGTTAGTGATCTGACCTGGCCCTGGAGTGGGTGGCTGGCAGTCAAGGGCAGAGGGGGCACTGTCCACACTGCCTTTGTTCTATAACAGCAGCCACTGCTATGGGCTGTGCTGACTAGAGTCCCAGGGTGGGCACCTCAGCCAGCCTGTCCTTGTAGGAATGGGCAGGGTGGGAGTGCTAATTGTCAACTGGCACAGGGGAAGCAGCAGGTGGGTCAATGATCTGCTGAGTGTGCGGGTGGCTGAGCGAGTGTGCCTGGCCCTGGGGCAGCTGCTGTGAGGCAGGTCAGGCTGGCTAGTTGTGCTGGGGGTGCAGGGTTTTGAGGTTCTGATGGTGCAGCAGATGGTGTTGAGTGCTGGGGCAGTGGTGGTGGTGAGGACCGTGGCTGGCTGAGCACAGGTGTACCAGGAGAGGCTGGCAGGTGGGCTGGGGCCTGGGGTTGCCATTCAAGTTGATCTGGTTCTGCAACAGCAGAACAAATGCCAAGTCCATGTGATAATCCAGTCTGAATGGAAACCCTGAGAGGAAGAAATGGTCATTACCCTGAAGTCTGTCTGTTAATCTGAAGACCTATGTCCCAGATTCCCCAGCAATATAAGTTATCCTAAGAGACATACAGCAAACAGCCAGGACACACTTACAAGGCTGCAGACATTCACATTTCCCTGCCTTCTCTGCCCACATTCCATTCCTGCTAGGCCTCATCTCTCCTGGAACTCTTAAAAGTACACAAGTTGGTAATACAAAGCACCTTAGAATTAACATCTTTACTGTCATGCTCAAACTGAACAAAAGGTGAGGAATACAGACATAAAGGGGTCATGCACAGGGGCTACCTGTCCTCAGAGATTATCTGCAGGAATCCAGAGAGCAAGCAGGTACTGGGGAGACCAAGAGTCAGAGTGCCAGAGCGATGGAAGCACGTGACCAAGAGAGTGAGCCCTCCCTATCATGGGCTTCATAGGGGTTTGTCAGGGGAGTGGTTACACAACAATGCAATACCTCCCCCTCTCAGGTTCTAGGTGATGGTACGTGAGCATCCTAGGGAACGTCTAGATGGTGGGGTGGGGTGTGTCTTTTAAGCTGGTGACCCTGAACTAGCTCCTACCCCACAACATTGGGAGAAGGAAGCCACAAGTTTCACTCTTTTATTTCTGGCAAAGTGGTAGACATTACTGCCGATTGCAAATAAGTTTCTTTCTCTCTGCCCTTGGGGTGACTCATGTGAACCCCTCCCTGAGATGGTACATAAAAGGCATTATTTCCACCATTTTTTTGGGCCTTTCTTCCCCTGGAACCTCATCTTGCCACTAGGGCAGGAACTGTTCTCCTTCCTCTTATGAAATAAATCCTGCTTTGCAAACTAGAGTTGTCTGCATGAAAATTGTGTCATGTGAGACAAGAAACAAGGTTGTTGCTGTGGTATTTTGCTTCAAATTCCTTGCAACTCTATCACACCTTGCCTTGGGGCAGTGGGAAGTCCTTGTGGGTAGACAGGCTAGAGTTGAGTGTAGGGGCTACCCTTCTGGCCTGGCCTGGAGCAGCTTGCAGAAGGGCTATGGATGTGGGACACACCACTGGAAGGACAAGTAAGGTGACAGGGTGGGCATGTTGTGGGGCAGGGGACTCAGGGCATGCAGGCTGGGGTTGTCAGGGGCAGGGGCAGGGTGGACGGCAGTTGGGACCCAGCACTGAGGGAACTGTCTGAGCCCGACTGGCTCTCAGCCGTGAATGGTGGACAGTGTGACAGTGTGCTTGGGCTAGAGGTGCACTGGCTCTGGCTCACCAAGCCTGGCCCTGGATGGGCAAGTGGGGCAATGGAGGGAGTGTGTTGGAGGTTCAAACTTCCCCCAGCATAATTTGGCCCTGAAGTAGATGACTACAGTGCTGTGGGAGCAGGGACACTGGCCAGGATGACTTGGCTCTGAAGTAGATGGTGAGAGGACAGTGGGCATAGAGTACACCAGCTTGTCTAGTCTGGCCCTGGAACAAGCTGCTGGTCATCATCTTTGGTCCTCGGCTTGCTGTCATAACCCCTTGTCCCAGGAGCCCACAGTGTGCATGCCTGGCACACATGGGGGTACCAGCTAAGCCTCTTGGTGCAGGAGTGGACAGTGGGCAGGGTGGAGTCGCTGTTCAAGCACACCTGACCTGGAGTGCCTGGAAGGCGGATTGCATCTGATGGCGCCCATCCTTCTCCTGGTTTTGCTGTGACAATCAGGGCAGCATGGCCCTGGAAGAGACAATGGATGTTGGGCAGTCCGGGCACTCACGGGGTGTGGTCTGAGTGAACAGCTGGCACAGTGAGAGGACTCGAATGCATAGCATGCTGTCTGATAGGGTCCAGGCCCATAGTGGGGGTGCCGGGTGTGCGACACTGGCTGAACCTGCCTAACCCTGGAGCAAACAGTGTGTGAGGCTGTATGGCCTGCGAGCTAAGGGTGCTGTGCAGGACGCATTGGCCTAGGTGTCTTGGATGACATGGCCCTAGAGTGGATGGCGTGCGTGCTGTAGCCCGTGAAGCAACTTTGAAGAGGCCTAGCCCTTTAACCTCAGGAGGGGGCTGTGGAGGAGGAAGGCATAGAGGGGCATGAGGCACCAGCTGAGCCCACTTGAACTTGGAGTGACTTGCGTGCAAGCCGGGAACAAGGGGTTGGAGGATAGGTTTTTAGCAAAATGGACAGCAGGCAGGCTGGGAACGGGGGACGCCTGCTGACACAGCAGGTCCTTTCAGCAGTGGTGTATGAGCTGCCTGTGCAGCGCAAGCTCCTGGAGTGGCAGGTGGGAAAGCAGCCTGTTGGGGGCGCTGGATGGCTGCAGAGCCTACCTGGTTCTGTTGCATCAAGCAGAGTATCCAGCTCTTTGTGTGTGTGTGTGTGTGTTGGGAGGGGGTGGATTGCAGGCAGAGTGTGACTGACCCTGGAGCAGTGGGCATGGTGGGAGGATTAGAGGCATGGAGATCATCAACCTAGTCCTTGAGGCTCTGGAGCACTCAGCAGGCAGGCTAGGGGGATGTGGCTCCATCTATGCTGGCTTGACCCAGGGGTGCCATCCTGATGGGCGCTAGAGGTGCAGGGTGAGGAAAGACTGCTGGTTGATTTTGTCTGCCTTCAAGCCACCTGTGGAGCAGAGATCCAGGTGGACTGAATGTTAGGGGTCTCCTTCCAAGTAGACCTGTGCCTGCAGGAAGGGACAAGACAGGAATGCTGGAGGCAGTGTAGGCCGGTGTGTGTGGCCCTGGATCTCAGGCAGAGTGCCATGCAGGAGGGCTGGGACAGACTGGTTCCACCCTGGACCAGTGGGCATAGGGTGGAAGGTGGTGGCTCCCAATGCTTTGGGCCATCCTTGACTGCTTTCCCAGGCCACAGGCAGGGATCTGGATGGGAAGCAGAGCTGCCTGGATTTGAACTAATGCCCAAGAAGGGTCCCGGCGCATTCTAGGCGAGAACTTTAGCTGCTAGGCCAACACATCAGGACCTAAATCAAAATTTAAGGTGTAGAAATCTCTGGTTGAATATTCATTGCTTTTGGAGGGCTCTGTTATAGCAAGTTACTGTACAAGTTTGGCAAGTAACGTTTTGTTTTGTTTTGTTTTGTTTTCCAGTAGATGTTACTTAGCTTGTCCTATATATGCATGCCTCTGGATTAGGGGTGGGGTTGGTGAAGCATACAAAGAGAAAGGGAAAAGCTTAAACCTTTGAAAAACTGCAGTTTCAAGCAGAGGAAGAGGGAGGAGGAGGGAGAGAAGTGGTTGTGGCTGCTCAGATTCTCAGTGAGGAAAGCTAGCTAGGGAACTTCAGACAGAGGAGGGTGAAGGAAGGAGTGAGATGTGAGAAGTAGGTAGAGCACAGTGTAATTACTAATTCTTGGTCAGAGTAAATAATACCGCTGTACAGGCAGCTCTTTTATGCTGTAGGCACAAGGAATATCCAAGTGGCTGCAAAAGCCAGAGCTGAGCTGATCCTAACTCAGAAGCCAGGAACTTCTTCCAGGTTTCCCACACAGGTAAGATTTCCAAGGCTTTGTACCATCCACCACTGCTTTCCAGGCCACAAGCAGGGAGCTGGATGGGAAATGGGGCCACCAGGACAGAAATCAGTGCCTAAATGGGATCCCGACTCATGTAAGGCAAGGACTTAGCCACTAGGTTACCAGGCCAGGCCCAAATGATAGATTTCTATAATGACAAACTGTGAGGTTGAGTATAGGTCGCATTCATGTGAGCTGTTGAAACTGCATAATCCTTGGAACAAGATCAGAGATATACAAACCCAGGCCTAGCTACAGGCATATAAGGCTCAAGACATGAGGAGACAGACAGGAAGAAATACAGAACATGTCACATAAACCAGCACAGTAGGTGGGAATCCATTTATAGTCTCAAGTTTGTGTTACATTTAGTGAAAACCAGCCATTGTGGCAATCCATTAACAAAATTAACAAATAATAGGGGTCTGGCACAATGGCTCAGTGGTAAATCCTCGGCTTGTATATGTGCTGGGATCCCGTGTTGGTGCCTGTTCATACCCAGCAGCTCCACTTCTCATCCAGCTCCCTGCCTGTGGCCTGGGAATGCAGTCTGATGGTACCTAGCCTTGGAACCACATACACATACAATATCTGGATGAGGATTTTGACATCAGATCTACTTGGTTCTGGCTGATGTATCCACTTGTGAAGGGAACCAGCAAATGAAAGTTTTTTCTGTCTCTCCTTCTCTTTGTAAATGTGTCTTTCCAACAAATATATAAATAAGTAAATATCAAAATAAAAGAATAGTAAAATCACTAACAAAGAAATGCCTTGCAAATAATCAATTTCTGGTGTTTAAACATCATCCTTCATAATACTTGTAATCATTCACAAGATTATGAGCAGATTTTCTGAAATATTTAGGGGTAAGATGTATTAAAATAAGGGCCTGGGTAATAGCCTAATGGCCCAAGTTCTTGACTTGTTTTTTTTTTTTTTTTTAAAGATTTATTTTTATTATTTTTTTTTTTTATTGGAAAGGCGGATATACAGAGAGAGGAGAGACAGAGAAGAAGATCTTCCGTCCGATGATTCACTCCCCAAGTGAGCGCAACGGGCCGATACTATGTCCATCCGAAGCCAGGAGCCTCTTCCGGGTCTCCCACGCAGGTGCAGGTTCCCAAAGCTTTGGGCCGTCCTCGACTGCTTTCCCAGGCCACAAGCAGGGAGCTGGAAGGGAAGCGGGGCTGCCGGGATTAGAACCGGCGACCATATGGGATCCCGGGCATACAAGGCGAGGACCTTTAACCACTTGCCGCGCCGGGCCCCCAAGTTGCTGACTTGTATGTTTCAGGATTGCATTTGGGTAGCAGTTCTAATCCCAGCAGCCCTACTTCCCATGCAGTTCCCTGCTTGTGGACTGGAAGAGCAGTTGAGGACAGTCCAAAGCCTTGGACCCCTATACCCCTATGGGAGACCTGGAGGAGGCTCTGAGCTCCTGGCTTCAGACTGGCACAGCACTGGCCTTTGTGATCGCTGGGGAGTGAATCAGCGGATGGAAGATCTTCCTGTCTTTCATCCTCTTTGTGTATCTGACATTCCAACAAAATTTTTTAAAACACCCCTAAAACTTTGTTTTAAAACAGCAACCAAAAACCATAAATTGTGGAAACTAAGTCACAAAAATACATAACATCACATAACATAACATAACATAACATAACATAACATAACATAACATAACATAACATAGGAAATATAATATGAATTACATATGTCACTGCAGGTTTTCTTTTGCTTGATCGAGTCAGGAAAAGCCCTCTTGGTTTGTCTGTTATACATTGTTGTGAATGTGTAATCAGAAAATTAAACACAGAACGGAAATTGTAGCAGAATGGTCATGTTTTAAGCAATAAAATTATCAATATACACTAATGGCGCTTTTGTGGAATACCAAACTTAAAATAATAAGAGGATCAAGCAAGATTTCTGAGCAGGAGATTGTGAGATATTATCAAGTTACTGTGTATTAATAAAAAACAGATATGCAACAATATGAAAACAAAAAATACTAACAGGGAAATGAACAATGGAGAAATGAAACAGAATAGATTCATTTTTATCAATTTTCAAATATTCTTCAGTTATAATTTTTTTTAATTTACTTATTTTCATTGCAAGATAAGATATACAGAGTGGAGGAGAGACAGAGAGGAATATGTTATGTCCTTTTATTCACTCCCCAAGTGACCACATCAGCTGGAGCTGCGCCGATCGAAAGCCAGGAGCCAGAAAATACCTCCAAATCCAAGGCTTTCAGCTGTCCTCCACTGCTTTCCCAGGACACAGGCAGGGAGCTGGATATGCAGGCTGTGGGGCTGCCAGGATTAGAACCAGAACCCATAAGGGATCCTGGTGTGTTCAAGGCAAGAACTTTAGCCTTTAGACCAACTCTCCGGGTCAGATCTGTATTTTACAAAGTCAAATGAACTAATGGGGAAAAAAAACACCAACATAAAGAAAAGTCCCAGATTCTGTTGAACATTCAATGACATGTATCCGCAGACTCTTGTCCTACATTTCTGAATTTCTAGATTGAACATGAAGCAGAGGGAAGGAGAGGCCAGGAGGTGGACTGATGTGAGAGGCGACAGCGGCCCCTGCTGTTGGAAGGCTCAAGCTGCAAGAGAGGAGGCCACTTCCAGCCTGAGGTGAAGCCCCGCCCCTCACCCCCTCCCTCCAGAATCCTACCTGCCAGCACCTCCACCCTTTGTGATTCTGATTGGCTGCGCATTGTGATGTCACATGTAGTCATGGTGTGTGTGAGTGGTCCAATGAGGCGCGCCCAGGAAGGCCTGTGGCAGCAGGCAGGAGGTTGTTGTGGGCGCCGCCATAGGCGCCTTGCTGGTTGTGCTGGTGGAGAGGCGCAGGTGGCTGAGCCAGTGCTGCCCTGTGAGCTCCCTCCCCGCAGGAGCCTGTGCAGGACACCCGACTGGTGAGAAGCTGGGAAGGGTGAGTGTGTGAGAGCATCTCCTGAGGCCACGGGGCGGGCGGGGGCCAGGAGGGGGACCTTGGGGTCCTCACTCTGCAGCACTGACCTTGAGCACTAGGACTCACAGTGGAACCCATTGTGCAGTGAGGAGGGGGAGTGCCCAGGGACAGTTCGACCTTCATGTTGGGTGTGATTTTTCTTCATGTAAAGGCATGTGATGAGTTGAGAAGCAGCGTCTCAGGCCCCCAGCTCATCCTCAGTGAAGCTCCTCCTAAGGGTCTGGGGCAGTTTTCTTGTTGCTCACACCAGACCAGCACAGACTCCAGCAGTTAGAACAAAACTCCGAGTTTTGCTGCAAGGTTGAGGGGCAGCATGTGGTGCTGGCGTTGTGCTTGGCAGAGGCCTGGGGTGGCACAGCGACCTTGTAGACAAGCCAAGGGAGTGCACGGCGACTCACGCCAAGGGGTTTCTCTAGAAGAACCTGAGGAAGGAGCTGTGAAGGCAGCACTACTGATTTATCCTGATGCCTTCTGGTATGTTGTCACCCATTCCCTTCAGTTCTCCCAATTGGGATTCAATGTCCCCATGAGTTGTAGAGGGAATTAGTCAGGTTGAGCAGAGAGCATTAAGGCAGGGAATAAATCTCTGAATGTCCAGAACTCTTGCCTCATGGCCAAGTGCTGCTCTATGGCCTGAAAAATCACACCAGGAGTCACTATTTTCTCCAAGATACTTTTCAGTAATTTTTCTTTTTTTTTTTCTCTGTCACAAAGTGAGCATTAGCTCTTTAAAAGAATTGTTTGCTGTGAATAATAGGCGTGGTAGAAAAGCAGTGAATGGCCACCT
This sequence comes from Ochotona curzoniae, assembly GCF_017591425.1. Taxonomy (NCBI): domain Eukaryota; kingdom Metazoa; phylum Chordata; class Mammalia; order Lagomorpha; family Ochotonidae; genus Ochotona; species Ochotona curzoniae. The sequence continues at coordinate 39,096 of NW_024466752.1, forward strand.
GACACAGCACAGGAAGGCATCACTGCCCTGTGTGGGTGTGTGTGACAGTGGTGAAGATGACATTGGGACTCCTGTATCTCCATCAGAATGCCTTGCTTTCAGTTCTGTGCAAATGCAGTGTGCAGCTACTGCCCAGGCTGGGAGGCAGCAGACAGTGGCTGGGTACCAGTCGAAATTCCTGACTTATTTTCAGTCTTGTGGCTGTTGGGGAGTGAGTGGATGAAAATGTCTGCCCAATACAGAAGAAAAATAGTAAATTCAGCCTCAAAAGTCTTAGTACATCTTTTTTACTTACCATAAGTGCCTTCGTTTCTTTAGAATGTCCTCAACTTGAGATCCCCCACTTAACCATGTACATAGTATTCATGGCACACTTTTTTTTTTTCTGAATTTCAAAATACTTTGTAACAAACAGGTATGACTAATCTATCCTGTGGCTCACTCATTGCTCCTGAGAGATAGCAGCAGACTGGGGGTTGCCAGTCATAGTGGCAGCTGATGCCCTAAAACTTGAGGGTGCCTATTGTGTTTCATCTAGTTTATATAGCTAACCCCTTGGAGCATTAATATTTTCTTTACCCATCCAGAGTTCCATTCCTTGGTGACATATTAATATCATCTAAAGAAATGATTGAAGTACTCTTGGTTCTCTGAGCCTTGGCTACCTAGGGAGTAAAACCTTGGCAAAGGCCCAGTACATCCTAGGGTCGTGAGCTTGGGATACACAGCAGTTTCATTTTGCATCCACAAGTTGGTTTTGTCAGAAGATAGTTTGTACCGACAAAGAATCTTTGTGAAGTTAGAATTTTGGTGGCCTAGAACACTTCTCAATTTGTGAGTGTATTTGTGACTGTTTTCATAAGCTATTTCAGTGAATATTTGCAGTTCTCCAGTTAGGTGTTAGAATGGATAAAAAGAAATGTGAGTGTGTTTGACTGGTTTAATAAAACGTTAGTATTATTTGTGCTCAGTATCTGAGACAAGGGTCTTTTTTAAATTTCCCCAGGTCTCACTCTTCAGTCTATAATAATCACCACTACTTTTTTTCTTTCTCTATTTGAGACTTATTTTAAAAATGTGTTTAGTTTTATTGCAAAGTCATATATATATGTATTTATGTAGAGAGAGAAAGAGAGAATTCAAGAAACAGAGAGAAATATCTTCCTTCTCATGGTTTACTTTCCAAGTGACTGAAATGGCCCATGCTGCGCCAACCCAAAGTTAGGAGCCCTGACCTCTTCTGGGCTTTCCATGACTGCTTTCCCATGCCACAAGCAGAGAATTTCATAGCAAGTGGGGGTGCCAGGATTGGAACTGGCAGCCACATGGGATACCCGCATGTTCAAGGTGAGGGCTTTAGCAGCCGGGCCACTGCGGCTGTACTAAGATTTATTTATTTATTTATTTATTTTGAAAATCAGATATACAAAGAGGAGGAGAGACATAGAGAAAGATCTTCCGTCCTTTACTTCACTCCCCAGGTGACCACAGCGGCCTAAGCAACACTGATCCAAAACCAGGAGCCTCTCCTGGGTCTCCCACAAAGGTACAGGTTCAGAAAACTTTGGGCTGTCCTTGACTGCTTTCCCAACCCACAAGCAGAGAGATGGATAAGAAGTGGGGCTGCCAGGATTAGAAACAGTGCCCATATGGTATCTTGGCGCTTACAAGGCAAGGGCTTTAGTTGCTAGTCTACTATGTATGGCCCTACTCATTCTTAATCTAGATAAAGGTTTCTTAATTTTGTGTTTTAAAAAGATCAACATTTCAATTCTACTTAGTATTGCTTAATATAGTTTATTCATTTTTCACCAATCTTTATTTCTAATTTCCTTTTACTACTTCTAGGGTTTTTTGTTTGTTTGTTTGTTTTCTGGAACTTTGAGAACGGAACTGAAGTTGCTTATTTGATTTTTTGATGTTGCTGTTTAAGTGTTAGGCATCTGAAGTCATAACCTTTGGTTTCTATATTGCTCTGATGGTGTGCTCACTCTAATGGGCAATAAGAAGTATAATTGAAAATAAGAGTGTGCTGTGGTTGCCATAAAAATATACTATAGAATGTCTGTTTTGAATCACCGTAATTCATTGATTGTGTTTGTAATGATTGAAATCTTAAGGGCAAGGTGGTAATTGATTTGGTTTCTGCTGAGGTCACTCCCTGGCTGACTCACAGCCTCCATCTTCCTGTACCCTCACGTGGTGTTTCCTCAGTCCATGTGCATCCTTTTCTAAAGGAACCTAAGGTATTTTGAAAAATTCACAGATAACATAGTTTCTGGTAATTACCTTCTTAAAAAACATATTTGAAGACAATTCAAGATTTGATGAAGGCTTTCTTATCCATCTACTCCATGGAATACTACTCAGCTATTAAAAAAAACAAAATGCAGTTCTTTGTGGCTAAATGGGCACAACTGGAAACTATAATGCTAAGGGAAATGAGCGAATCCCAAAAGATTAGATACCACATGTTTGCCTTGATTTAACCTGTAATTTTTTGTTTGGTTGTTTGTTATTATTTGAACCTGTCATTGATACTGTCTCAACCCAGATGTTTCGAAGAATGGAACTTCCATTATTTTTACCATATTGTTTACCCAATACTATGTCAATTCCATAATGTTGTATATTGATACTGAGGCCTTGTTGGGGCTTTTAACTGACCGGATCTTTACTCTGTTAGACCTATCTTCAGACCATAGAAGGTCTCCCCAAGAGGCCACTGAACTTATCTGGACAATAAGACGCTGAACTTTATGCTAGGCATGTGTTTGCAAGCAATGAATCTCAACTGAACTTGAACTATGGTTATGCAACAAGGTGGAGGAATCCACCATGGGGGGAGGGGTATGGGAGGGGTGGGGGGAATCCCCAGCGCCTATAAAACTGTACTACATAATACAATGTAAGCAACAATAAAAAAAAAAAAAGAAATGTATAAAAAAAAAAAAAGATTTGATGAAGGCAGGGAGACTTAGTAATATTAGACCCTAGAACTTGTACCTCCCTCCCCCATCATGACCAGGTCAAATGGAACTGAGAACACAGACCACCTCCTCCTGCTGACTGCCAGCAGATGACATCTTGGTTTTTTCTGTGCTCAGTTGCCTGTTGCCAGAACCATGCTCTGACTGAGTGGTGCTGAGAGGTATGGGCCCAGGGCCTGCCAGGATGATGAGGCTCTTGATTGATCCTGAGGACACCTAGATCCCATCTTCACCATATGCAGTGTCCACTGTGGGTGAATCTCTATAGAAGCAGCACATTTGCAGTGACTTTGGATTGGAAGTATTAAAGGTATTAGGGAGAAGTCCAGAGAGGACTGGGCTTTTTTTCTTTTTCTTTTTTTGAAATATATATTCTGTTCAAATGTGTTTTATTTGAAAGGCAACATTATAGAGAAAGAAGCAGAGACAAAGAGGGTTCTTTTATCTGGTGGTTGTGTCCCTAACTGTTCTCATTGGCTGAAGTTAGCTGGTGCTAGTGAAGAGCTTGGAGTTTATCCTAGCCCTCCAACATAAGCACAGATGCTCTAGGACTTGGGCCATCCTTACTTCTTTCCTAGCCGTTAGCAGGGCGCTGGATTGTAAGCGGAGCAGCCCAAGTTGAAGCAGCATGCATACGGGATGACAGCACTGATGGTGAATGCTTAGCCACAGGATGCTGGTGCCATCTTGTTGTGTGTTTGTGGTTTAGAGGCCAGGACAGAGAGCATGGAGAGAGAGTACTCTCAGAAGCTGGTTCCCTACCCAAATTCTTGTACCATATTAGATTAAGTTAAAACTGGGAACTAATGAGGCATGTATGGCAGCACAGCAAGTTTATCAAGTGATATGGATACCCATGTTATCCTTCAAGATTGCTAGCTCAGGATTTGGCTACTTCTAATTAGCAACTTCCTGGATAGACAGCAAAAATATCCCACCAAACTGGGTTTCTAACTATCCGTATGGGAGCATGGATAGAATTCCTCATTTCTGTCTTTGACTTGACTCATTTCTATACCTGACTTTCAAAATAATAATAATAATAATAATAATGATAATAAATCTGTAACAAAAAAGAGTTCCTCCTTTCTAATTTTGGCTTGACTCAGCCTGGCTCTTGTAAGTGTGTGTAGTGTGAACCACCAGATGCAAGGTGTTTTTGCATTTCAAATAAATAAATAATTGTTGCTAGCAACAATGTATTAAATTGTGTTAAATCTAAGTATTCAACATAACTGAAATGTCTGCTTGAACTTCACATTTCAGTGATGCCCCGGGGTGGACTTGTGCAGGCAGCTGTAATGGAATCAGGCATGGTGCTTGCATTCAAACCAGGCACTGTGTTTTTTGATGGTCCTAAGCAGAAACTTTACCACTATGATCAACTCCAACAGGTTTTAGAAGGCAAAAATAGCTAAAAATTGGTGATGTGATGGTCATAATTGAAAAACAATGAATTTAATTTGTAAATTTTGAGGTGAGTTCTTAGGTGATTTTTAATGTTGTGAAAGGATGCATTAAATCCTTTCATAATTTTCAAGTGTATTTTACTATGTATTTTTCTCCAATCCTATTTAACATGATTTTCCTCTATAGGGTATTTTACATTTGAATGTAAATGTAACCTTAAGGGATGGTCACACATTAGTTGCATGAATTACAGTGATTGTTTCAGGTCCAGAGTTTTTAGGGAAAGGAAACGTTAATGTGCTTGTCTTTCGAACAATGGGTTATAAAATGAATAAATTCTTAAAAAAAAAAAAAACTGCAGTCAGAGTCTGGCAGCATGGCCGAGAGGCTAAAGTCCTCACATTGAACATGCTGGAATCCCATATGCACCAGTACTAATCCGGCAGCTCCACTTCCCATGTATCTCCCTGCTTGTGGCCTGGGAAAGCAGTCAAGGATGGCCCCAAGCTTTGGGACCCTGCACTCATGTGGGAGATCTGGAAGAATTTCCTGGCTCTTGGCTTCACATCAGTGCATACTGGCCATTGCAATCACTTGGGGAGTGAATCGGGAAGGAGATATTAAAAAGCATATGGTCAGACACCTAAGGTACATAAGAACATTTTTAATACTAATGAGTCAAAAAGACTAACCTTTGGTGCTTACATTGTGGTGTAGTGTGTTAGATCACTGCTGGCCACACGGCATAGAATATTGCAGAGCCAGGGAATGAAGGAAATCCCAGAGCCCATGTAATTGTATCATAAAATTAAATATAAAATAGAGGGAGGCAAAAATGAAGTAGAATGCCCAAATATGTATAAAAGTGTCAGTTGTAGAAGTGTCTTTGTGAAGTTCTCTTAATTGAATTTGAAATGTAATTCTTTATTACTCACCAAGATATATCCACAAGTCAACTTAAAATATGTTGTTCTAGACAAGGTATGTTTCTTTGTAATCATTTTTATAAATGCTATGTCTATTTGAAAGGTAAATTGCAGAGAAAATGGGTTGATTCATTCCCAAGATGTCAGGGCCCTGCCATGCTTAGTCCAGCAACAGGAATCCATCTAGGTTTCCCAGGGGGTTCTTGGAATCCACCCACTGTGTTCTGGGCACAGTAACATGGTACTGCATTGAAAGTGTCACATAGCCAGTAGGCATAAATAAGGCATTTGGGTATCAGGTATGATCTATCCCAAGCAAGCAGCCCAGCTTCCTGTATCATGACATTCACTTATTCAAGGCTGATGATTTTCTCTCACTGTTGCCATAATGTAATTATTTAATGAGGTAAAATAAAAAGATTTCTCAAACTATGTTGCTGTCATATTTATGAATGTATTATGGTCTAAGGCAAATAAAATGACAAATTCAAGTGTCATTGAGGTTTTACAAACTGGGAAGTGTAATTGAAGACTTAGGAACTTTCATTTGGAACAATTACTAGAAAACTTTATAGATTAAATATTATATTCCATTTTCACATATAGTTATAGACAAAATTACTTTGAATCTAGAAATATTGAAGTACTAAATACCATCCAGTTATTTTTCTGAAGCATACATTTGTTTTTCTATGGTATTTTATAATGTGAACAATAGCTGTTGAAAAAATAGGTTAGTGCTTTCGCGTAACATTATGATTTTTTTAATTTGTTAAAACTTTTCATTGGATAGTCAGATTTACAGTAGCAGAGACAGAAAGATCTTCCATCTGTTGCCTCACTCCCCATGTCACCACGGTGGCCGGGGCTGAGCCAGAGTGGAAGCCAGGAGCCAGGAGCTTCTTTTTTTTTTTTTTTTTTTTTTTTCCCATATCGTTACCTTCATGTTTAAAAGGGGGATATTAAGGGAGAAGGCCCACCCAATTTCCCACTCTCCCCAAGTCCCGGGTGTAGGGCATGCTCTGAGGGTCTTGCTCAAGTGGTTTTGATATTGCAACAGTTATGAATCGCTGTCAATCTTGCCGCTTCAAGCACTATGAGGTCTTTGAAAAATCCACTGATTGACATAGTCCATCATAGCTGAGATGGTTGGTTGACCCGTTCTGTCTTCTCTCTTTTCTTCGTTAGGGTTCTGAGTCCAGCATTTAGATTAGGAAGATCTCCAAAGAAACTTCTTGTATGTGCTAACAAGTACAGGGCCTGGCACCGTCCATCGCTCCAATCAGCTGGTGGTTGTAATTGCTGGGTTGGTTCTGTTTTCACTCCCGACTTCCACTGGAACCCAATGGGTATTGCAGTCCAGCCTGGTTCTGCCTAGCACATACTTGGCCCTCACCTAAACCAGTGGGAGCTGCAGCCTAGTTGGAGCGACCCACAATAACCCCCACCAGGACCGCCCCTACCCTGGTTTGCCAGTAAGTGTAGCAGTAATCCAGTCTGACCCACACCCCATTCCACCCCAGCCGCTATTTAGTTTTATGTCCTCCCGTGGAAGTGGTAACCCAAGAGGGATGAGCCCACTATTACCCTCCCAGGCCTCTCCCACTCCCAGATTCCAATTGATGCTGCCCAAACAACCCTCGCCCACTTTAATTCTGTTTGCACCAGTAGGAATAATCCGCCCAGCCCGGCTTTTCCCTGATCTAGTCCACATGGGACGCACAGGTGTGGTAACTCTGCCTAGTCTGGTCTGCCCCCATCCCAGCCCATGCTCTCCTGCGGAAGTAGCTATCCTACAAAGGAACCCTCCCTTATTCACCTGCTGGCTCTGCCTACTTCCTTTCTTGTTCTCAGGCTGGTTGGACGCTGCGGTCCCCTCCGGTACAGGCAACCTCACCTCGGCATTCCATATTGTGCACTAGTCTTTGTTGCGACCAAACCTGGGTCGACCCACCCTGGTGCTTGGATTTGCCAGTGGATGACGTGGACAGATTCAGCCTGGTCTTGCCCCCACGTCTGCCAAGTGTATGCCAGTGGGTAGCTTTCCACGGCCTTTTCTGGGCTGTTTCCTATCATGTTTCTTGCGCTGACCTGCCGGGTCTGTGTCCTGCCAGAGGAGTTGCCCAGGCTCCTCCATCAGAACCTCTCCCAATGCCAGGTTACACTCTTACCAGTGGGTCCACGAGCCAACCCTACTCAGTCCACCTCCTGTCATAGCAGGAACTGTGGCTTTTCCTGACTGGCCTTCCACCCAATCTGGTTCTTGCTGTTGGATGTTCCAGTCCAGCCATGGTTTGTCCATACCTACGTATGGCTCACACATGAGCCAGGAGCTTCTTGTGAGTTGTTCTTGTGAGCTTCTTCCCATATGGATGCAGGCTTCAAGGTATTGTTCTGTCCCTGACTGCTTTCACAGGCCACAAGCAGGGTGCTTGATGGGAAATATAGCAGCCAGGATATAAACCAGCATCCATATGGGATCCCTGTATGTGCAAGGGAGGAATTTAGTCACTAGGCTACAGTGCCAGTCCCCGTAACATTATTTTTAAATAAATAGTAATTGTTTGCATTGACCTAATGATTACTTGAGTTTAATCACTGCCAATTATTGAAATTATTGATACTGCTTCAAGGATGCCTTCTTGGCACTTGTAAGGCACTATTCTTGCCCAGGGAAGCTGATGGCTTTTATTTTTCAGCCACTGTGTCTGCCTCCAAGTTGACATTGCTTAGCACAGTAGGAACCACTGAAGAGGCTAGGAACAATCAAGACCAATGCCTAACTCCCTGTCTCCACCTTCTCTTGCAGGTGTAGCCCTGCAGCCTGCTACATGCTTTCTAGGCTGGAGAACACCAACACACCTTCAGTAAGTTGTTTGTTTACTTCTCAGCTTGCTTGACATTGTATTTCAGGAGCATTATTATTTATTTTAAACAAAAAGGAAAAAAAATGTGAGAGAAAGAAGGTAAAATTTTGAAAACTAAAGATTGGAACTCTCAAAGCTGATTTAAGTTTCCTCTCCAGGTTTTCAGTTTCATATATATATTTTTAAAGATATATTTATTTTTTAAAAGATTTATTTATTTATATTGCTAAGTGAGATATACAGAGAGGAGGAGAGACTGAGAAGAAGATCCTCCATTCAATGATTCACTCCCCTTGAGTGCAACTGCCTGTGCTGTGCCAAAATGAAGCAAGGAGCCCAAATACTCTTCTGGGTCTCCCACATGGGTTCAGTGTACCAAGGCTTTGGGCCGTCCTCGACTGCTTTCTGAGGCCACAAGCAGGGAGCTGGATGGGAAGTGGAGCAGTTGCTATCAAAACTGGCACCCATATGGGATCCTGACATGTTCAAGGTGAGGACATAAGCTGCTAGACTACTGTGATTTGCCCTGTCTGAGATATATTGACAATAAGTTGACAACAGTATTAAAATGAGTAAAACATTGTAAGGGTGTGTCAGTATGGTGGGATGAATGCAAGTAATTGCAGTGCACTTAATTCAAGTTCTGGCTACTCCACCCTTTCAATCCAGCCTCCTACTAATGCGTCTGAGAAGCATGTGGTATTGGCATAAGTTCTTGCATATGTCCCACCCACAATTGAGATGCAAGAGGGAAAGCTGGAGTCAGTCTGACACAGCCACAGCTAGTAAACGCATTCAGAAGAAAATTGCACAAAACATCTGTTTTTCTGTCAGTCTTGCTGTCTAGTGAATACTGACATTGTAAAAGCAGTGTAAGTATCTTTCCATCTAGGTTCAGGGTTAGTTTTCCAGCAGTGGTATCAGGTATCAGGTATCAGAAATGGGATCAGTAGAAGATTCAGTGGAAAAAGCAACCTGACTTTTGATTACCAGATTTATTTACACAATCCTTGTGGGATCTTTGGGATAACATGCTACACTGTTGCATGCAATGCCAGCATTCCATATAAGGACCAGTGTAGTCCCTGATGTTCACCTTCTGATCTACTTCCTTGCTAATGTGCTTGGGAGATAGCAGGAAATGTGTCAGTTCTTTGGACACCTGCACCCCTGTGGAGGATCACAATGGCCTGCACCTTGTTGCCTCTTGTGGCCACAAGGGGAGTAAACTAGTGGAGGGAAGTTCTTTCTTTCTGTCTGGCTTTGACTGTTGCTTTGTAATTCTCATTTTAAGTATGTAATTTTTTTTAAGGAATTAAAATAACACTATATAATCTGTAGATTGGGGACTGCTTATTTTCTTCTTAAATTATTTTTATTTTTGGTGATTTTTACATAGTTGTTTAGGGCGGTTGGTCAAGGCTACAAGAAGTTAGGTGAGATCACCATTTCCACATTTTCTTTTTTTTCCCCTTCCTGTATCTGGGGAATAGGGAGGGGATGAAAGGAGAAGCCACACCCAGCCTCCCAGCCATCCCATGATCCCTGATATGGGGCATGTTCTGAGGGTCCTGCTCATGAGGTTTTGATAGTTCTGCAGTTCTGAATTACTGCCGATCTCACCATTCCAAGCAGAGTGAGAGCTGTCCAGAATGCACTGGTTGATATAATTTGTCTTAGAGTCTCCATTTGCCCACGTATTCACCTCCAGCTCTTGTCTGGGGTAGTTTATTGGTTTGTTCTGTTATTTGTGCTCTGTTATGGTACCAAGTGTCCTCTGCATGGTCCAATGTGTTGCCATATCCTCCATGTGCACCTGAATATGCTGTTCACTGCTCCATCAAAGCCCATCAGGAGGCCTGGCTCTGACAAATGCCCTCCATGGTCAGTCATGGAACCTGCAGTTCTCTCCATGGTTGGAGTTCTGAATCCAGTGATTCAGTTGGGGGGATCTCCAAAAAATCTGATATGATCCCAGACCTGATTCTTCTGTGTGCATGCCAATAGAAGGTCTAGTACATTCCATCACCCAAGTCAGCTTAAGCACATGTTGGTGGTTGACATTGCATGATCAGATCTGTCTCTAGCCCTCACTTCTATACATACCAATGAGTGTTGCAGTCTATCAGAGAGGTTCTCACTGTTTCCCTCATGGGCTTTCTCCCATTCCTGGATCTTGCACTCTCTAGGAGTTTCTGCATTTAGCTTGAAAAAATCCTCTCCCCGCCCCCTGCCGGAGCCATCATCTGCTAGGTGATGCTGTGGCAAAGCCCGTCCAACCCAACCCTCACCCACTCTGGCTTAGGTATGTACCAGTAGGCACAGTCTGCCCACCTTGGATTTTCCCTGTTCCATTAAACATGCAGGCCAACAGATGTTATAGCCCTGCTGGGACTGGTCTGCCCAAATACCAGCTTTCACATTCAACATTGGGAGTAATGGCTCAGTGGGGGATCTCTCTGCAGCCCCCCTACTCAGTTTGCTTGCTTTCCCATGGGTCTCACTTGTGATGGTTGGCTGCTATGGCCTAGTCTGGCATAGCATAGCTCACCTTGACATTTGACATTTATTGCCAGAGCCTGGCTTTGCCCAGCTTGCCCTCAGTTCAAGTTCTCATAGGTGGAAGCTACAGCCTAGACAGTCCAACCAGATGCCAGTCCCATCCCTAATGTGAATTGTGTAGTCCTGCAGCCCAATTCAGCATGATCCACATACCATTCTGGCTCTCAGATTTGCTAGTGGGAGATATGAACTGGCCTAGCCTGGTTTGCCCCAGACCTGAGCCAAAGGTATGCCCTTGGGTACCATAACCTGGCCTGGTCTAGGCCGTTCCCTGTTATGGTTCTTGTACTCACCTGCATTGACTATGTCCCGACAGAGGAATTGCACAAGCTCCTCCATGAGAACTTATCCCAATGCCAGATCAGTGGGTTCATGGTCCAGCCCTACTTTGTCAATATCCTGTCTTAGCAGGAACAGTGGCCTTTCCTGATTGGCCCTCAACCCATTCTGTTTTTTTCTGTTGGGTATTACAACCCAGCCCATGATAGTCCACATCCAGACACAGCTCATACATAGCTCAGCAGGGAGAGAGATGTAGCCTAGTCCATCCTATATTAAGCCTTTTCTCACGAGTACCAATGTGTACTGGAGTCTAGCTCAATCTGGCACACATCAGACCTAGTCCACACTTGTGCCAAAAGAGACTGCAGCCATGTCCAGACCAGATAACATCCCCTACTCTGGCCCTCAAACTCCCCAGTGGGAACCACAACCCAGTAAGCGTATACTCTTAGCTCCCCCGCCAGGGCTGTCCCCAGCCATAGCTCTTGCTTGTGTCAGTGGTTTCTCTGACCCAGCTTGGCATAGTCCCTCACCTGTTTTTGCCTTTGCTTTCAGATGCTGGAGCCTGGCCAGACCCAGCCTGCCCCCAGTGCCAAATCTTGCTGGTGGGTACTGTAACCTAGACTTGCTCAGTCTATACCGATCCCTGGCCAATGAAACCTGGTAGGTGTGACAGTCTAGCCTGGAATACCTGTGCTCTGGCCTGGTTTCTTCACTGGCAGGTGTGGCAAAGATTTTGGCCCTGCCTGTTCTGCCCCCTTGCACAACCAACCCACACATTTGCCAATAGGTGGAGCTAAGTTGCCCACCTTGCCAGATCCCCAGACCTGGATCATGTGCTCACCAGCAGGAGCTATGACCCAGCAGGAGATTTTCCCATGTTCGCCCACTCTGCCTACTCCCAGACACAGATCTCACTCATGTCAGTGGGTGCTAGGCCCTTGCCCGGCATAGCCTGCCCCTCCATCTTGGCCTTGTGTGAGCTTATTAATGTTGTGGCCTGGCCTGCTGCACACCCTCTTTTAGGATGCATATGCTGGTGCTGCAGCCTGGACCTGCCCAGATTATTCTCGCTGTCTGTACCCGAGAGTGATGACAAGCTCTATGGTCACACTTAGCTCAACCAATCACCCTCCCAAATCTTGATCTAACCAGTTGGACTTGTATTTCCACAGGTTTAGGCTCACATATCTCCCACAGAATCTACCCCTGGACCTGGTTCTCTTACATGCTGATGTCATCGCCCTGCCTAATCCCTGTTCCAACATTCAGTAAGACAGTGGGATCTAGGATTGTCAGACAGATCACCAGCCCTAACTTTGCATGGACTGGCATGTGGTGGTCAGCAATATACCTTACTAAGAATTGCTACTCAGGACTCCCATATGGGCTGGTGTATCAGTCTCACTCATCCAGTGCTTCTGGTCTCTCCCCTCCAAACCACCATGTTTCAGTCTCCTCATTTTCCTGCAAGTGCAGTGGCCCTGTCACTCGGAATCCCTCAGGATTTATTTCTTACCTACACGTACAGTGGCCTTATCCATGAATGTCCTTAGGTAACAATTCCACACCCCAAGACTCTAAAGCTCGCCTCTGGGTGAAGCCAGCAGGTGAATCCTTGTGTGAGTTGGTGCTCTGGCTGCCCACAATCCCAGGATTCACTCAGCACTTGGCATCGGTGGCTGTTGCTAGTGCTCCAGGCATTGAGTCCAAATTGAATCAGGTACCCCCAGCAGCCGCCATGCTGCTGGGTGCTCCATTAACACAGCCTCAAGGTCCTTCCCATATATCTTTAAAAGAAAAGAAAAAGAATATGGAACTATGCTGACACACTGGTATTGTTAACACATGTTTGGCATCAAACAGGCCCAGGATGTCCACCAGCTATTAGCTACTTTTCTCCCACCTGTGTAACACTTACCTAGGTGCAATGCAAACTAGGCAGCTGCCTAGAGCTGGGGTGTTTAATATCTTCTAAATAGATCATTTTAGTGTGAAAGAATGATTTTGATTTTTTAAAAAATATAGTGAATTTTGATCAACATGTAATTGAGTATTATCATTGGGTACAGTGTTGTAGATACGAATATGTACAGCATCAGCTGAGTAAACCAGGTGCCCAGGCTTTCCATGTTTTTTGTTTGTTTGTTTGTTTGTTTTTTAACACCATGCAGTGTCCTCCATTCCAGTTGCCTTATCATTGTGAACTGTAGTCACCACGCACTGGCATGGAACACTGGATCTTGTTCCTTCTCTCTTTGCTACCTTTCTACCTCCTTCCTATCCCTGGTCTTCACTCTTACCAACCCGTAGCAATCACAATTCTAAGTTTGCAGCTATTTTTTTTATGTTTTACATATGATATTAGTTTTTTCTACATTTGCCTTATTTTATTTCACTACATCAATGTTCATCTATTTTGTGACAAATAAGAATTTGTTGTTTTTAATGACTGAATGCAGTCTCTTAGCATTCTCTAAAAAACCAGGTAACAAATGAAATCTAGAATCAAAATTAATTTAGTATATTTTTTAGTATACTAATTTAGTATATTTTTATTTTTGTGCCTTTTGCTTCTTTACCTTGTCTACCTTATTTGGATGAATATTACATTGCATAACAACAAAAAGTAGTCATTCTAATTTGGGTATGTATCTTAGAAGAAATGCTTTTGGTTTTTTGGCATTCAGTTGTGTGATGGTTATAGATTTGTTATCTGTAGATATTATTTTATTGAGGCCTATTTCTGTGTACCTCAACTGAGGTATATTTGGATATATTTATTCATTTGTAGATTTCCTCAACTTACATATATGTTATTACAAAATAAATGTAGAAATTCATTGGGTGCTTTCCATAAGGTGATTTCAATGATGCTTGTCCTTCATCCTGTTTATGTGAACTATTTGGTGCTTTGATTTTCATTTATTGGCCCATTTTCTACATTCTCTAGTTAGGTACACCTTGGCTAGTACATGTGAGCTTATTGTTGTGATGTTTCATTTATTTTACATGTGTTATAGGAATGTTTTTAAAAGATTTTATTTATTGCCAAATCAGATATATAGAGTGGTGGAGAGACTTAGATTAAAATCTTAGGTCTGATGGTTTCCTTCCCAATGGGGAAGCGTCGGCTGCTGGGATTAGATCTGGTGATCTTATGGGATCCTGGTGCATGCAATACAAGGACTTTAGCAATAATGCCGCCACCCTGGGCCCTGTGACAAGAATTTTACATCTATTTTATCAGGCATATTGGTCTATGACGCTTTAATGATTTTAAACTGGATTTCTGGACTATGAGCAATTATTTCAGAAGAAGCATTAAGTAAATATATAGAGAAATCATTGTACAGCAATGGAGATTGCATTTTTACTGAGCAATTCCATCTTTTTGTTTTCCCCTATTTTAAACAGTCAGACATAGTTGAACATCTTCCTACTGCTGATTCAATCTAGTTTAGGAATCCAAGTATTGTTAGGCTCAGCATAATTATGGAATTGTTTTCTTCACTTTAATTTTTTACAGTTATTTTAGAAAATTAGGTGTTAACTTGGTCGAATTCAGTAGTGAAGACACCTAGTGTTGACCTTTGGTTTGAATAGATTTATTCCTGATTCATTGTTAACTGCCTATTTTATCAAGTTTTTTGGTGTCTTTCTGATTCAGTTTGTAGCCTAATGCTAAGTATCCAGAAATTAAGCATTTTTTATGATTTGTTTGTTATAACTACTGTTACAGTCCCTAGGGATCCATCACACATCTGTATTTCCAGTGAAGATTTCTTTTATCAGGCCTGGTGTGGTGGCCTAGCAGCAAAAATCCTCACCTTGTGCATGCCAAGATTCCATAGGGCAATGGTTCTAATCTTGTCAAAGCCACAACCCATCTAGCTCCCTGCTTGTGGCCTGAGAATGCAGTCAAGGATGGCCGAAAGGCTTGGGACCCTGCACCCGCATGGGAGACCTGGGGGAGATTCCTGGCTCCTGACTTCAGATTGATGCAGTGCCAGCCGTTGTGACCACTTGGGGAGTGAATCATCGTGTGGAAGATCTTCCCGTCTCTCCCCCTCTCTGTATATCTGACTTTGCAATTAATAAAAAATTGTTAAAAATGTTATTTTATCAATACGCAAGGCAGAACTATAGAGAAAGAGGGAGAGTTAGAGAGATCTTCCTTCTGCTTTAATCCCTCTCCAAGTGACCACAATGGTTAAAGCAGGACCAGTTTGAAGCTTCTTCCCAGTTCTCCGAGATCAGCACAGGGAATCAAGCAGTGGGACATCTTCTGCCTTCCCACATGCACTAGAAGGGAGCTGGTTCAGAAATAAAGGAGCTGGGCCTTTGCAGTGACCTCGTGGAGAAAAGTCCTTGCCTTGCACATGCTGGGATTCCATATGGGTGTTGGTTTTAATCCTGGTGGCCCCACTTGCCATCCAGCTCCCTGATTGTGGCATGGGAAATCAGTGGAGGATGGCCCAGACACTTGGGACCCTGCACCTGTGTGGGAGACCTGAAAGAAGCTTCAGGCTCCTGGCTTCAATTTGGCTCAGCTGGGGCAATTGTGGCCACTTGGGGCACGAATCAGCAAATGCATGATCATCGTGTCTGTCTCTCCTTTTTTTTTTAATATCAGAGTTTCCAATAAATGTTTATTTAAAACAAGAGATAAAAAATGCAGTAGCCAGGACTTAAGGTGTGATCCACATGGGAGAATATATCACAAGCAGTGGCAGAACCCACTTTGTCCAGACAGCCCTGATACACTGTACTTCTGTGATATCAATTGTAATATGTCTCTCTTCTTTTTGATGTTATGTACTTGAGCCTACTTTTTGCTTAATCTAGCAAAAGTTTTATTGACTTTGTTCTCCTTTTAAGAACAACGAATGCTTCCTTTATCTTCAATATTGCTGAATATAGTTTTTATTCATTTATTCATTAATCTTTATTTTGAATTCCCTTTTTCTATTCCTAGACTTTGCTTCTTATTTTGTGGGATTTGGAGATCAGTACTTTGGATGCTTATTTCATATTTTTGTTGTTATAGTCCAGGTGTTGACCATGTAAAGTGAAAACTTTAGATTTCTATATTTCTCTGATGATAGTCAGTTCTTTCTCATTAGCAATAGGAAGTATAGCTACAAATAAGAGTGTGCTTTGGTTGCCAACAATATATACTATAGAATGTGTGTCTTGAATCACAATAATTCATTTCTTACAGTTCTTTATTTTGATGATGTTTACACAGTTACGAAGGGAGCATGCATGCACATGTGGATACTGATTAAGCTAGGAAGGTTTGAGAATTAATGGGAAGTAGATGAGACCATTGTTTCCAAATGTTCTTCTTCCTGTGTCTGGGGGATGGTGGAGAGAAGGAGAGAAGCCACTGCCACAATAGAACCCTGGGATACAGAATGGCCATCTTATTTTCCAGGGTTCCTGATGTGGAGCATGCTCCGAGGGTTCTGTTCAAGTGATTTACATAAGAAATCCTTTCAAGGTCGATTGGTTGACATTCCAACTAGAGTTTCCATTCAGCCAGATATTTGATGTCATTACTTGCCTGGGGTAGTTGTCCAATCTGTTCTGCCCTCCTTCATCTTCAGACTCCATTAGACTGCCATATCCCCTATGTGCATCTGAGCATGTTCATTCAGCAAATGAGGAGGCTCAGTTCTGACACATGCACCCCAAGATTAATGCACAGATTTGTCCACATTTTTGGAGTTCTGTGTCCATTGGTTCAGTCATGCGGATCCCTGAAGAAATCATAGACATTTTTGTTTACTTGCCAGTCCAGGGTCAAGCTCAGCTCTGTCACCTACATCAGCCTATGCACACACTGGTGGTTGCAGTTGCTGGATAAGTTTTGTCTCAAGTCCCATTTCTTATGCAAACCCGTGGATTCTGTGGTGGAGCCCAACCATGTCCATCCCACATTCAGCTCTCAGGTACCCCAGTTGGGAACTGCATCCCAGTCACAGTGACACTCTATAACCCATACTAAGCCTGCCCCAGCTATGTTTCCTTTGCATGTTGTTTTGAGTAGCAGACTGCTCTTTGATGCATCCTGGACCAGTGTGTCCTGTTCTCAACCCTAATATTCGTGACTGTCTGAGGGTTCCTGTGTAGCTCAGCTCTTTACAACTCTCAGCTCTTGAGCCAACCAGCAGAAATTGCAGTTCCACAGGTTGAGTCATATTCCCCACAGGATCGACCCCCAGACCTGGTTCTTATGCATGCTTGTTGGTATCGTGGCCCAACTTAACATTATCTGCCCCTTCTATAAAACTCATTGTCAGTAGTGTAATGTTTCCCTGCCAGACAAGTCCCCAGCCCTACCTTAAGTGTGCATTGGTGGGTGGTGGTAATCCATGTTAACCATCCCAGCTCAGGTCTCCCATGTGGGCATGTGCACTCGTCTGACCCAGAAATTTCCTCAGTTCTACCTTCCAAACCACTAGATGTTAGTCCCCTTCAAGTAAAGTGGCTTTTTTCAGTAGAAGTCCTTCAGAAGTCATTCCTCAGCTGCAACATACTGCTACAGTGGTCCTGCCTCCCACACATCCCCTTACCCCTTCTCTTGAGCAATCCACAGTTCCTACTTCTGGGAGTCAAGCAGCCCAGCCTAGCTGCTTGAATGCAGCTTCAGACATCTTGGCCTGGGCTGAGAGTGTAAATGTGACCTTGGACCCAGTGTCAGTACTTGGCTGGTGGTGGGAAGGGCATAGCCCAGCCTGGCTACTTCTAGGCAGCTTGAGCCACTCTGCTCTGGATTAGGTGCCAAACTGGACCCTGGACCACACTGGCCAACTGTGGCTGAGGTGAAGGGCACAGCATGGTCTGGTTGCTTAAAGGCAGCTTGAGCCATCCTGGCCTTGGCGTGTGCACCAAAGGAACTCTAGTCCCACTGGCTGCTTTTGGCTGGTTGGGGGAAGGACAGAACAGGGTCTGGCTGCTTGAAGGCAGCTTGAGCCATCCTTGCCTGGGTTGTTTTAATGAAGGACATTGCAATGGATATAAATGGTATATCATTGTGGTTGCCATTTTCATTCACTTAAAATGATCAATCATGCTGAAAATTTTTTGGTGCTAATTAATTGGCCTTTTGGTTATCTTCTTTGTAGAAATATATTTAGTTCTTTGTCCATTTTGGTATCTGTTTTTATTGCTTTTGAGTCTCGGGATTTTTCTGCAAACATTCCTGAGACCACCAAGGGATGAGGTGTCAGTGTTCTTGGGCTGCAAGAACCACCAGGGACAGTCTGAGGGAGCATGTCCATTTATTGTAAAGTGAGCACAACTCATATGCACTAGGAAAGGAGACAGCAGAAGGGCAGTCCTGGACAGCCCTCCCACACAACAGTGACAGTGTAATTGATGAGAAGGCATGTCTATGTTGGAAGGGAAGTGGAGATGCCGAGATTAGAACTGGCATCACATGGAATCCCAGAATGTTCAAGGCAGGGTGGCTAGGCTGCCACACATGTCACTCTATATTACTCTTAATAATTTGTCAAACACCAGGACACAGGAAGTTCCATGTGTTGTTCAAATTGGCAACTTTTATCTTTCAAGCTCCATGTGACCTTAACAATATATACATCCTCTGTTCAGTAAAGAAATGATCAAAGGACCTCAGTAGGTAGTTCTCAAAATGTAGCCATTTGGGAAATGTAAATCAAAATTACAATGAGATATCTGAACCCTGTCAGAATGGCTATTATTATTTGGAAGAAATTGGTAACAAATTTAGTGAGGAAGTAAAAAATGGGAACTTTTATGCATTGCTGATGGAGTTATAGATTAAGTCAACACATGAAAAATAGTATCAGATTTCTTAAAGGTTTAAAAATAAGATTGCTGGGCTCAAAATGGTAAAGTAGCAAGCAAATTCCTTGCCTTGAATGTGCTGGGATCCCATATGGGCACAGTTCTAATCCCAACAGCCCTGCTCCCCATCCAGCTCTCTGCCGGTGACCTGGAAAAGTAGACTTGGGACCCTGCACCTGCATGGGAGACCTGGAAGAACTCATGGTTCTTGGCTTTGGATCAGGACAGCACTAGCCCTTGAGGTCATTTGGGCAGTGAGTCATTGGATGGAAGACCTTCCTCTCTGTCACTCTTTGTCTCTGTATATCTGACTTGGCAATAAAAACAGATAAACCTTTAAGAAAAAGCTTAAATAAAATAAAAAAGATTAAATTTCAATAAGATTGCTGTAAGTTTACATTTTCACTACTAGTTGTGTTTTCTGAGTTATGAACATGTCGTATGAAAGAGATACCATCATTTTTATAGCAACACTATTTATAATGTGCAAGATGTGGAATGAATTGAGGAGTCCACCATTAGATAATTAAATAAGGAACATGTAGCATATGTGTAAACAAAATTTTATGTATTATAGCAAAATGAGTGTAACTAGAGTGAAAGATATTATGTGAAATAGCCGAAATACAGAGCCTGATGGTGTGGCCTAGTGGATAAAGTTCTTGCCTTGACCATGCCAGGATACCATATGGGCACCAGTTCTAATCCCGACAGCCCCACTTCCCATCCAGCTCCCTGCTTGTGACCTGGGAAAGCAGTCGAGGACGGCCCAAAGCCTTGGGACCCTGCACCCGTGTGGGAGACCCGGAAGAAGTTCCTGGCTCCTGGCTTGGGATCGGCATAGCACCGGCTGTTGCACTCACTTGGGGAGTGAATCATCAGACGGAAGATCTTCCTCTCTGTCTCTCATCCTCTCTGTATATCTGACTTTACAATAAATAAATAAATCTTACAAAAAAAGTAACAGGGGAAAAGTGAGGATTCAAAAGAAGTACCATACTGTTAAATGTATGTGCATCTGCTACATTAGCTGTTTTTATGTTAAAATTAGTAAATAAATTACTGGAATGAAAGGCAAACCAAGAAAACTGGTAAATGCTAAAGGGCTTCCAGAATATTAAAAAAAAAAAAAAAAGATTTAAGTTTGTTGCAGCATGGCATTTGTCTTATATGTATATCTTCTGTTCAGCTGGCATGCTATGACTAGCTTTTACCAAGTAATTGTCTGAAGAAGATATTTTTGTATGAGACTATCATTTGTTTCGCTCCTAAGCTGTAGTTTTCTATGTAGAAATTAAAACTTCAGTTTAATTATGTTATTCCATAAAAAATAAAGCAAAAACAAAGTAGAAAGTTTTAATATGTGCATACTCAAAAGTGAAAAAAAGAAAAAATATATTGTTTTATATTTATACACTAGAATTACATGTATATGCATTCCATATTGTTTTGACTTTTGAGTATGTACACATATATATGTATTATTGATATATATGATCATATATTATATATATTTAATTCCAGTATAAGCTGAAGGAAATATTTACTCATGCAAGTAAAGTTTGAAAAGGTATTCAGTATTTCATTATTTCACTTTGAAACAGGAAAATGGAATTTTATTATTGCTTTATAATTTTAAGTATCAGTATGTTTGAGGAAATCATTAGTAAGCTACTCAATTTTCTCGATATCTTGTGCAATAGCAAGCATTTTTCTTAATTATCTAATGTAGCATGTTATTTAGCTCATGTGTATCTAAAGATTGTACAGTGATCTCATTTTATACTTATTGTAGAAAACAATCTGATACAGAATAATAATGGGATATAGCTTCAGAATTGCTAACATAATACAGGACAAAATGTTTTATTTTGTTTTTACCTTATGTTGCCATATAGATTGTAAATTAAGCTGCATTCCTAGAAGATGCAAATTGAACACACACAGAAGAATTAAACTCAGCATAGTATTATAGGTCCTGAGTTAATATTTCAGCTCAGTGCCAATATGGTTAGTTATCGTAATTTAGTTGAAAAGCAGAGTGGCAATAACGGACGCACAGAGTCATATCTTCCACTTGGAGAGCTATTCTAGCAATGCCTTCCACAGTTCATTAGAATGAGAATCTTTAGAGAACACAACCTTTAAGAGAATAAGGAATATTCTGTTGTACTATTGGAATTGCAAAAGTGATACAGCACAAGCTATTTTCATTTAACTATGATGCTGTATGAATTATAAATTAAACTATATCCATAGAAGTTACAAATTAGATATACAGAGAATGCACTGTCAGTGTTTCTATTGAATGATCCAGAACTGAGGAGACATGTGCTGTTACAGGTGTTGGTGTCCTTTGAAGATGTGGCTGTGGACTTTACCCAGGAAGAATGGCAGACAATGGACAATACTCAGCGGACCCTGTACAGGGAGGTGATGCTTGAGACCTATAACAATCTGCTGTCTGTGGGTGAGTGAAGTTCTGTCATGCCCAAGCAGAACACTTCTGTATAGTTTGATAATGAAAGAGGAGTTTAAAAGTGTAGTAATTGGTAGGAATAGTGGTGATTTCTGAAAATTCTTCTCGATTCACAGGATACTCCATGACAAAGCCTGATGTGATCTTCAAGTTGGAGCAAGAATCAGCACCATGGACAGTGGAGAAATCTGTCAACCAGAGACTTCCAAGTAGGTCATCAGGGAAGCAGATACTTCGTCCAGTAAATGTTGACTGCAATTATATTTCATTTTTTACTTTGAGTTTCTTTCAGAAGGACAGCTGGCAAGACACTGACATTCTATAGTCTCCATGTCTAGGTTTATTCTAGCAATTTGCCAGCCTTTCAGCATAAATTTAGAAGTGTATATTTGTCTTTTCATGATCCTAAACACTTGAATCACATCTACTGCCTCCCAAGATACATTTTTTCAGGAAGTTGTATTTGAAGCAGTGTACCCAGGAAAAGACAAACTAGTGTTGAGATAGGATGTAAGATACCCCAAACTTTATTTCATATTTTTGTACCATATGTTCTCTCATATCCCACTTTAAGTTAAATACATAATGTCATGTAATTGAAATTTTAATTTAAAAAGATGGGTATTATGTTAAGGTATTCATAGATGAGATGTATTGCCTATTTAGTAATGCTCACAAAATGTCCACATTTTACTAATATTAAAATATGCTGTATTCCATCTTTTGAGGTTTTGTTTAATTTCCTTTTTAAATAGTTTGTAGTTTTCTTCGAATAGGTCTCCTACGCTTTTGGTTAGATTTATTCCCAAATACTTCATACTTCTCTCTGTTGTTTTGAATGGTATCCTGTTGGTTAGATCTTCTTCCATCTTGGTGTTATTTGCGTACACTATGGCTGTTGATTTTCGTTCGTTAATTTTGTACCCTGCCACTCTGCCAAACTCTCGTATAAGTTCTAGCAGTTTCTGTATTGAGTCTCCTGGTTTTTCTATGTATAGGATTATGTCATCTGCATATAGTGAAAGCTTGACTTCTTCGTTTCCTATACGTATGCCTTTGATTTCTTTTTCTTGTCTTATGGCCTCTGCAAGTACCTCTAGGACTATGTTGAATAGCAGTGGTGATAGCGGGCACCCTTGTCTTGTTCCAGATCTCAGTGGGAAGGGTTCTAGCTTTTCTCCATTCAGTATGATACTGGCGTTGGGTTTTTCATAAATTGCTTTAATTATGTTGTGGATTTTCCCATCTATGCCTACTTTGGCTAGAGTTTTTAGCATGAAGAGGTGTTGGATTTTGTCGAAAGCTTTTTCTGCATCTATTGAAACTATTATGTGGTTCTTGTTTTGCAGTTTTTGGATATGGTTTATAACATTTATGGATTTCCGAATGTTGAACCATCCCTGCATTCCAGGGATGAATCCTACTTGATCCGGATGAATGATCTGTCTGATGATTTTTTGAATTCTATTGGCTAGGATTTTGTTGAGAATTTTAGCATCAATGTTCATCAGAGAGATAGGTCTGTAGTTTTCCTTCTCTGATGGTTCTCTGTCCGGTTTTGGGATTAAGGTGATGTTGGCTTCATAGAATGAATGATGGAATGAATGATGGAATAACATCCCGTGCTCCTGGATAGGCAAAATCAATATCATTAAAATGTCTATACTACCACAAGCAATATACATTTTCAACGCAATTCCAATCAAATTGCCCAAAACATTCTTCACGGAACTGGATACAATGATTCAAAAGTTCATCTGGAAACACAAAAAACCACGAATAGCTAGAACCATCCTGAAAAATAAGAGGTTAGCAGGGGGAATCACAATCCCGGACCTCTGGACATATTATAGAGCAGTGGCTATCAAAACAGCCTGGTACTGGCACAAAGACAGAAAGGAAGATCAATGGAATAGAATAGAAGCACCAAAAGGGAACCCACACAAATACAGCCAATTAATCTTTGACAAAAAGACCAATGACAGCTCAAGCAAGTGGGAAGGCCTCTTTAGTAAATGTTGTTGGGACAACTGGCTGATAGCCTGTAGAAACAAAAAGATAGACCCACATCTATCACCATACACTAAGATCCAATCTACATGGATAAAAGACCTAAATCTACATCCAGAAACCTTCAAACTCTTACAAGAAAATGTAGGAAATACACTGCAAGACCTAGGAGTAGGTTCCGACTTTCTAAGAAGGACACCAAAAGCAATAGCAGTTGAGAACAGAATAAACAAATGGGACCTCATCAAACTAAGAAGCTTCTGTACAGCAAGGGAAACAATCAACAAAGTAAAAAAGCAACCCACAGAGTGGGAGAAGATCTTTGCACACGATATAGGCGATAGGGGGCTAATTTCCAGGATATACAAAGAACTTCAAAACAACCAAAAAACCAAAACAAACAAGCCACTCAAGAAATGGGCAAGGGAAATGGGCAAACATTTCACAAAGGAACAAGTCCAAATGGCAAACAAACATATGAAAAAATGTTCCAGCTCCCTAGCAATAAGGGAAATCCAAATTAAAACATCGATGAGGTACCACCTAACACCAGTAAGATTGGCCCACATAAACAAGAACACCAACGACGCTTGCTGGCGAGGATGCGGGGAAAAGGGAACCCTACTCCACTGCTGGTGGAGCTGCAAATTGGTACAGCCTTTATGGAAATCAGTCTGGAGAACACTCAAACAACTCGGAATCTGCATGTGGCCCATATTCATCCCTGCATTTTGTCATTTTAGAAATCTGTCATTTGGGCCTAGCATAGTAGCCTAGTGGATACAAGTCCTAGCCGTACATGAGGTGGGATCCAATTTGGGCAGTTATTCCTGTCCTGCTGGCCAAGCTTCCCATCCAGCTCCCTGCATGTGTCCTGGGAATACAGTGGAGGATGGCCCAAAGCTTTGGAACTCTTACCCATGTGAGAAACCTGAAGAAGATCCTGGATACTGGATTAAGATCAATTCAGCTCTGGCCATTTGTTGAAAGGTTTCTGTTGCTACCAAATAGGACCCCTGAGAGAACACACTGTGATTCTAAGTGGGCCTAGTGCCATGGCTGGGCAAGAGGCTGCCTGAGTGAAGAGTTGGTGGCCAAGCCCGCCTAGCCTTAGAACTGCAGAGCAGGTGGGCATGCAACAGGCTTATTAAGTTTGGGGGTAGGGAATGGGCACAGCCTAAACAACCTGGCCTTATAGCACAGGCAGGTGGGTGGGATGTGCCTGCTGTGGAGCACGTTGCTGTGGCCAAGTGGACCTGGACCTAGAGCAACCTGTGTGGTGACAAGGTGAGCCAAGAAGTGGCACAGGGAATGCCGGCAAAGCTGTCTTGGTGCTGGAGCAGGCGATGGCATCTGTGAGCACATGGCAACTCTAACATAATGCCCACTGTTGTCCCACTTGCCAATCCAGGACCAGGCTCAGTTAATCAGCACCAACATGCCTCCAGCCCAGGAACATGGCCACATCATTCATTGTCTGCTCAAGAGCCAGTCAGGTTCAGCCAGTGATTTTGCTTGCTCAGCAGGCAGTGAGCCTGCCAGCTGCTCCAGGGCTGGGCTCCTTTTGACAGTCATTCTAGCCCCAACCTGCATAACTTGAGTCACCCACCCCACAATATGCCAACCCCGCCACCTCACCTGACCCTGCAGTGTCATCTCCCACACCCATGCCCTTCATGGAAGCTCCTCCAGGGCCAGCTAGGCTCAGTCCCACAATATTTATTTCTAGCCTATCTGCCCACATAGATTTCCTGCTGCTCCAGGCCAAAGTTGGCTAGTGTGGTAGGGAATTCAACATGAAACACTGCAACAACCTCTTTTCTGTCTTACAAAAAGATGTTCATGTGGACAACTCTAGTTTGCAAAGCAGGGTTTATTTAAGAAGCAGAGGGAAGGTGGCCTGTCCTAGTGGCAAGAGGGGCTGCAAAAGAGGAAAGACCCATGGAAATGATGGAAATTGTGTCCATTAGGCACCATCTCACGGAAGGGTTCACATGAGTCAGCCCAAGGACAGAAAGAAAGAAACTTATTCACAATATGCAGTAATGTCTACCATCTTGCCCAGAAATGAAAGTGTTTCCTTTTCCCAATGTTGTGGGGTAGGCAGCTAGTACAGGGTCACAAGCTTGGAAGCCACACCCCACCCCACCACCTAGATTTTCCCTCCTACAAACCTGTCATCACGTGGAACCTGAGACTTTTTGTTATGGCATTATTGTATAACCACACCTCTCACAAGCCTCCATAATGGACCCTGATAGCAGGGCCTAGCTCTCTTGGTCACATGCTCCCATCACTTTGGTACTCCAACACATAGTCTCCCCAGTAGCTGCTTGCTCTCTGGCTTCTTGCAGACAGACTCTGAGGCCAGGTAGCCCTGAGCATGGCCCCTGTATGTCTGTATTCCTCACTTTCTGTTCACTGCTTGGATGGAAAAGTAAAGATGTTAATTGTAGGATGCCTTTTATCTCTAACTTGTGTACTTTCAAGAGAGCTGGGAGAGATGAGGCCCAGCAGTATGGAATGTTGGCAGAGAAACCAGGGAAAGGTGGGTGTCTGCAACTTGAGCCTCTCTTTAAGAAGTGCAGCCCAGGGCCAGGCCTCTTTTGCCCATGACCCTTTGGCCCCAGGATGTTTCCTTTGATCAGATTGAGAGCCATATGGTACAAGCACAGTTTTAAGCAGGAAAGGAGTTACCAGAGCCTACAGTTAGTTAACTTATATAGCACAAAAGGCGGCAGGAGAGGCCAGGTGTGCAGAACCTAGGGAGTAATTTCTAGGGCAAGGTGCACATTTCATGCCTAAAATTAACTTGAATGGGGCTATCTGCTGTCAATTAACCTGATGAACAGGTGCAAGCCATCAATGAATTTACCACATTACAATCCAAAGCTGGGAAAACAGGAGCTTCTTGCGAGTTTCCCATGCATTGGCAGGGTCCCAAGGCTTTGTGCTGTCCTTGACTACTTTACAGGTCACAAGCAGGGACGTGAGTGGGAAGCCTGCCTGCCAATGTTAGAAATGGCACACGTGGTATCCAGCCAAATCCAGCAGGTGACTTTTGTCCTCTTGAAATACAGGTATCCAAATCACTTGCTAAACTTGCTCTGCTGCCACGTCTGCATCATTAACTCCCAATTTCAATTTGGCCTAATGTGCAACAAGATTTTGAGCAGTGAACTGCCTTCTGAGAGTATTCTCTCTCACCATGTTCTATGCCCTTGCCTCTAAAACAAAAGCACAATAAATGGTATCAGAATCCTGTGGCTAACCATCCACCTCCAGTGCTAACATCCCATATGGGTGCTGCTTTGTGTTCACCTGCTCTACTTACAACCCAGCTCCCTACTAATGGCTAGGAAAGTAAGAAAGGATGGTTTAAGTCCTTGGACTTCTGGACTCATGTCAGAGCACTAAGAGAAACTCCAAGCTCCTAACCAGGACCAGCCCACCTACAGATAATGAGGACATTTAGGGAGTGAACCACCAGATGGAAGATTCCTCTCTGTCTCTGCTTCCTTCTCTGCAAAGCCTCCTTTCAAATAAAAATACACTTTAAAATAATTTATTTCAAAAAAATGCAAAAAAGAAAAAATAGAAACCCGAAGTCACTATAAATGTGCTTCTTTTTTTATAGATTCACCCACAGTGGATGCTGCATATTGTGAAGATGGGATCTAGGTGTCCTCAGGATCAATAAATAGCCTCATCACCCTAGCAGGCCTTGGGCCCATATCTCTCAGCACCACTCAGACAGAGCATGGTTCTGGAAACAGGCAACTGAGGACAGAGAAAGCAGAAATGTTATCTGCTGTCAGTTAGCAGGAGGTGGAGGTCTGTGTTTTCAGCTACAATTGCCTGGAGTGCAGTTCCTACATGACATGGTCATGATGGGGGAGGGAAGTATCTGTTCTAGGTTCAAAAAAACATTGAGTCTCCCTGCCTTGATCAAATCTTGAATTTTCTTCAAATACATCTCTGTTTGCTGTCTCACTAACACCATTTTGAGACTGACATCCTGTTATCAGAGCACCAGTTTCTGTTCCAGCCATTCTTCTTCTGATCAATTTTTCAATAATATGCCAGAAATGGCACTGAATGATACCAGGGATTCGGCCCCTGATACTACATGGGAGACCCAAATGGGATTCTTTCCTCTGGATTGGACCTGGCCAACCCTGAAACTGAAGACCATGGGATTTTGGTGGGAGTGAACTGATGAATGCGGGGTTGTTTTGTGCTTTCCACTCTCTCATGAGTGCTTACATACTGAGAATTTACACATCTGTAATTGCCACCCAAGTAGGACACATTTGGTAGAAAATCATTAAATTCAATGATATATTTTTTTCATTAATGGCCAACATTATTTGTGGTTTTTGAGGCTTTGAATATATATTAATGCCCCGGCCCGCGGGGTCTTCAACGGAGACCTGGGGAGAGAACCGACGATTGGGGGGGACAGGAGACACGAAGAATGGGAGCAAGACAGGAGGTCTGATCAAGCTCCGAAAACTTTATTTTCTCAGGCAGTATTTAAGCCACAGGTAAAGGCTGGGTGGGGGGAGTTTTACAGCAGAATGTGGGCCAGATAGGGCAGAGGTCACCAGGACAACCGTTATCTTGGGTGAACAATTACAGGTGAAAGATTACGAGGAATCTGGGTGAAAGATAACTGGATCTAGCATTCCAAGACCATTACAAAATGAGGAAATAACAAAATGGAGTCACTCCTGCTGTTCGGCAGTTCTCTGGTCCCCGGCATATTAAAAGTATAAGTTCTGTTAATTTTATAACTAGAATATAATTTTTTTTCTATCTTGTAAATGTCACCCTTAGTTCACTAAACTGGTAATATCAATGCATCTTGACAAATAAACCTATGACAAATTTGAAAATTTTAACCATTATAATTGCTCACCAAAGATCATAAAACCAGCTTTGATTTAGCATTGGGTTAATTTAGTAGATAATATAAGAAAACAGGCTAAATTAGGTAAAATTGTGCTACAGTGATTTAAGGTTTATGCTTTTGGAAATGCATCATTCCATGTTTCATTTAGTCCCAAGTACTACTTTCTAATAACAGTGATTTAAAGTGTCAACAAACATAGGAAAACATTTGTCATGTTGACTGTTCATTTGGACAGTAATGTATAGGTTTTGCATTCCTTAAGTTCTTAAATTTCATTTTGAATCTTAGAAACTACAAATAGTGGATAGCACATATGTTCACTTTGATAACACTTAGCACTTCATTGCTTTTGTGCATTGCCATATGATTACCTGCACAGGATCATCAATTATTTTCATAATGGTTATATACACAGATTTTTTTTTGTTCCATCTCAGTGTGTGGTGACTACAATTCATAATTTAACCATATGCAGGACACTGGAATGGAGGAATGGGTGTGCCCAAAGACAAAGATTGATGGAAAGCATGGGTTCCTGGTTTACTCAGCTTATGCTCTATCTATAATCAGACACTACACTGTACCTTATACTAGGATTCAAGTACATGTTAATGAACAATCTCTAGAAGTTTAAATTTCAGAATCATCCCTTGATACTAACAATGATCTACTTAGAAGAAATTTAACAGTCCCACATCTACAGAACATAAAATACATTTTAAGGAATTAAGCACCTAATGGTAGATCACTGTCTCTAGGACTTGTATAAATGAAATAAATTAATAAGAATTATTTTTAAAATAAGAGTAAAAATAATTTCAAAACAAGAATTGGCAAGGACGTTTGGTGCAGCTTTGTACATGCAATTTTGAGGAACACATGATTCTCTGCGGTGATTCTAAATAGAACAGCACATTATGTGAAGGAAAATCTCACAGAACAACAAGGGAAAGTACATGCCGACTGGGCAGCAGGGACAAGTCAATGCTGCAGTGTCAGTGCCAGGCCAGTGGGAACTGCTATGTGATCAGAGATCTCGGTGAACACTAGATGAAGAAAATAAAATCAAACCAAGTCCTAGAGAATCACAAAATAAATAAGTGCACATGGAGGAAATGTTAGACTGCAATCCTTCTGCCCTACCAACACCACATACATAATCAGAATTTATCCACAATTGGTAACCTAAGAATATTGCCCCGTATGTGAGAACACTTGCATGAATTAACATATGAGAAAGAAAAAGCAAGAAAAATATTGTCACCAGTATCAAAAACTAAAGCAATGGCCAGCATTGCGGTGTATAATATGTAAAGATGCCAATTGCAACACTAGCATCCCATATGGAATTAGCTGTTACACTTCCAACCCAGCTCCATGTTAATCTCCTTGCAAAAGCTGTGGAAGATCATCCAAGTGCCTGGGCCCTGATCACCCACATGGAAGACCTGGAGGCAGCTGCAGGCTCCAGGACTCAGCTCTCAATTGAAAATAAACAAATAAAACAAACAATAAGTAATAATAAGAAGAAAATTAGCAAATAGACATTTTTAAGGTTTAGTTATTTATTTGAAGGCAGGGAGAAAGAGATCCATCTTCTGCTGAACTAAATGGCAGCACTTTCTGGGCCAAATAAAAGCAAGGAAATTAGAGGTTCTGGGTGTCCCACAGAGGGGCAGGAGCCCAAGCATTTGGGACATGTAAGGCTTCATTTCCAGATTTTATAATGAGGAGCAGAATTATAAGTGAAGCAGCCAGACCTTTAACCAATACACAGGTAGCAGCTTGACTTACTCTGATACCACACTACTGAAAAATACAGATTATAAATCACAAGCATAAATCACCAAACTGTACTGGAATTTAGTCACCTCTGGGGATAGAAGATCAAAGAGACCAAGACCTGAACTGACAATGCCTTTTTTTTTCTCAATAGGTATGGAATTTACATTATTTCCAATCTTACTGAGACTTGCAGAAAATAAAGTTGTCAAGAATTTACTTTTCTTTCTATGAGACCATTGCAAAAACTCAGGTTCCATGCAAGAGAACAAAGCTGAAACACCCAAATCAGGGCACAGCATTCCTGCAAAAGTAAGCAAACTGTACATCAAAGCACCAGGACATGACAGAGAATGAGCTCTGGGAAGCAGCCTGCTTACACTTCACAGGGAGACCCACACTCAGCAACTTACCCACGTTTGCAGGACTTGGGAATCACTCTCACTGAGGACACAGTAGGGGGTCACCGTAGTGACTGAGAGAATCCTAAGCAGGCAGAAATGTGACAGTGTGGACCTGGGAACTCCTCACAGCCTGCAGTGTCTCCTCCAGAATCAGCCCTCTGCTGCAACCACACATTCAAAACCAAGTGAAGGTTGTGGCCTCTGTGATTTTAACACCAGATGTGCTTTGTTGGCTTAATACCAATTTATTACCAACAATTAATCACAAAACAATTCAATTATCTCATCATCTGCAATTAGTAGATGTCTCAGGGTCAAGGGTCAATCTCTATACACAAGTGCAGGTTAATGTTAGGAGATAGCAAATGTCAGATCCTTCTAGACTTTAGTCCTCTTTAAGAAATTATCTGGTTGCAGAGTGCAGTATCCTTGCAGCTGAAATACTCCCTTTACATGGGCCATGATCCCATATATGTACCAGGTCTAATCTGAGTGACCCTGCTTCCCATTCAACTGCCTGCCTATAAAGACAGCAAAAAGCCTTGGTACCCTGCACTCATTTGGAGGACCATAAAGAGGCTCTGAGCTCCTGGGTTTGGATTGAAACAGCTCAGGCATTTTCAGTCATTTAGGGAGTGAAACAATGAACAAAAGATCTTCCTCTTTTTCTCTCCTCCTCCTCTCTGTATATGTGATTTTCAATAAAAATTAAATGAAAATTTTTTAAAAGACTCTTCTCCCAGATATTGAGCACAAATGATATTTTTTAAAGCAAAAATTTTTATTATGCTTTTTACCAGCAGACTTGGACCACTGCAAATATTCCCTGAAATAACTTACTAAATCAGGAACAAATACACTCACAAATCTGTAAGCGCTCAAGGCAACCAGAACTGTATCTTTGGAATTATTCTTTGTTGGTACAAATAATCCTCTGACTAAACCAACTTGTGTGTGCAAAATGAAAGTGCCCAGTTTCTCAAACACACTATCCTAGCATTTACCTGGACCATTCTCAAGATTTTACTCCCTAGTAGCCAAGGCTGAGAAAAACCAAAGTGTATCAATCATTTCTTTGTTTATTTGTTTGTTTAAGATTTATTTTGTTTTTATTGCAAAGTCAGATATTCGGAGAGGAGGAGAGACATAGAGGAAGATCTTGCATCTGATGATTCACTCCCCAAGTGACCACAAGGCCCGGTGCTGCACCAATCTGAAGCAACCCCAATTCTCCTGCACTCTTTCAGGGAGAATGAGTGATCCAGAAGATAAATTAGTCATGTCTTTTTGTTACAAAGTGGTTTGAAACTCAGAGAAAGAAAAACAGTGTACTGAGAACCAATTAAATGTTTCAAAGGGAGATGTACTAAGACTTTTGAAGCTTAGTTTACTCTTTTTCTTCTTCTTTTTTTAATGGGCAGACTTTTTCATTCACTCTTTCAGCTCCCACATACCTCCAAAAGCCATCAGACTGAATACAAGTCAGGTTTTCCACACTGGTACTCAAACCACTGTCTGCTGCCTCTCAGCTGGGCATTAGCTGCACACTGCATTTGAACAGAACTGAAACCTAGACATTCTGATAGACACAGGAGTCCCAATGTCATCATAACATCACATACACCACTCAGGGCAGTGACTCCTTCCTGTTAACATGAAGTTAACTACCATTGGCATTCTTAGAAAATGCAAGTTCATAACCACATCCTGTAACGACTGAAATGACATCTCTCTCAATTTTAATATATGCACAACTAGCTGCTATAAACCTTTTTTTCCCTCCAAATATAAAATGTTTTTGAATTTAACCTAAATCATTGTCCCACAGGAACACTGATAGGACCAACATTAACATCCATCATATATAACAGCTAAATGCAAACTTAGCATATAAAGTTTCTATGCAGTTGCATCTTGTTTAGCCTTAGCAGTCATAAACTGAAAAAAAAAAGACTTGGGGGAGAATCTTAAGCCACAATCTGAACTTTGCAGTATATAGCGATTAAACACCGTTTTACAGAACTTTGCATTTTAACAATTGAAGAATAGAAAAGTTTTAGGCAGGTGAGCAGTGAAATCCCCAACAACCCAGTGAATGAGGAAGAATTTAACTCTGCAGCCTACCTAATAAAGTCCAGGTGACGCAAATAGGGAGCCTGACCTGTATTTACAACCTGAGCAATTACAGGCCTGTTGACCTTTTCCCTAGGTGTTCCAGTGTTTCTATATCAGTGTCTCTCTGTCTATCTGACAAGCCAAATGGGAAGCCTGATCAGTAAGGTACAAGCTGAGGAATTATCAACTAGCTGACTTTTATTGGTCTCTGTCTATCTGAACTAATTTTGGGGCTCACAAGCAACCATGATGGTTGGTGTAAGAGATGGCTGGGAGCCAAGGCTGGAACTAGATAAGGACCAGAGAAAGCTTATCTCCTGTGTCCAGAAGGAAGCTTACAATCCTTTTATTTCTGATTGCAACCTGGGGCTCCTGGCTGTAGTTCTGATGTCACCAGACCCTATGAGAGGGTTTTTGTTCCAGTGCTGCAGAGTGAGGACCCCAAGGTCCTCCTACTGTCCCCCTCACACCCTGGGTCCTGAGGAGAAGCTGATACACACTCACTGCTTCCAGCCTGAGGAGTTGGGTGTCCAGCAGAGGCTCCTGTGAGGAGGGAGCTCACAGGGCAGCACCTCCTGAGCCACCTGCTCCTTCTTGGGAGCAGAACCAGCAAGAAAGCTATGGCGGAGCCAGAGAAGAACCTCCTGCACAGTTCCACAGGCTTTTCCTGGGTGCATATGATTGGATCAACCCCACAGATCTGGACTATGCATGACGTCAGAGGATGCACAGCCAGTCAGAAGTTCAATGGGTGTAGGCTGTCCCTAAGAATTTTGGAGAGGGTGGGAGAAAGGGATGTGGCTTCATCTCAGATTGAGGTGTGGCCTCCTCTCTTGCAGCTTGAGCCTTCCAACAGCAGGGGCCGCTGTCGCCTCTCACATCAGTCCACCTCCTGGCCTCTCCTTCCCTCTCTGCTTCATGTTGCAGGTCTGGAAACCTAGAATTGTATGACAAGAGGCCCCAGTTACAATTGACTGAATGTTCAATAGATTCTGGAACTTTTCTTCTTTATATTGCCTTTGTTTTCCATTAGTTCATTTGACTTTAAAATGAACTGAAGAATATTTTGAAAATATGCTATAAAATAATCTTTTCAGTCTCATTTCTTCTTTTATTGATGTTCATTAACTGGTCTCCACTTTTTGCTTTCATATTGTACCATATCTGCTTCTTATAAATACATAGCAATTTGATTGTATATATTGATCCCCTGCCCAGAATTCTTGTTGGATCCTCTCATCAGTGTGTTTGATTTTCCAAAAAAAGGGCCATTAGTGCACATGGGGAGTTTTGCTTCTTAAAACTTCACCATTCTGCTGCAGTTTCCTTTCTGTGTTTAATCACATGATTACACATTCACAACAATGTGTAAGAGACAAAGTGTCAAGGGGGCTTCTCCAGATTAAATCTAGGGAAAAACTTGCTGTGTTATATATTAGAGATATTGCATTTATATTTCCTATGTTAATCAATGTATGTATTTCTGTAACTTGGTTTCCATATTTTATGGCTTTTGGTTTCCACAATTTATGGCTTATGGTTTCTGTTTCAAAACATTCTCTATTTTATTTTTTTTGGAGGATTATGAATAATTATCTTTCAAACATCATATGTACAGAGAGAAGGAAAGAGAGGAAGATGTTTCTTCCACTGACCCAGTCCCTAAGCAGCTGCAATGACCAGAACTGTACCAGTCTGAAGCCAGGAGCCCAGAGCCTTTTCCAGGTCTCCCTCTCAGGTCACGCGGCCCAAGGTTTTGAACCATACTCAACAGCTTTCCCAAGCCACAAGCCAGCAACTGCATGGGAAGTAGGGCAGCCAGGATTAGAACAGGTTCCCATAAGGGATGCCGGCATGTGCAAGGTGAGGACTTATGCCACTAGGTTACTGCAGCAGGCCCTGTTTTAAAACATCCCATTCCTAAGTATTTCAGAAAATCCTCTCATGTCATAAAAGGTTAAAAGTTTTATGAGGGATGATATTTATATTCCTGAAATTGATTATTTACATGGCATTTTTTCTTAATCACTTATTGCTATCTTGATAATTATTTACTTTTTATTGGAAAGAGAGATTTACAGAGAGAATGAGAGACAGAGAGACAAATCTTCCATGTGCTGGTGCCCTTCACAATTGAACCACATAGCCAGAACTGAGTTGGCCTGAAGCCAACAGCCTCATCCAGGCATCCCATGTGTGTGCATGGTCCCAAGACTTTGTGTCATCATCTACTGCTTTCCCAGGCTACAAGCAGGGAGCTAGATGGGATGAGGAACAGCTGGGACATGAACTGGCACTCATAGGGGATCCCAGCACAAGCAAGCTGAGGATGGAGCCACTGAGTCATCACCCCTATGCAGAATTGTTGTTAATTTCATTAATGCATTGCCACAGTGGATGGTTTTCAGTATATGCAAACACTCACTTGAGGCTATAATTTGATCCCCAGCTACTGTGCTGGTTCATGGGATATATTCTGTATTTTGTCCTGAGCTTTAGAAACTTTTACAAATCTTGTCTGACTCTTTGTGTCTCGAGCCCTATATGCCTGGAGCTAGGACTGATTTTGTGTAGCTCTGATCTTGTTCCTGGGGCTTTAATTTATTTGTAGTTTCAACACCTCTCATGAATGTGGCCCATATTCATCCTTGCACTTTGTCATTATAGAAATCTGTCATTTGGGCCTGACATGGTAGCCTAGTGGCTAAATGTACATGTCTTACATGAAGCAGGATCCAGTTGGAGCAGTGATTCCTGTCCTGCTGGCCCTGCTTCCTTTCCAGCTCCATGCTTGTGGCCTGGTAACACTGGGCAGGATGACCCAAAGCTTTGGAACTCTAACCCATGTGGGAAACCTGGAAGAAGTTTCTGGCTCCTGGATTAGGATTGGCTCAGTTCTGGCCATTGCTGCCACTTGGATATTCCTTGTGCCTACAGCATAAGCCAGATGACTGTAAAGCAAAATTATTTACTCTGAGCAATAATCACTATTTCCCTCCACCCTCTCCTCCATGTAATTCACACTGTGCTCCACCTATTTCTCACATCTCACTCCTTCGCTCACTCTCCTCTGTCTGAAGGTACCTAGCTAGCTTTCCTCACTGAGGATCTGAGCTGCCATAATCAATTCTCCCCCTCCTCCTCCCGCTTTCTCTGCCTGAAATTGCAGTCTTTACAAGGTTTACAGATTTTCTTTTCTTTTGTCAAGTTCACCCAACCCCACCACATATCCAGAGGGATGGGATACTGGATAAGCTAAGTAATAGCTAGTTACAAACAAAACAAAACAAGATGCTACTTGCTAAACTTGTTCAGTAACTTGCTATAACAGAGCCCTCCAAAAGCAATGAATATTCAAGTAGAGATTTCTACACCTTACATTTTGATTTAAGTGAGATAAATATTTTCTAAATGTAAACTTAGGAATACATAGCCTCTTTTACCCTATGAACAATGTTTTCACCTGATTAGATATAGCTCTTAATGTGATCTTTAAAAGTGTAACCATTTGGTGGGTGGTTTTAAGATGGCCAACGTAGGAGGAAGGCTGTGAGGGAGAGCCCAGTGAGAGAGGGATAGAATGCTACAGAAGCAGCAAAGAGGAACAGCAAAGAACTGCAGGGAGAGGTGCGTGAAGTTCCCTGGACAGTGTGGAGCCAAAAAGATCCACACAACTCAGAAGAACAACAAGAACAAAACAAAACAAAAGGCAGAGAAGACGGCATCCCGCTCCAGACCTGCTGAGTCACCTTTAAGAGCAGCCGACAGGAGACGCAGCCGACCCAGAGACAAGGAAACCGGGAGGGATCGTCACCAGCAAAGGTCTTCAACAGCAGCAGAGGCAGACTGCAACAGCCTGAGGTTCGGGTGAGCCAGGGAAGGGTTAACAGCTTCTGGAGCCTGCCTTCCAGGGGCGGGCACAAAGCCCAAGCCTCTGGGGTGCTCCTTTTACCCTCCCTTCCTGCAGAGGTTCCAGCCTCTGAGAACACAGGGCAAGCGCCTTGAAACTGCCGAATCTGTGCCTTGGAAGTGGCGCACAGTAGTCCTGGGTGCTGAGAAGGCACAAAGAAAGCACCCCAAATATTCCCGCACTGTGTGGCCAGTGCATCTCAGTGCGCAGAAACTACCAGCGAGGGTCTAGAATCCCCCACACCCTGATACCCTGTGGGTGGGCAACACACCAGGAGGGCTCTGAACACCGTGCCGGGCTGGGCGGTCCCGCCTGCAGAAACTGCCTCCGCAGCGCAGGGGCTACACCAGGAGGGCTCTGAGCACTGGGACGTGCAGCACTGTGTGACCCTGGCACGCAGGAGCCACTCCCATAGAGTGACTTGCCCACTCCTCGCCTCTCACCCCGCAGTTCTGAGCGTGGGCAACCCACCAGGAGAGCTCTGAAAACTCCTGCGCCACACTGGCACTGTGCGAACCCGCCGCGAAGTCACTTTAACAGGGCGCCTGGGTCACTCCTCCACTGCAGTCCTGTGTGAGGGAGTCACACCAGGAGGGCTCTGAACACCCACACACCACGAGTGGTGGAATCACTGCACAAGAGCCACGCCCAGAAAGTGCCTCACCCACAGTCCCGTGTGTGGGAGACACACCAGGTGGGCTCTGAAAAACCCTGCAGTCCCTGGCACGGAGAACGCAGGGAGAAAGCACATAAAACCTTCCACGTCCTGTGGATTCCCATGCAGGGGGCACACCCAGAGAGCGCCTTCATCCCTCCACGCCCTGGGGTGCCACACCTGTAGAAGAGGTGCCCAGAGTGTGCCTGGAATCCACAGGGCCCCCAAGGTGGTGCCCTACAGTCCCGGGCACTGAGGACGCACCAAAGGTGCCTTGAAAATTACCACGCCCTGCAACACCACACCTGCAGGCTCCAATCTCTACAGGAAAGCGCCTGACGACCCCTCAACACACGGGTTCATTGGCCTCTCCAAAAATACATCAACGCAATGGGAAAAACTACCAGAAAAAGTTGTGCTCCAGATGAAAGAGCCAGCACCCCACCAAATAAGGGCCAAAAGCCATTATCAATATCGGAGATGCGAGATGAAGACATGGAAGAGTTACCAGAAATAATGCTAAAATTTATCAGAGACGAGGACAAGAAGCGGGAAGACTTCAGGAACCGCATAATCGCCGAAATACAACAAATCAAAACCAAATTGGATGACCAGGAACTCAAAATTGAAAGCCTGATCAACAGAATAAATACGGCAGAGGAAAGGATCTCTGAAACGGAAGACACGCAAAATGAAGGTGCCCAGCTAATTAAACAGCTGGAGACAAGCCTCAGCAAAACTAATAAAATGATGCAAGAAATGAAAGATCACCTTAGAAAATTGAATATTCGGATCATCGGCCTCCCCGAAGGAGTAGAAAGAGAATCAGGAATGCAAGCAGTGCTTGACGAAATTATACAGGAAAACTTCCAAAACACTTGGAACACGAATCCACCCCGCATACAGGATGGACAGAGAACTCCCAACAGACATGATCCAAAGAGATCTTCACCCAGACACACGGTGCTCAAGTTCTACTCCAACGAAGACAAAGAAGGAATCCTGAGACAAGTACGAAGTAGAGAAAAGATCACATACAGGGGAAAACCCATCAGAATCACTGCTGACTTCTCCGAAGAGACCCTACAAGCAAGGAGAGAATGGACAAAGATCTTCCAAGCCCTGAAACAAAACAACTGTCAACCAAGAATAATGTACCCAGCAAAGATCTCATTTGTATATGAGAACGAAATCAGATACTTCAATAGCAAAGAAAAACTAGAAGAATATGTCTACACAAAACCAGCTCTGCAAAGTCTCCTTAGAAATGCGCTAGTCCCGGACAAAAAGGAGGCAAATCACAAACAAAGTTGGCAAATAAGAAGGTCTCCAAACTAAAGGCCGCACAAACAAGGCAATTACACAGGCAACAACACACACACAACACAATCACATGGCAGGGCAAAATTGCAACCTCTCAATTTTAACTCTCAACACAAATGGTCTAAATTCACCAATCAAACGACAGAGATTAATAGAATGGATCATCAAACAAGACCCAACCATCTGTTGCCTACAAGAAACGCATCTAACCAGAAAGGATGCAAAGAAACTGAAAGTGAAGGGATGGAAAAAGATATTTCATGCCAATAGACGAGAAAAAAAAGCTGGGGTAGCTATCCTAATTTCAGACGAGATAGATTTCATTCTAACTAACATCAAAAGAGACAGGGAAGGCCATTTTATACTGGTGAAAGGAATGATCCATCAAGAAGCAATCACCATCATTAATGTTTATGCACCAAATCTCAATGCGCCTAGTTATGTAAAGCAATTACTTACAGACTTAAGGGAAGACATAGACACCCGCACAATTCTTGTAGGCGATCTCAACACGCCTTTAACATCAATGGACCGGTCAACGAAACAAAAACTCAACAAAGAAACAACAGAGCTCACACAAACAATAGAACAACTGGACTTAGTAGACATATATAGAACTTTTTATCCTAAGGCCACAGACTATACATTCTTCTCAGTGGTGCATGGCACCTTCTCCAGAATCGACCACATGATAGGACACAAAGCAAATCTAAATAACTTCCAAAACATTAGTATCATACCATGTACCCTCTCAGACCACCATGGGATGAAACTGGAAATCAACAACTCAAAACTCCCCAGGAAATATAGACACTCTTGGAAATTGAACAATATGCTATTAAACGAACAATGGGTCAGAGAAGAAATTAAAGATGAGATCAAAAAATTTATGGAAACCAATGAAAACTCTGATACAACATTCCAAAACTTGTGGGACACCGCCAAAGCAATGCTATGTGGTAGATTCATCGCAATTGGAGCCCATGTCAAGGCCCAAGAAAGACGCCAAATACAGGAACTAACCACACACCTCCAGGATCTGGAAAAACAGCAGCAGAAGAGCCCCACACACAATAGAAAACAAGAAATCATCAAAACAAGGGAGGAGATAAACCAAATAGAAATCAAAAAAACTATACATAAAATCAACAAATCAAAAAGTTGGTTTTTTGAGAAAATAAACAAAATAGACACTCCACTGGCCCGATTGACCAAAAAAAAAAAAAAAAAAAAAAGAAAGAAAAAAGAAAAAAAAAAAAAAAGAAAGTGAGAATCAACAGCATTAAAGATGAAAAAGGAGGCAACATAACAACAGACACTGCAACCAGTAAGAAAATAATTAGAAATTACTACAAAGAACTGTACTCCAACAAATTTGAGGATCGCCAAGAAATAGAAAAGTTCTTGAACTCCCACCACTAACCAAAACTTAGTCCAGAGGCAACTGAAGAATTAAATAAACCCATAACCAAGGCAGAGATTGAAGCAGTCATCAAGGATCTCCCAACGAAAAAAAGCCCAGGCCCAGACAGCTTCACTACAGAATTCTACAAAACATTCCGAACAGAACTAACCCCAATCCTCTACAAGCTCTTCAAAACAATAGAGAAGGAAGCAACCCTTCCAAACTCATTCTATGAAGCCAACATCACCTTAATCCCAAAACCGGACAGAGAACCATCAGAGAAGGAAAACTACAGACCTATTTCTCTGATGAACATTGATGCTAAAATTCTCAACAAAATCCTAGCCAATAGAATTCAAAAAAATCATCAGACAGATCATTCATCCGGACCAAGTAGGATTCATCCCTGGAATGCAGGGATGGTTCAACATTTGGAAATTCATAAATGTTATACACCACATCCAAAAACTGCAAAACAAGAACCACATAATAGTTTCAATAGATGCAGAAAATGTTTTCGACAAAATCGAACAACTCTTCATGCTAAAAACTCTAGCCAAGGTAGGAATAGATGGAAAATCCACAACATAATCAAAGCAATTTATGAAAAACCCAACGCCAGTATCATACTGAATGGAGAAAAGCTAGAACCCTTCCCACTGAGATCTGGAACAAGACAAGGATGCCCGCTATCACCACTGCTATTCAACATAGTCCTAGAGGTACTTGCAGAGGCCATAAGACAAGAAAAAGAAATCAAAGGCATACGAATAGGAAACGAAGAAGTCAAGCTTTCACTATATGCAGATGACATAATCCTATACATAGAAAAACCAAGAGACTCAATACAGAAACTACTAGAACTTATACGAGAGTTTGGCAGGGTGGCAGGGTACAAAATTAATGAACGAAAATCAACAGCCATAGTGTACGCAAATAATACCAAGATGGAAGAAGATCTAACCAACAGGATACCATTCAAAACAACAGAGAGAAGTATGAAGTATCTGGGAATAAATCTAACCAAAAGTGTAGGAGACCTATTCGAAGAAAACTACAAACTATTCAAAAAAGAAATTGAACAAGACCTCAAAAGATGGAATAACATCCCATGCTCCTGGATAGGCAAAATCAATATCATTAAAATGTCTATACTACCACAAGCAATATACATTTTCAACGCAATTCCAATCAAATTGCCCAAAACATTCTTCACGGAACTGGATACAATGATTCAAAAGTTCATCTGGAAACACAAAAAACCACGAATAGCTAGAACCATCCTGAAAAATAAGAAGTTAGCAGGGGGAATCACAATCCCGGACCTCTGGACATACTATAGAGCAGTGGTTATCAAAACAGCCTGGTACTGGCACAAAGATAGAAAGGAAGATCAATGGAATAGAATAGAAGCACCAAAAGGGAACCCACACAGATACAGCCAATTAATCTTTGACAAAAAGACCAATGACAGTCCAAGCAAGTGGGAAGGCCTCTTTAGTAAATGTTGTTGGGACAACTGGCTGATAGCCTGTAGAAACAAAAAGATAGACCCACATCTATCACCATACACTAAGATCCAATCTACATGGATAAAAGACCTAAACCTACATCCAGAAACCTTCAAACTCTTGCAAGAAAATGTAGGAAATACCCTGCAAGACCTAGGAGTAGGTCCTGACTTTCTAAGAAGGACACCAAAAGCAATAGCAGTTGAGAACAGAATAAACAAATGGGACCTCATCAAACTAAGAAGCTTCTGTACATCAAGGGAAACAATCAACAAAGTAAAAAAGCAACCCACAGAGTGGGAGAAGATCTTTGCACACTACATAGGCGATAGGGGGCTAATTTCCAGGATATACAAAGAACTTCAAAACAACCAAAAAACCAAAACAAACAAGCCACTCAAGAAATGGGCACGGGAAATGGGCAAACATTTCACAAAGGAACAAGTCCAAATGGCAAACAAACATATGAAAAAATGTTCCAGTTCCCTGGCAATAAGGGAAATCCAAATTAAAACATCGATGAGGTACCACCTAACACCAGTAAGATTGGCCCACATAAACAAGAACACCAATGACGCTTGCTGGCGAGGATACGGGGAAAAAGGAACCCTACTCCACTACTGGTGGAGCTGCAAATTGGTACAGCCTCTATGGAAATCAGTATGGAGAACACTCAACTCAAAATCTGCATACCATATGACCCAGCAATAGCACTCCTAGGAATATATCCAAAACACTTGTTTCACGACAAACCAACATGCATCCCTATGTTCATAGCAGCACAATCAGTAATTGCAAAAACATGGAAGCAACCGAAATGCCCATCAGCAGAAGATTGGATAAGAAAGCTTTGGTTCATCTACTCCATGGAATACTACTCAGCTATTTAAAAAAACAAAATGCAGTTCTTTGTGGCTAAATGGGCCCAACTGGAAACTATAATGCTAAGGGAAATGAGCGAATCCCAAAAGGTTAGATACCACATGTTTGCCTTGATTTAACCTGTAATTTTTGTTTGGTTGGAATCCACTATAGGGGGAGGGGTATGGGAGGGGTGGGAGGAATCCCCAGTGCCTATAAAACTGTATCACATAATACAATGTTAATAACAATAAAAAATTTTAAAAAGTGTAACCATTTTATCAAGGA
The DNA here is from genome assembly GCF_017591425.1 of Ochotona curzoniae. Classification (NCBI taxonomy): domain Eukaryota; kingdom Metazoa; phylum Chordata; class Mammalia; order Lagomorpha; family Ochotonidae; genus Ochotona; species Ochotona curzoniae. Next base: position 81,630 of record NW_024466752.1, read on the forward strand.
TAAACTGGTATAGAAATAAATTTTGCAGAAGAGTTGAGTATGAAGTGGCCCTGATTGGGCTGGACTGCAACAACCATTGGTTTGTGTGGAACACAGGGATGGAACAGAACTGACCCAGCAATTGGAACCACAAGCATGTGCATAAACTGATTTGGACAATGGACTGTGTCAGACCCTGTACAGGCAAGCAATCATGGGAATCAGGTCTGGTATCACCTCAGATGAAGTTTCTTTGTAGATCCCTCCAACTGAACTGCTGATCTCAGGATTATCAAAATAAAAATATATATTAAAAAATCTAATCCACTGTTACACTGTTACAAGGTAAGAGGGGAACCAATGCTCTCTATGTTCTAGATATTATATTACCATGCAGAATGGTTGGTTACAACTGAACATGGAATCAGTCAGCACTCACCTGGGTCAAGGGACCAGAAGCTGCCCTGCCCACATTTTACCATTGATGCTGATCCAAACACCGATGCAAGTGCATGCTGAGACATTATTTTCTGGATGTGGATTTCATGACAAATGATACAAAGTAAGCATAGGGATCATTTGTTGAAAAGGTTTTTGTTGCTACCAAATAGGAGACCAGAGAGAACACACTGTGATTCTACCTGGGCCTAGGGCTATGGCTGGAAAAAAGGCAGTGTGAGTAAAAAAGTTTCGGGAAACTCTGCTGGGCCTTAGCTACAGACCAGGAGGGCATGCTACAGGCTATATACTACTGTCTCCTGCTTGAGAGCCAGATATTCAGTTCCATCAGCATATGCTGTGCTTGAGAATCACTCTAGGGCTTGGATACTTTTGACAGTAAACCTAGTCCCAGGCTGCAAGCCTTGAGTCCTCACCTGCAACCACCTGCGAGACCCAGAAGAAGCTCTTGACTCCAGCCTTCATGTCCACTCAGCCGTGGCTCTGGCGTCCATTTGAGCAGGGAACTAGCACATGGCAGATCCTGCTTTCCCTTTCTTGCTTTCCCACTGTTACTCCCCCCTCTCTCAATCTGCCTATCCCATAAACATCAGTCTCATGTGTGTGTGTGTGTGTGTGTGTGTGTGTGTGTGTGTGTGTGTGTTTCCGTAGAAAGAGGAGTTAGCCACGTATCCACTGTAGGGCTGGCGCTCTTGCTCAAAAGGCTAATCTTCTTGCACCCTAAGGGACAGCATCCAATAGGGATGTTGCTTCAAGGCTTGGCAGCTCTAACTCCCATCCAGTTCCCTGCTTAGAGACTGGGAAAGTGGCAGAGGATGGCTCATGTCCTTGAGTCCCTGCCCCCACAAGGGTGACCTGAGCAAGTTCCTGGCTTGTGCCTTCACATTGGCTCAGCTCGGTCCATGGAAGCCATGTGGGGCATGAAACAGCAGACAGAAGATTTTTCTCACACCAGCTCGTCTTCCCTCTGAAAACTGCAGTTCCCACAACAAGAAACAGATTCTACAAAAGAATTCTAATTGCGGCTAAGACCTTGCGGCTGGGGGAGTTTGGGAGGACTTCGGTCCTTGGGCTTGGGGGCATCTGTCACTCCCTACAGTGTGGTGACTGTTGGGGGTGCCCCTGCCGGGTCAGACCCAATGCGGGGGACTCACGCCAAAGACACTGCTGCAGGCAGTGAACGAGTCCTCGGCCTCCCCCAGGGTGGCCAGTGCACCAAGTGGTGCCAGGGTTTGGTTGCTGGCCGCCCGGCAGGGCGAACTCTGTGGTTTTCAAGATAGGTAGTTGCTGCCTGGGGTCACTCATGACTAAGACTAGGTTGAGTGTAGGTGCTAAGTGAATTTTCGGGTATTCTCAGTGACAGGGTCATGAAAGATTTAAGCATGCGGGGGGACCAAGACCTAGTGGATTTAGGTAAGTATCCAGAAGATAATTTCACTAAGACAGATGCAACAGCTCAATTATGAATACAGAGATGGGATATTAGTATAGAACATCACTGATCGCCACACACTAGCCCACACCAAAGCTATGGATGGGGGCCTCTTTGGCAGTGTTGGGTACCATTGCCCGACTGAGTGTTGGAGTTGTGGAGTGGTCACATTTGGCAGGATTAAGACACTATCCAGCACGCAAGAGAACTTGGGCTGGGGGTAGACTCTGTGGGGTTGTGTGGGCCCAACCCTTTGGAATACAAGTCCCCCGGGTCTGCTCGCAAGCTGGGGTTGCAATGGTCTAAGCTAGGTGTGACCACGCCACCTGCCATCACTCATGGGTAAAGGAACCCACAACAGTCAGGGTAGGTCAAGGCAGCAGCACCCAAATGTGCATCTTTAAACAGGATGTGGGGTGGGCCGGGCTGCCACTGGAAGGGGGCAGAATGGGCAGGGCTGAACAAACCTTAACTCACAAGAAACAACAGAAATCAGGTTGGAGCACAGCTCATGCCATGTAGGTCCTTGCATATACTGATCTGCGTGAGGCAGAGGCACTAAGCCACAGCATCCAAGGGGCCAGGACAAGTGAGGGGCTCTGCCAAGCGGAGACAGAACAACCACCAGCCTACACCTGATCTATGGCAGGGAAGAGGCCCGGTTGGGGAAATAACGGGACACCCTAGCTGGGTTGAGTTTCCCACCAAGGAGCGCATGGGCTGGAACTGAGGCTGCATTCTGATCAGGATACAATTGTAATCTCACTTGGCACAAGTGTGGACTGGGAGTGGAAGTACCAAGCCAGGCCAGATTCCAACACCATCTGGTGCTCTGGAGGACCGGAGAGAGATGTGTGACAGACTAGGCTAGGTCTCAGCCCTTACTGAACCATGTGTGAGCTGTGTGGGGGTATGGAAGAGCCATGGCTGGGTTGAAAAATCCAACAAGAACCAGCTTGGGTCGAAGGCCAGTCAGGAAAAGCCACTGTTCCTCCTAGGATAGGAGGCGAACTGAGTAGTGCTGGCTCATGGACCCACTGGTATGCGCAAAAACTGGCATTGGGAGAGGTTCTGGTGGAGGAGCCTGGGCAACTTCTCTGGCAGGACACAGTCCCATGCAGGTAAGCGCAAGAAGCACAATAGGGAACAACCCAGAACAGGCAATGAAAATTATCCCACTGGCACACACATGGCATGGGTTGGGGGCAGACCAGCCTGAATCTGTTCACATTACCTTCTGGTGAATCCGAGCACCAGAACAGAGTGTGGGTCGAGCCAGGTTCGGTTGCAACACATACCAGTACACAACCAGTAATGCCAAGGTGAGATGAGCCATACCAGATATGGTTGCAGCACACAAACAGCACATGTGACAATCGGGGAGGAGGGAAAGTCGACAGGGGAACGTGGGCACCCCTGCTGGATAACTACTTCCATTGGAAAGTGTGAATACGAATGGGAGCAGTTCAGACTAGGCAGGGCTATAGCACCTGTGGGCCTCATGGTGAGCTGACTGTTCTGACTGGTGCAAGCTAAAATTAGAGTGGGTTGAGGGGTGTTTGGGCTTAGCCACAGCATTAGCTGGTAGAGGCTGGTACTGGGAGCTAATTCTGTCAAGTCAAATGCCAAAACCACCTGGAGACTGCATACTCTGGGAGTGGGTGTGGCCTAGTAGGGAAATAGTGGGCACCTCCCTCAGGGTTACCACCCTCACTGGACAGCACGAAACCCAGGCTAGGAGCAGGGGGGCTAGACAGAAAGGCACCTGCCAGTGGGTGTATGGGCTGGATAATAGGTTGGTTGGGTTGAACTAGGCTTCAATGTCCATTGACGTGTGCGAGAGATAAATGGGATGTGGGACAGACTGGACAAGCCTGTGGTGCATACTGGCAAGCATGGGAACCAGGGAAGGGGACAGAACTGGTGGGGGTTTTGGGGAGTCGCCCCAACCAGGCTGCAGCTCCAAATGGTTTGCATGAAGACCGAGTATGAAGTGGGTAGAATCGAGCTGGACTACAACACCCGTTGGTTCACAAGGAAGATGGGGCTGGAAGCCGAAAGGACCCAGCAATCGCAACGACCAGCATATGCATAAGCTGATTGATGTGAAGAACAGTGTTGGAGTCTGTACTAGCAAACTCACTCAAGAATCAGATCTGGGATCAACTCAGATGAAGTTTCTTTGGATATCTCTCCAACCTAACTGCTGATCTTGGAACCACAACCATCAAGAGACTGTCAGGGAGTGGAATCTGAATAGGTTTCATTGCGGTTGGGATGGTGAGATCGGCAGCAATCCAGAACTGATGAACTATCAAAACTATTTGAGCAGGACCCTTGGAGCACGCTTCATGTTGGGGATCGGGGATCGGTGGGAGGTAGGGTGGGGCTTTTCCCTTTGTTACTCCCCTAACCCCAGATACAGGGCAAAATGATTATATTAGTGTGGAAACAATGATATTACCCACTTTCACCCTGTAGCCCTTGACCCTTTGTACCCTAATAAACTAAGATTATTTTTTTAAAAAAAAAGAATTCTAATTGCATCCTAGCATATCTTGCTATTTGTTGACTGAGTTTGAGCAAATCTTTTCCTCGTTTCATCGGACACTCCAAGTGCTGGCATCAGTACGGCATGGGACGATGGCCTTTTGACACATATACAGAACATTTGCTAGGCTTCAGAGATCATGGCATCTGTGGAAGAGCAGGATTCGGGGGCACTCTGGCCTGTTGCTGCCTCTTAGCACCTGGCAGCTTAACCCAGCGGCTGCGAAGGCAGCTCAGCCCCATGTCATTCAGAGCAGCCTGGGAAGTGCAAGGCAGGGTCTTGTGCTCCACAGAGCACTGGGGTGAGTAGGGACACACAGGCTCTGCCTGGGCGTCATGGCAAGAGCCAGACCATGCCTACAATCTCCTGTTCTTCAGCTTCCTCCAAATGGAAACCAGATGTGGATGCTCGAGCGAACCATAGCGTTTCCTGGGAAACATCAAGTTTCTCTGCCTCCCCAATCGGGTGCATTGCACGGGAGCAAAATTGTGATGGACAACCTATCCCACAGTCCTACAGGTCTGCACCGATGCAACAGTCTCCCAAGTGTTGCCCACACCCTGTGCACCTAGCTTGCAAGCCTCTGCAGGAGGCCGGCACTCCAGCAGAACGCTCAAGTGCTATTCCATTAAAAAAGAGGGGGGAAGTGTATACTGGCAAAAGACTAGAAGACTAGGAAATGAGGCCAACTAAAAACGAAATGCAACCAAAGAAGACATATGTATTAAAGATCTGTAACATCCATGTCAAAATGAACCAAATGGGTGGAGAACATAAGAAGTGTTTTTTGTGGGGTGGGAGGGGAAGCTTATGGATGCTTGACACTCATAGGATTGCCTCTCAGCTGCCACAGGTCGTATTAAGCTCCAGATCACAGTGACATCACAGGCACTTGCATGGATGTGTTGAATGAACAAGAAGATGATAGCACACCAACTTTGGTGGGCCATGATCAAGTGAGATATCAAAGCTCTAAACTTGAGCTGCAGCCTCGGCCGTCATTCTTGCTTCAGTCACATAACCCATTGTGCTGTTCTGGTGACAGGGAGCATTCTTATTGGATGCATCTCTGAAGTCACGGGGCTCTATGGTCATACAAGCTGTCCAATTAGTAGCTGTCTGGTCACAACAGCCGCGAATCCTGCAGCCTCAGCATTCTAGAAATGCCATGGTGAGACAGGCTCCTCTGCCTGCGGGAGACAGATGGTAAGTGGCTCAAGTTCTGTTTCTGTGGTTTTTCTCCACACATGCCATGACAGGGAGGATGTTCAGCCTCCATGGAAGTCAGCAGATCATGAGTGTAAGGGGCTGGGTGTTCCATAAGTGTGAGTGTGCAAATCTGCTGAAAATGTTCTGAAGCCTAGGGCTTTGTCAACACTGGTACTATGAAAGCGTTTCACTTTTCCATCAATGAGAATCTCCAAGGATCCAAATTGATCCTAGTTCTCCATTCGAGTCTTGCACCCAAGCTGAGTTTCTCCCCAAGAAATGCAGTCCAGACTACTTTGCTAATCAGTAATGTTTATTCAGTAGGCAGGTAAACTAACCAGCTGGGGTCAACTCTCCTTTCCTTTAGAGAGTGACCCAAATGTGAGAGTTAGGAGGGCTTTTATGTAAAATGTTACACAGTCATGGGAAGCAAGTAAGTTGGGCGGTCACAGGAGGCTGCCCCGGGAACCATTGGTGGCCATAGGTAGCCACAGGAGGCCACCATAGGAATAATGGGTGAATAAATCATTCCTTGAAACCAACAATTGCTGGCAGGGCATGTTGCTCCTTGTGATCTGGCCCAAAAAGAAGGCAGCTGGCAAAGCATTTTGTATAGAAGTATAGAGAGCAGGTTAGCAATCTTGTGCAGGCCTGAATCAAACGGACTCCAGTTGGTGATTGGATTTTACATTTCCCCCTCTTCTAGTAACTAAAGTCAAATGCATCATTATCATTACAAATTGTGTTACACTGAGATCTGAGGACCATTAGTCTAACAGTACTGAATCTTTGTTTTATACAGTCAGCCAAGCAATTAACAATAATACAAGGGTGTATCATTTGTCCTAAAAGCAAAAACAGAAGGGGGCCAGAGATGGTCATAACCAAAGTGGTGAACCAAGGTGATGAAGAGAATAGGCTCTCAAATCAGTTTTGTTGGTTGTGTCTTAGCTCTTTTCTTTCCTTGAGACAGTTTCTGACTAGAGATAGTCTTTTCACATTATTCCAGAGTGATGTGTATAGAAGTAGCAGGTTTCTCCCAGGGCCATACAAAGGCCTCCTTGCTTTAAAAACAGATCTATTCCTCATCTGTTTTGGAGGACCAACTTAGGCAAGGAGTTTAAGGAAGATTTTAGTTGGACATTGAAGTTTCTTATTCAGAGAATATTTACCTAATATGTGGAAGTTTTGGCTTCCAGTTATGAGGGCAGCCCCTCCAGGAGCTGTGGATCCAGATATTCCCAATCGAACCATAACTGGTACTAGGGGCAGGGGCAGCCCTCTTTTTTCGGTGGGCCAGTTCCCAGTGTATTCTTCTTCCTGTATAATCCTGTCCTTGAAAGGCAGGAGGTGATTCCTATAGTACAAGCAAACCATGATCCTTCTGAAGCTACTAGGTAACTATTATCTACAAGGTCCCCAAGGATGAGTTTGTATAGTTGGCTGCATGAATTTTGATATGGGGACTTACCGATATTAAGCTCAGTATTTAAGAAACAGGTAACTCATCCTCCAAGATCCCCAAGAGTGAGCTTGGGTTCCTTACCCCACCAGCAAAGCACCTGGGCATGGGTTTGTTCAGCACTTACATTGTGGATATGTTGGGGTAGTTGTTCTGCAGTGCTGTTGGTGACAATGCCTACATAACATGGTGGTTCAGGGTTGACACATGGCCAACAATCCCGGGTGTCACTGGAATTTGTTGCATTAAGAAAAAGAAAAACTGAGTCTAACATATTTAAGAAAGAAATTTACTTACCTTCTAAGGGTGACCTGTTGCTTGCAGTGCTGTAATTTACTCTATGGAAGAGGTAACTGAATCCTGCGGCTGGACCAGAAGCACATGAGGTATAATCTATCTACTGGGGCCAATTGAGTTGGTTGGCATTTTAGGACAGTCACGTTTTACGGTAAATATTGCCTCTGGCTCCAAACAGGAATACATAGTCACAAACTTCATGTGAATCCTGTGTTCCAGATGCAATCTTGTAGTTTTGTATTTTTTTAAACCTGAATAACTATAGGGTTACATTTACCTACTTTACAAGGTCGCAGAGTTGTTTCTCTTTTGAAGGCAATATAACTGTCTGGGATTCGAGACACCAGGGGCTATTGTTTTGTAGCCCCATGCACAGCAGTAATAGTCCCCAGTACCTCCACAATATGCGTTTTCATGATCAGGGCATATGTAAAACTGGGCATTAAAAAAATTGTTGTTCCATGTCTTTCCTCCCACACACATAGAGGATTATTTGTAGACTATTCCAAAAATTTCCAAAGAGTTGAAAGAGAACTGACCAATATGTATGGGCCCCATAGGTGGATACCTGCTTAACTGCAGTCCCATCCTCTGTTTTTTTTAACTCCCAAATACAGTTAATCAATTGATGTAGGGAATGCGATATAGCCCCACCCATCCTATTTCTATTTAAGATCAACAACATTAATATTACATAGGTGCTAAAGAGTTTCTTTGATAAGTCTTATCTTTAGTGGGTCCCAAGAGTGTCTGACAATTCTCCATTTCTTACCTGATGTTTGAGGAACTGCGACCATCACCACATGCCAAAGTGGGCTTAGTGTCCTGTGGGTTGGTGGCCATTGCTAGCTGCTCCCTGGAGCTGGTGTCCTTTTCAACCTGAGAGTGATGAATCCATAACTTGTTCCCATCTACCTTAATGGCTGTTGGAGTGGTTAGGATCATAGCACATGGTCCTTTCCAGAATGGCTGCAGGGCTTCAGTTTGATGTCTCTTGATCCAAACATGGTCAACTCATCAGAAACAAGGTGGTTGGACTGGCCGGAAAGCTGCCTCCAGGTCAGATATCAGTTCCTTTTGGACTTTCTGGAAAGCCTACAAGGAACTTAAAAGCTGATCATGGCAGATAATTTGCAGGGCTTATTCTCCCATCTTGGGCAAATCAGGTGGGGTCTCCCAAACATAGTCTCAAATGGAGTGAACCATTTAATGCTGGAGTTATATCTTGTTCTAAGTAGGACAAAAGCCAGCATGCCCACCCAATTTTCACCAGTCTCTAGGGATAATTTGACCAAGGTCTCCTTTAGGGGCTGATTTACTCTCTACCAGGCCAGAGCTTCGGGGTCTATAAGCACAATGTAATTTCCAATTTATCCCTAAAGCTTGGGCTATTCCTTGTGACACCTGGGTGTGGGGAGCCGTGCAGTTGGGTCGGATGGCATGGGTGTGTGATGAACACCGCTCCTCAGTTAGCAAGGCTGCGAGGAGTTTCTGGCTGCGTGGCAAGGCCCGGCAGAATGTCTCTGGTCACCTCATTGCTGCCTCACCCATTGTATGAAACTCAATCACCTCTCTGATGTTTCATAGAATTCTTCTGAGGGTGTTGTTGTTGTTTTTCTGCTAATGTGAAATAATTCCTGTCACTGATATGACACCTCAAATTGATCTATCATGTTATGATAAAAACACCTGTAGTAACGTAAGGTATGACACACAGTTAAAAGTATACAATAGTACAATTGAGCCCACTATGTTTCCAAACATCCTGTTATGTGCCCACTTTTGTCCTAAAGTTTGCCCTAGTATAAGTAATGTTTTCCTTAAGAAATGGCTTGATAATATCTTGCAACAGATGGCAATCATGGAGGTACAAAGAGTTTGTTTACCATGCACCTCGAACTGTTACAACACATGATATGACGCATTTTAGTTTCTTACCACAGAAAGCAAAAGTATATGGGGCATCTTTTATAAGGAAATAAATGTGAACCCCGTCAAATTGGCTTAAAATCTCAATCTTATATTGGCACTTATATTTAGGGAAAGAAAACAGTTTATAAAAATCTTTATGTTAAATTGGCACTTATATTTAGGGAATGAAAATAGTTTAAAGGAAGTTTCTTGTAAGAGGCCCTCTGTTTGTAGATTAGCTGAATTGCCTTGATCCCTTTCACTGCCCTTTAACAAAAGAACAATAAACAATTGAATCAGCGCTAGGTGAAGGTGACCGTAATTAATGCATGATTTGATTATAAGATTTAGCAAAGAATCTATGTTATATGCTTTTTTTTTTTTTATTATTTTTTATTGGAAAGGTGGATATACAGAGAGGAGATACAGAGAGGAAGATCTTCCGTCCGATGATTCACTCCCCAAGTGAGCCGCAACGGGCCGATACTATGCCGATCCGAAGCCAGGAGCCTCTTCAGGGTCTCCCACGCGGGTGCAGGGTCCCAAAGCCCTGGGCCATCCTCAGCTGCTTTCCCAGGCCACAGGCAGGGAGCTGGAAGGGAAGTGGGGCTGCCGGGATTAGAACCGGCGCCCATATGGGATCCCGGGCGTGCAAGGCGAGGACCTAACCACTTGCGCCACCGCGCCGGGCCCTATGTTATATGCTTTTACAAAATCCCTTTACTTATGATCTTTTAATTCTGTATTCTTAATATTTTAATCAATATTAGTTTGTGTTTAGTAAAAGTTGATTTTGAGTATAAGTAGAAGACTTGTCACTATGTAACTGCATGCGCTGCCAACCGTGGAGTTCCTGGCTTCAACCAGGTGATTGCAGGTTTCAATGAGTAATGGTTTGTTAAGAATGTTTTCTTTGAAATAGAAAAATATTTTTTAGGATTGCTTCTTGCATTTTCATAACCATGATGTAATGAAAAATGAAACAATTGGATGTTGTGAAAAAACTTGTGATGATTTATGTATAAATAAAGAAGGCAACTTTTCTGAGTTGTCCATTATGAGCATCAAGTCATAGTGGTCCGTGTCTTATCTCTTCCTATCATCTCATCGATCCACGCATCCTTTGCAAGCTCTCAGTCAGCTGATGCTGGTCTCCGGCACCTGGGCAATAAAGTCAGGGCTATGAACTGAGCCTTTATGGAGAGGCAGACCACACCTAGCAACAATCTCATGTAACAATTTTTCAGCAGTCATGGTTGCCAATTTCAGTCTTAGTAGGGAAAACTTCTTCCCATCCTGGGAAAGTACCTATAAACACAGTAAGTTTATATCCATATTTTCTTGACTTAATTCCAATGAAATCAATTTCCACAAACCTCCCTGGCTCTGTTGCCTGGTTATTGATTGCAGTTTTGTTGTTGGTCATGGCCCTGGGTTAACCTGGAAACAAATCACACAATGTTCTACCACTCCTTCCATCAATGCGTTTAGTCCTCACATCCTAAATCCTTTCCTGAGGAACTCTGCAAGCTTTGTTTTTGCTAAATATGTGCTTTGATGGAGTTGCTAAGCCAGATGTTGCCCCAGGGCTTTTGGAAGAAACAGCCTACCGTCCAGTTCTTGGTACCAGTTCTGTTCTCGCTGCCTGGTTCCCCTCTTTTCTTGTATCTATAGCAAAGATTTGGAAGAATATGGATCTGAGGGAAGAATTTAGTAAATAGAGGGAGTATGGCAGTTGCCCTCGTGGCCACTTCTCGTTAGCCATGTCCAGTTCAGTATTATCACAAATGCAGTGGGAACCAACTAGCAGCTAATAGGCCGTGAGAATTTCGTCTTTGTTTTTGTTTGCCTTCATCTGTAAGGAGGCCTAATTGCCGGTAGATGGCACCATTTACATGAGCTGTAGCAAAGGCACACATACAGACATGTAATGTGGGAAGCCATAATGCATGGAATCAGTGTGAATCTGAGCAGTAGTGGTGGCAGCTGACACATAAACTCCACCTGAAAGAGGAACTCCAAGAGTCTGATGACAGACAATTCTTTTGTCTCTGAGAAATGCCTAACACAGCCTTGGGTGTTTTTTGAATAGCAGTCCCAGAGACTCCTCAGGGCCATGACAATGTGGTAGCTTGGCTGAAAAAGCACCAGAGACAAACTGGTGAGGGATGTCCATTTATTGAAAACATCATTCAAGCATATGTATAAAATGGAGGGGGAAGGCAGAAAGGTGGTCTCGATAGTACTCCCACCCTACACTGTTATTGTATCTTGCCAGTAGGCATGCCTATCTCTCTGGACATTCTAATCAAATCCCCACTTACATTCTGTTAAAGGGTTGGGAGCTTAATGTTTTAGGCCATGTGCAGGTAGACCAAGATAAGCTAGCACCTGGGCTGAAAGCTATGCCTTTGGGTATGATCATTACATGTGACTGGTAAACAGAATGAAGGTTACATTTCACTTCTTAGAGTTGCTTATCAGGGAAATTCTAGCACAGCTTCGCAGGGACAGAGAAATTGGGATATAGCGTGCTACTACTCGGGATGTATGCCAGGTGAACAGGCCAAGATGCAGTCTTTGTTAGCTGAGATCACTGTCAGGGCTTTGCCTTGGAGACACAGTGTGCCATGTGCCTATGGCGTCCTGCATGGAATAAGCAGGCAGAGATGCAGGAGCAATCTGCCATACTTATTATTCAAGGAGGGACAGTGGCCAAATCGGATCCACATTTGGCCAGATCTCACAAAAGAATCTTGCCTCTGCACAAGTTTCATCCTTCACACCTGGGTCTTTATCACTACAACTGCCACATGCATCACTTGATATTTGTGATTCCAATATAATTCTGTAATAGATGATGAATTTTGAGAATCTAAAAAAGATAAATGTGTAAAAGAGAAACATGGTATTTCAAGCAAATGTTATACACTGAGCATTTAGTATCAACATTAAATCTGAAAGCAGAATTCCCATTTACAAACTCACAACAAAGGGAGATTACATACAACTTGCATCTTAATTATTTTAGTAAGAAATAACCTCGATTCTGAAATAAAATGGTACTCCTCATGTTTAATAAACACTTGCTGAGACTTTCAAAGTATGTTTCCACATCCACTGACTTTTACAATGTTTTGTATTTGCACTCTTGAAAATGGTCCTTTCTTCATTCACTTTAGAGCTCTGACAGACAATAATAACAGGTTTATGGCAGCTATTCTTTGTGATTACATTTTTTGTAGTGCTGACGTCTGTGACTCTGCTAAAGTTTGACTTCAGAAAAATGATTTTTCATCCAATTCAGTATGTTTTCCCGTTTCTTTGAATATGCTTTGCACTGTGCTCAAAATGTTTGGGTGAATTTTAACACACATGTAATACATTCGTGCTTTCCTATGTGAATTCTGATGTTTAACAAAACTTGACTGCTTGCAACAGGATTTCCAACCCAATACATTCGTGTGTTTCTTATCCTGTATGCATTTCCTGATGTCAAATGAAACCTGTTTGGTAAGTAAAGGCTTTAAGATATACAATGAATTCATAAGTTTTCTCCTGTGTGGATACTTTGATCTATGATCAGGTGTGACATATAGAAAAAGCTTTTCCACACTCACGACATTCAAAAGAATTCTTCCACACTTTGGATTCTCTGATGTCTAATAATGTGTGCCACATGAAAAAACCTTTTCCACACTCACTACATTCATAAGGTTTTTCCCCAGTGTGGATTCTCTGGTGTCTAATGAGGATATATTATATTATATTCTTTCTTTTATTTGTATGACTTACAAATAAAAGATTTTCCACTCACTACATTCATAAGGTTTTTCACCTGTGTGTATTCTCTGATGTAATCAAATGTTGGCTTATCAGAAAATTCTATTCCACACTCACTGCATTGACAAAATTTCTCCCCTTTGTGGACCCTCCAATCTAAGAGGTGGGTGTTACGAAAAAAGCCTATTCCACACTCACTACATTCATAAGGTTTTTCCCCAGTGTGGATTCTCTGATGCCTAATGAGGTGTGACTTATGAATAAAAGCTTTTCCACACTCACTACATAAATACAGATATTCCCCAGTGTGCATTTTCTGATGATGAATGAAACCTGTGTGGTTACTAAAAGATTTTCAACATTCACTGCATTCATAAGGTTTTTCCCCAGTATGGATTCTCTAATGCCTAACAAGGTGAGACTTAACAGTGAAAGTTTTTCCACAATCACTACTTTCATAAGGTTTTTTACCTGTGTGCTTTCTCTGATGATAAACACATTCTGACTTTCTGGAGAAAGCTTTTCCACACACATTACACTCATAAGGTTTTTCCCCAGTATGGATTCTCTGATGTGATGTAAAAATTGACTTACGAATAAAAGCTTTTCCACAATCACTACATTCATAAGGTTTTTCACCTGTGTGGATTCTCTGATGATGAATGAATTCTGACTTTCTGGCAAAAGCTTTTCCACACTCACTACATTCATAAGGTTTTTCACCAGTGTGGATTCTCTGATGCCTAATGAGGTGTGACTTACAAATAAAAGCTTTTCCACACTCACTACACTCATAAGGTTTTTCCCCAGTGTGGATTCTCTGATGCCTAACGAGGTGTGACTTACGAATAAAAGCTTTTCCACAATCACTACAGTCATAAGGTTTCTCCCCAGTGTGGATTCTCTGATGTACTCTCATGCTTGACTTATAAGAAAATACTCTTCCGCACTCACTGCATTCATAAGAGTTTTGCCCAGTGTGCTTTCTCTCATGCCTAATGTGAGATAACTGCTGCTGAATGAAATTTCCATGCTCGGTGTATTCATACAGATTTTCTGCAATTTGAAGGATTTGAACTCTAATGACTTCTGACTTCTGGTTTCTGATTTCTTTACATTCATTTGACACATACAGATTTTCTCCTGATTCAGTTCTCTGTTTGGGGGTAAGGAAAGATTTATAGTGGCCAACATGCATTGCTTCTCCCACACTGACAGGTTGCTGATTGCATAGGTCTTTGGTATAAACATGCTCACACGTAAGGACTATCTTCTGCCTGCTGAAAGCTTTCTCTTTCCCATTGTGTTCAAAGGACTGCTGACAAATGTGGATCTTGTCAAGATGACTGAGATTTTTCTTACTCTCGAGGTTGTTCTCAGGAACAACTGAGGCCTGCTTCTTTTCAAATGGCATTTCATCAGACTTCCTATGGGATAAGAGAAATTAAAATAAACCATGATGTCATTTCCTCTCTCCTTTCAAAAGGCATTCGATCTCTGAGCCCCTCCTGGGAGTTGCTTTCCTCCTCCCATCTTCCAAGTTCAACTGGTCCATTAACAAGGAATAATTAAACTAGTTTCCATTTTCTGTTTCTACACCATGTTAAAGGAAAGATTCACTGAGCTTTCCTGGTAACATTAGGTTTGGCGCACAATATGGGACTTGAAAAAGTATTTTGGCTCTAATACAAGACCAATGAGCGCAGACTTCGGAAAAAGAAGATTCCACATCATTTGTACTGAGCCTGTGGAAATGACCTTATTACCACATGCCTCTGAAAAATATGAACACTCCCACGTACCCATGCAATCCTCAGCCACAACCTAGGTCCGGCTAAACCTCCAGATGGATTGTATTAGGAAAGGCCACAGCACACAGCAACGTGAAGTGGAAGTGGGGGAAGACAAGACTGAGCCAGGTTGCAACACATGCTGGTGGAAAATGAGTTGAGGCAAGCCATGGCAGTCAGGGTGATGTTGGTGCTGGACTCAAGATGCCTGGAAGGAGATCCACTGGGTCCCTGGTAGCCTTGTCTGGGACCTTAGGCACAGCTGTGCAATAAGCACAGTTTATGAACCCCAGTGGCTGCATGTGTGGTGGTTTCTGTTGCCTGGCCTGAAGGCTTGGCTGGTCAGTGCAATGGGTCCTGGGTCTGCGAATCCTGGGAGTAGATGGTGTGCCAGGCCTCAGATCACATGGCTAGGATACTTTACATGCCTGCATGGTGGTGCTAGCTCAGTGAGCACTGAGGGTGGGGCTCCACTGGGCAGGATTGACTGGCTCAGGTCTTGTAAGGACCGGTACTCCTTAGTTGAAAAGGAGTATTGGACAACTGGTCTGGATCAACCTGGAAATGGCAGCCCACTTAGGCCTAGAAAGCACATCCAAGAGAAAGGAGAGAACAGACTGAATAACTACCTCAGCCAAATGATGATAGCAAATATCTGGAGGAAAGAAGACCCTAAGGTCAACCATGTCAGCCAATGAACATTGAAAGGGTTCCCTCTTGCTTGAATCAGTGAGATGGACCTCATTTTAGAACTATCAGAACCACCGGGAAAGAAATGTTGGAGGGTAAGCCATATTGACACCCTAGTTTGGTATCAGGGGTCCAGTACCCATCCTGAAATACTAGGATGGTTGGGAGGCCTAGTATAGCTTCTCTGAATATCATTTAGCCTTGACCTAAAACAGGAAGGAAAAATAGAAGATTTGCAAATGATAATACCAATTTTAACACACATTGAGTGCAATTAAATCACACACACACACACACACACACACACACACAATACACAGAAACCCAACTCATAAAAAAATGATTAAGTTGCATTCCCCTAGTCCCACCCACCTCATGATGTTGGAGGTGGGTGGAGTCTAGGCCTGCCTTGTACCCAATGTATCCACTCCCAGCGTACTCACCAGGGAGGGCGAAGCCTTTTGAGCCCAGGAAGGCCAAGACTCAGCTCTTCACATAGTCATAGTGGTTGGACATAGAGCTATGTGGCTGGACTTAGCAAAGACTCCACAAGATTTCTACTGAGCCATTGGAAATGACCCTTGGCACACCATGCCTCTGCACAAACATGAACACATCCAACAACGTAACCTCCAGTCACTGTCTAGCTCCACCCAAACCTCCAGACTCATTGTGCTTTTAGCATGTGGGGGGTGGGGGAGGAGATAAGAAGTATAACACTTTAGGACCTTAGAGGCTTTAATCACCTACCATCTATTTTCACTTTTGCTATCACGTCAATTTTCATTTTAGAAGCAAGTCTCTGGGTCCTAATACTTGGGAAACTGTTGGAGGATTGACACAAGAGGCCAATTTTCTGCATGACTTGAAACTCCTTCAGTGGATCCTGAATCTCAACTACCTGACATGGGACCAAAGTTCTGGGCTCCTTTTTCACACTTCACACTGGTTTATCAGCATTGAAGGATGGATGAGAGTCCAGACATCACCAAATATTCACTTTGGTTTGAGTTTTTATTGTTAAGATGTATTTATATTTACTGGAAATTCAGATATACAGAGAGGATGTGAGACACATAGGAAGATCTTCCAAATGCTGATTCACATCCCAAAAATACACAACTGCCAGAGTTGTTTCAAAGCCAAATACTAGGAGCTTCTTCTGGGTTTCCCACACAGCTGTATAGCCATAAGCTTGTGGGGTGTCCTCACCAAGTTTCCCAGACCACAGGCTGCTGAGGTCCATGCAGTGGATGTGAAAGACATGAAGGTGTGAAGAGAACTTTTCCATTGCAGGCAAGGCCACAAGGAATATTCCGCTGCACGGCAAGGCCCAGCTGGATGTCTCTACAACCACCTGAAAAGCAGCTCCATTTCCCTTTGCATACACACTGGACAAGCCCACAGATATATTTGTAATTAGGCATTGTCTGTCACTGTGGAGTTGAATTTATGATTACTGTGTGCTTAGAAGATGATGTTGGTGATACCATCTTAGCAAAAGGGTCTTTTATTATTCCTGCTCCTTCAGCTGCCCCTCTGATCATATGAAAATCAAGGGTGTTAAGTCCCTACACCTAGCAGGAACCTAGGCTTAGGGTTGTCCTCCTAGATTGGCCACATGCTAATCAAGGATGTTAAGTCCTTAGATGTAGTGGAAATCTATTCTTTCCCTCTTGCATTAGTCTTTAGGTCCCTCCTTTTGTGATGCACTTCCTCCCTAAACTGAATCAAGACTAAGTTGGAGCATCAGAATAGTAATAGGAATGTGTTACTGATTGACATGTGCCATCTATTGAGAACTTCCTCACCACAGGATTAGGACAGCTGATATCCTGCCTCAAGGTGAAATAATTGGTAGAACTATCCTTAGGAAGGCCTGCTTGACCAGGTGTGAAAAGTGGGTGTCAGGGTTCATGAAGGCTTCTGTACAAAGAAAGAGGACAGCTTTCTTGAATTGTCCATTATGATTCTGAAACTGTAGTGGTCCATTTATTTTCTATGCCTACTCCAGGCGTCCTTCTTAAGTTCTGAACTTGGCTAATCTGGACACCTGCAATGGGCAGAGAACTGGATATTAAGTGGAGCTGCCAGGGCAGAAACCAGTGTCCATATATGATGCCAGTGCATGCAAGCTGAAGGACAGCCACTAGGCTATCATGCCATGCCCTCAGGTTTGATCTTTAGAAATGACTTATGTGGATGACCCCCTCTATACTTTATACATGACATCAGAAAAAGCCAGTCTCTTCAACTTGGTCACTCATGTGGCTTCCTACCTCGGAGAGCTGAACAGCCAAAGAATGGCCCGTGCAGATTTGAAGCTGTGTAGTAGCAGCTATTTCCTTGTTGGTTGAGAAAAACCAATGGCAAGTGTCTTACACACAGGTTCCTGTACAGACAAGGAATGCTCATAGGACACTTAAAAATCTGAGACCCTTCTGAAAAACATTGCTGTCTCCATTCAACAGGCACATGATCTCCTCCCTCTGCTTCCTACATTCACCTGGTCACTTTCCAAATAAAACTTCTGTAGGAAAATGAAAACAAAAAAAAAAAAAAGAAAGAGAAAGAAAAAGGGGGAAAATAAAATCCTATTTCTCAAGTCTCATTTTTGTACAATTTCCCTTTCATATTGTGTTTCAATTATGGCCAGAGATAATGCTAAGCATCTTTGTGGCAATGCAGCTCTCATTTTAGTTATTCTATAATTTTTCTGATTACAACTTACCTGAAGATTATTTCTTGAACTTTCTGATTAGCTCCAAGCAGCTCATTCTTTCCATGGGGATCTGAAATGAGGAAAAGAGTAATCATATGTATGAATCACATCTAAATGTAGTTTTTTCAAATGCTCAAGTGAAGTCAATGAAATTTATTGCCATTCTAGATACAGCATATTTTAGTATTATTAAAATGTAGACATATATAAGCATTATTAACTAGGCAATATATCTCATCTATGAATGCCTTAACATAATACACATCTTTTTAAATTAAAATTTCAATTATGTGACATTGTGTGTTTCACATAAAGTGGGATATGAGAGAAAATATGTCATAAAAATATAAAATAGGGCCCGGCGCGGTGGCGCAAGTGGTTAGAGGTCCTCGCCTTGCACGTCCGGGATCCCATGTGGGCGCCGGTTCTAATCCCGGCAGCCCAGCTTCCCTTCCAGCTCCCTGCCTGTGGCCTGGGAGAGCAGTCGAGGACGGCCTGGGGCTTTGGGAGCCTGCACCCGCGTGGGAGACCCAGAAGAGGCTCCTGGTTTCGGATCGGCATAGTATCGGCCCGTTGCGGCTCACTTGGGGAGTGAATCATCGGACGGAAGATCTCCCTCTCTGTCTCTCCTCTCTGTATATCTGCCTTTCCAATGAAAAAAATTATAAAATCTTTAAAATATATATATATAAAATAAATCTTGGAGTATGTTACATCCAATCTCAGCACTAGTTTGTCTTTTCCTGGCTACTCTGCTTCAAATACAACTTCCTTGAAAATGTATCTTGGGAGGTGGTAGA
Organism: Ochotona curzoniae; assembly: GCF_017591425.1. Taxonomy (NCBI): domain Eukaryota; kingdom Metazoa; phylum Chordata; class Mammalia; order Lagomorpha; family Ochotonidae; genus Ochotona; species Ochotona curzoniae. The sequence continues at coordinate 100,715 of NW_024466752.1, forward strand.
TGTGATTCAAGACAAATACATACTTCTAAATTTATGCTGACAGGCTGGCAAATTGCTAGAATAAACCTATTCATGGAGACTATAGAATGTCTGTGTCTCACCGGCTCTCCTTCTGGAAGAAACTCAAAGTAAAACTCAAATATAATTCCAGTCAACATTTAATGAAAGAAGTATCTGCTTCCCTGCTGACCTACCTGGAAGTCTCTGCTTCACAGATTTCTCCACTATCCATGGTGCTGATTCTTGTTCCAACTTGAAGATCACATCAGGCTTTGTCATGGAGTATCCTGTTAATGGAGAATGATGCAGATTTTCTGAAATCACCACTAGTCCTACCAATTACTACACTTTCAAACTCCTCTTTCATTATCAAATGGTACAGAAGTGTTCTTGGGTATGACAGAACTTCACTCACCCACAGACAGCAGATTGTTATAGGTCTCAAGCATCACCTCCCTGTACAGGGTCCTCTGAGCATTGTCCATTGTCTGCCATTCTTCCTGGGTAAAGTCCACAGCCACATCTTCAAAGGACACCAACACCTGTAACAGCACATATCTCTTCAGTTCTGGATCATTCAATAAAATCACTGATAGTACATTCTCTGTATATTTAATTTGCGACTTCTACGGACACAGTTTAATTTACAATTCATACAGCATCATAGTTAAATGAAAATATTTTGTACTATATCACTTTTGCAATTCCAAAAGTATAACAGAATACTCCTTATTCTCTTAAAGATTATATTCTCTAAAAATTCTCACTCTAATGAACTGTGGAAGGCATTGCTAGAATAGCTCTCCAAGTGGAAGATATCACTCGGTGTGTCCGTTATTGCCACTGTGCTTTTCAACTAAATTACGATAACTAATCATGTTGACAAGGAGCCAAAATATTAACTCAGGACCTATAATACTAAGCTGTGTTTAATTCTTCAGTGTGTGTTCAATTTGCATCTTCTAGGAATGCAGCTTAATTTACATCTATATGGCAACATAAGGTAAAAACAAAATAAACCTTGTTGTCCTGTATCATGCTTGCAATTCTGAAGCTACAATATCATTATTATCCTGTATCAGATTGTTTTCTATAATAAGCATAAAATGAGTTCACTATACAATCTTTAGATACACATGAGCTAAATATCATGCTACATTAGATAATTAAGATAAATGCTTACTATTGTACAAGATAACGAGAAAATTCAGTAGCTTACTAATGATTTCCTCAAACATACTGAGATACTTAAAATTATAAAGCAATAATAAAATTCAATTTTCCTGCTTTGCAGTGAAATAATGAAATACTGAATACATTTTCAAATACATTTTACGTGCATGAGTAAATATTTCCTTCAGCTTATACTGGAATTAAATACATATAATACGTGATCATATATATCAATAATGCATATATATACATACATACTCACAAGTCAAAACAATATGGAATACATATACATGTAATTCTAGTGTATAAATATAAAAGTATATGTATTTTTTTACTTTTTTTCACTTTGAGTATGCACATATTAAAACTTTCTACTTTGTTTTCGCTTTACTTTGTATGGAATAACATAATAAAACTGAAGTTTTAATTTCTACATAGTAAACTACAGCTTAGGAAGGAAACAAATGATAGTCTCATACAGAACTATCTTCTTCAGACAATTAGTTCATATTAGCCAGTCAAAGCCTGGCAGCTGAACAGAAAATATACATATAAGATAAATGCCATGCTGCAGCAAACTTATTTTTTTTTTTAAATGTTCTGGAAGCCCTTTAGCATCTACCAATTTTCTGGGTTTGCCTTTTGTTCCAGTAATTTATTTACTAAATTTTAACATAAAACCAGCGAATGTACCTAGCATAAAGTCCATATGCTAGGTATATGCTTGCAATGAAGGAATCTCAACTGAACTTGAACTGTGGTTATGCAGCAAGGTGGAGAAATCCACTATGGGGGGGGGTATGGGAAGGGTGGGGGTAATACCCAGTGCCTATAAATCTGTTTCACATAATACAATGTTAATAACAATAAAAAAAAAGACGGATTAGACATAGCAAGAAAAAAAAAAACCAGCTAATGTAGCAGATACACATACATTTAACAGCATGATACTTCTTTTGAATCCTCTCTTTTACCCTTTTACTCTTTATTTTTTTAAATTTATTTATTTATTAGAAAGTCAGATATACAGAGAGGATGAGAGACAGAGAGGAAGATCTTCCATCTGATGATTCACTCCGCAAGTGAGCGCAATGGCTGATGCTATGCCGATCCCAAGCCAGAATCCAGGAACTTCTTCCGGGTATCCCACATGGGTGCAGGGTCCAAAGGTTTTGGGCCGTCCTCCACTGCTTTCCCAGGTCACAAGCAGGGAGCTGGATGGGAAGTGGGATTGCTGGGATTAGAACTTGCACCCATATGGGATCCTGGTGTGTTCAAGGCGAGGACTTTATGCACTAGGCCATATCACCAGGCCCTGTATTTAGCTTATTTCACTTAATATCTTACACTCTAGTTACACTCACTTTGATATAATACACAGAATTTCATTTACACATATGCTACATGTTCCTTATTTAATTATCTAATGATGGACTCCTCAATTCATTCCACATCTTGTGCATTATGAATACTGCTGCTATAAAAAAGATGGTATCTCTTTCATGTGACATGTTCATAACTCAGAAAATGCAACTAATAGTGAAAATGTAAACTTACAGCAGTCTTACTGAAATTTAATCTTTTTAATTTAATTTAAGCTTTTTCTTAAAGGTTTATTTATTTTGATTGCTAAGTCACATATACAGAGACAAAGAGTGACAGAGAGGAAGGTCTTCCATCCAATGATTCACTGCCCAAAGTGCCTCAATGGCTAGTGTTCTGCTGATCCAAAGCAAAGAATCACCACGAGTTCTTCCAGGTCTCCCATGCAGGTGCAGGGACCCAAGGCTACTTTTCCAGGCCACTGGCAGGGAGCTGGATGGGGAGCAAGGTTGTTGAGATTTGAACCGGTGCCCATATGGGATCCCAGCACATTCAAGGCAAGGAATTTGCTTGCTAGTTTACCATTTTGAGCCCAGCAATCTTATTTTTAAACCTTTAAGAAATTTGATATTATTTTTCACATGTTGACTTAATCTATAACTCCATCAGCAATGTATAAAAGCTTCCATTTTTTACATCCTCACCAGTAATTGTTACCAATTTCTTCCAAATAATAATAGCTATTCTGACAGGGTTGAGATATCTCATTGTGCCTTTCATTTAGATTTCCCAAATGGCTACATTTTGAGAACTACCTACTGAGGTCCTTTGATCATTTTGTACTGAACAGGGGATGTATATGTTGTTAAGGTCACAAGGAGCTTTAAAGATAAAAGTTGCCTAATTGAACAACACATGGAACTTCCTGTGTCCTGGTATTTGACAAATTATTATTATTATTATTATTATTATTATTATTATTATTATCCACTGATTTCCCATGCCACAATCAGGGAGCTGGATGGGAAGTGGAGCCACCAGGATTAAAACCAACACCCATATGGAATCCCAGCATGTACAAGGCAAGGACTTTATCCACTAGGTCACTGCAAAGGCCTAGCTGCTTTATTTCTGATCCAGCTCCCTTCTAGTGCATGTGGGAATGCACAGGATGTCCCAAGTGCTTGATTCCCTGTACTGATCTCGGAGAACTGGGAAGAAGCTTCAAACTGGTCCTGCTTTAACGATTGTGGTCACTTAGAGAGGGATTAAAGCAGAAGGAAGATCTCTCTAACTCTCCCTCTTTCTCTATAGTTCTGACTTGCATATCGATAAATTAATTTTTTTAGCAATTTTTTATTAATTGCAAAGTCACACATACAGAGAGGGGAAGAGACAGGAAGATATCCGTCCGATGATTCACTCCCCAAGTGGTTGCAATGGCTGGCACTGCACCAATCTGAAACCAGGAGCCAGGAATCTCCCCCAGGTCTCCCATGCGGGTGCAGGGTCCCAAGGCTTTAGGCCATCCGTGACTGCATTCTCAGGCCACAAGCAGGGAGCTGGATGGGAAGCAGCTTTGACGAGATTAGAACCGTTGCCCTATGGAATCTTGGCATGCACAAGGTGAGGATTTCAGCTGCTAGGCCACCACACCAGGCCTGATAAAAGAAATCTTCACTGGAAAAATGGATGTGCAATGGATCCCTAGGGAGTGTAAACAATAGTTATAAACAAATAAATCATACAAAATGCTTAATTTCTGGATACTTAGCATTAGGCTACAAACTGAATCAGAAAGACACCAAAAACTTGATAAAATAGGCAGTTAATGAATCAGCAATAAATCTCTTCAAACCAAAGGTCAACACTAGTTGTCTTCACTACTAAATTCTACCAAATTAACACCTAATTTTCTAGAATTATGGTAAAATATTAAAATGAAGAAAACCATTCCATAATTATGCTGAGTCTAACAGTACTCGGATTCCTAAACTAGACTGAATCAGCAGTAGGAAGATCTTCAACTATGTCTGACTGTTTAAAATGGGGGCAGGGGGGAGATGGATTTGCTCATTAAAAATGCAATCTCCATTGCTGTACAATGATTTCTCTATATATTTACTTAATGCTCCTTCTGAAATAATTGCTTATAGTCCAGAAATCTAGCTTAAAATCATTAAAAAGGCATAGACTAATTACCTGATAAAATAGATGTAAAATTCTTATCACAGGGCCGAGAACGGTGGCCTTGTTGCTAAAATCCTTGTATTGCATGCACCAGGATGCCATATGGTCACTGGTTACAATCCCAGGAGCCAACGCTTCCCCATTGGGAAGGAAACCATCAGACCTAAGATTTTAATCTAAGTCTCTCCTACACTTTATATATCTGATTTTGCAATAAATACATCTTTAATAAAAACATTCCTATAATATATGTAAAATAAATGAAACATCACAACAATAAGCTCACATGTACTAGCCAAGGTGCACCTAACTAGAGAATGTAGAAAATGGGCCAATAAATGAAAATTAACAGAATGAAGAACAAGCATCATTAAAATTATCTTATAGAAAGCACTCAATGAATTTCTACATTTATTTTGAAATAACTTATATAGGTAAGTTGAAGAAATCTACAAATCTATAAATACTTCCAAATCTACCTCAGTTGAGGTACACAGAAATAGAACTCAATAAAATAATATCTATAGATAACAAACCTATAGCCATCACACAAATGAATCCCAAAAAGCCAAAAACATTTCCTGTAAGATACGTAACCAAATTAGAATGACTACTTTTTATTGTTATGTAATTTAATATTCACCCAAGTAAAGTAGACAAGGTAAGAAAATAAAAGGCAAAGAAATAAACATATACTAAATCAGAAAACTAAAAGGTACAAAATTAATTTGATTCTAGATTTCATTTGTTCCCCCGATGTTATTAATAGTGAAACCTATATGAATATTAAGAGACTGCACTCAGTCATTAAAACCAATAAATTCTTATTTGTTACAAAATTGATGGAAATGGATGTAGTGAGATAAAATAAGGCAAATGTAGACAAAACTAACATGTTATCATATATGAATGTAAAAAAATAGCTGCAAACTTAGAATTTGTAATTTAGAATTGTGATTGCTACAGGTTGGTAAGAGTGAAGACGAGGGATAGGAAGGAGGTAGAAAGGTAGCAAAGAGGGCCCGGGGTGGTGGCGCAAGTGGTTGAGGTCCTCACCTTGCATGCCCGGGATCCCATATGGGCGCCGGTTCTATCCCAGCAGCCCCGCTTCCCTTCCAGCTCCCTGCCTGTGGCCCAGGAAAGCAGCAGAGGACGGCCCAAAGCTTTGGGACCCTGCACCCGCGTGGGAGACCCGGAAGAGGCTCCTGGCTTAGGATCTGCATAGCATCGACCGTTGCGCTCACTTGGGGAGTGAATCATTGGACAGAAGATCTTCCTCTCTGTCTCTCCTCTCTGTATACCCACCTTTCCAATGAGAAAATAATAAAAATAAATCTTAAAAAAAAAAAAAAGATGCTCTAGCATTTGAAAGCTGGCAGTGTTGATGGAGCTGCTGCAGCATGGCAGCTGCTGGGGGTACCTGAGTCAGCTTGGACTCCATACTTGGAGCACTAGCAATAGTCACCGATGCCAAGTGCTGAGTGAATCCTGGGATTGTGGGTAGCCAGAGCACCAACCGGAACCAGGCTTCACCTGCTGGCTTCACCCAGAGGCGAGCTTTACAGTCTTGGGGTGTGGAATTGTTACCTAGAGACATTCATGGAAAAGGCCACTGTACATGGAGGTAAGAAATTAATCCTGAGGGACTGCAGTGACAGGGCCACTGCACTTGCAGGAAAATGAGGGGACTGAGACATGGTGGTTTGGAGGGGAGAGACCAGAAGCAGTGTATGGGTGAGACTGATACACCAGCCCATATGGGAGTCCTGAGTAGCAATTCTTAGTAAGGAATATTGCTGACCACCACATGCTAGTCCATGCAAAAGTTAGGGCTGGGGATCTGTCTGACAAAGCTAGATCCCACTGTCTGAACAAGGATGGGTCATATTGGGCAGGGCCATGACATCAGCCTGTGAGAGAACCAGGCCCAGGGGTAGATTCTGTGGGAGATATGTGAGCCTAAACCTGTGGAAATACAAGTCCCACTGGTTAGCTCAGGAGCTGGGAGGGTGTTGGGTTGAGCTAGGTGTGACCACAGAACCTGTCATCACTTGTGGGTACAGACACTGAAAATAATCCGGGCAGGTCCAGGCTGCAGCACTAGCATATGCATCCTAAAAGAGGGTGTGAAGCAGGCTGGGCCTCAACATTCATAAGCTCACAAAGGCCAAGAGTATGCCAGTCAAGTGCCTAGAACCCACTGACATGAGTGAGATCCGGGTCTGGGAATAGGCAAAGTGGGAGAACTTGGGAAACTCTCCTGCTGGGTCATAGCTCCTGCTGCTGAGCACATGATTCAGGTCTGGAGGTCTGGCAAGGAGACAAGGTGGACAAGTTAGCTCCCCAGGTTGGCAAATGTGTGGGTTGGTTGTACAAGGGACAGACCAGGTAGGACCAAAAACTTTAGCTCACAAGCAAGTGAAGAAACCAGGAAGGAGCATAGGTCATTCCAGCTAGGCTGTCACACCTACCAGTTTTCGTGGGCCAGGGATAGGTAGACTGAGCAGGTCTAGGTTATAGTACCACCACCTAGAGTTGGGACAGGGGCAAGCTGTGTCTGGCCAGGCTCCAGCATTTGAAAGCAAAAGCCAAGACATGTGATGGACTATGCCAAGATGGGTCAGAGCAACCATTGGCACAAGCCACATCTATGGCTGGGGACAGGCCTGGCTGGGGAGCGAGGGGTATACCCTGACTGGGTTATGGTTCCTACTTAAAAGTGTGAGGGCCTGAGTAGGAGCTGTTATCTGGTCTTCACATGGCTGTCATCTCTTTTGACACAAGTGTCGACTAGGTCTGGTGTGTGCCAGACTGAGCTAGACTCCAGCACGCACTGGTGCGCATGAGAACAAGGCTTAATGTAGGATGGACTAGGCTACATTTCTCCCTGTTGAGCTATGTATGAGCTGTGTCAGGGTGTGGACCATCCTGGCCTGGGCTATAATGCCCAACAGAAAAAAAAAAAAAAAACCCAGAATGGGTTGAGGGCCAATCAGGAAAGACCACTATTGCTGCTAAGACAGGAGATGGACAAAGTAGGGCTGCACCATGAACCCACTGATCTGCCATTGGGATAAGTTCTCATGGAGGAGTTTGTGGAATTCCTCTGTTGGGACACAGTCCCTGCAGGTGAGCACAAGAACCACAACAGGTAGCAGCCTAGAACAGGCCAGGTTATGGTACCCAAGGGCATACCTTTGGCTCAAGTGGGGCAATCTGGGTTGGCCGGTTCATATCACTTACTGGCAAATCTGAGAGCCACAATGGTATGTGGATCAGGCCGAGTAGTGTTGCAACACTACACAACTCACATTATGGATGGGACTGGCAATCAGTTGGACTGGCTAGGCTGTAGGCCACACCTATGTGACATTGAACTCTGAGCAAGCTGGGCCAGGCTAGGCTGTAGGACTCAATGGCAAATGCCAAGGTGAACTATGCTATGCCAGACTGGGTTACACCACATAACCATGATAAGTGAGACCCATGGGAAAGCAGCAGAACCCAGTAGGGATGCTGCAGGGAGCTCCCCCACTGAGCCACTACTCCTACTGGTGAATGTGACAGCTGGTATTTGGGCAGACTAGTCCAGGCAAGGCTATAACATCTGCTGACCTGCATGTTTAATGCAACAAGGAAAATCCAAGATGGGCAGACTGTACCTACTGGATATATATAAGCCAGATTGGGTGAGGGTTGGGTTGGATGGGCTTTGCCACAGCATCACCTAGCAGATGATGGATCCAGGGGGGTATTGGGGGGTGGGGCAGATACTCTTTCAAGCTAAGTGGCAGAAACACCTGGAGAGTGCAAGATCCAGGAATGGGAGAGAGCCCATGAGGGAAACAATAGGCACCTCTCTGATACACACTCATTGGTTTCTATGGAAAAGAGGGCTGGAGGCAGATCTGATCCAGCAATATCAACCAACAATATGTGCATAAGCTGATAGGAGGTGATGGAATGTGCTGGAGCTTCTATTGGCATGCACACACAAGAATCAGGTCTGGGATCACATCAGATCAAGTTTCTTTGGGGATCCCCCCTACTGAATCACTGGATTCAGAACTCCAACCATGGAGAGAACTGCAGATTCCATGACTGACCATGGAGGGCATTTGTCAGAGCCAGGCCTCAGTGGCTTCGTAGGAGCAGTGAACAGCATATTCAGGTACACATGGAGGATATAGCAATACATTGGAGCATGCAGAGAACACTTGGTACCATAACAAAGCACAAAGAATAGAACAAACCAGAATCAAGATGGCTGAATAGGGTAAGGACATGTTTAAATGGACAGAAAAACATTTAAACAGTATGAAGCAGAGAGGACCTATTCCAGGAAATAGGAAAGGACAGAACAGCAGAAGAGAGGGACCTGGAGACTGACAGAAACAGGGAAGCAGCAGACACAGTGGGGTGGTGTTGCAGTGACTGATACTCCAGCAGCATTTAGCTAATGGCCATCTGAACTCCACCAACTGCTGGAACTCCACCAGCAACCAGGTGGGAAGGGACTTTCACTGGGAGCTTGGGAGGTAAGCCCAGACAAAGAACTGTTCATCCTGCTGGTCCATTTGATCTGACCAGGAGCAGAGACAGAGCAGCCGATCTCAGATGAGACGTGTGAGAATAGGATGGATTTCATAGCCCAGTCAGAACCCTAAAGCTGAATTGGGTGCCATTTTGCAAAAGGAGGCAAAGGCAAGGGCAAGGATGAGCAAACACACAGCTGGGAGTGAACTCATTTCTGACTCTGTGAATTGCAGCAATGTGGCATTCTACAGGTTCCACCCAAGACAGGTCTGGGTAGCCCTCAGACCCCATGGCCAGCTGATCAAGAACTCTTATGTCAGACACCATTTTGAACACTGCGGCAATAGCTTTAGGACGGCAGGGGACAACAATGAACTGCACATGTGCTGAGCTTGTGAGAACTAACTGAGTTTCATTGATTGCACTCGTCCCACAGGAAAATAACACCGACGGTGGCATTGTATGGGTCAAAATAGGTCCGTGTGGCACCCAGACTTATCATCCAACAGGTTCCACCAAGATCAGCACCACCAACAATCTAATTACACAGGACACCTTGTGTCTCTCTAATCCTTGGACCTGCTCCAACCAGAAATGGGAGAAAGGTTGCAGAGACAATGGTGCTGCCTCAACACAGTATTACAGGAGGTGGAGAAGGGTGAGCCAAGAGCTGGGGTTACAGAGACCATGGTGGAAATCTGGCATAAGAACCCACACGTGGAACTCTCTGGAGGTTGTGGCACAGGTGGCTACAAGCAAAATTGTGTACCAACTGCAATAAGTAAAATCGCATTGTAGACCTGTGGGTGACACAGCTTAGAAACCCGACCCAAGGAGAAGACTCTGCTAAACAGAAGTACAATGACCAAGAGAAAAAGAAGAGACAAAGGCACAATGAATATTACTGATAACTCTCCTGCAATGAAGCAAAACTCTGTGCCAACCTCAGAGTTAACTGAGGAAGACATCGACACAGTCCATCAGACTCATTTTAAAGCTTCTGATCAAAAATTAGAAGCTCATGCAAAAGTTCAAAGAATTTAAGGAAGCAATAAAGCATATCAAGGCTGGCATATCAAAAATTAAGGACACAGTAAATTAAAAGCACAGTGGGGAGTCTCCAAAATAGAATGAAGCAAGCAGAAGAAAGAATCTCAGAATTGGAAGACATTTCCTGTCACCAGAGGGGAAGCAAACAAAAAGCTGGAAGCAGAGCTGGATCAGGCCAAAAAAAGTATTCAAGCATTGAAAGACACTATTAAGCGGCCAAATGTAAGAATTATGGGAGTCCCAGAAGGTGCAGAAAGCGAAGCTGAGTTTGCAAATGTATTTAATGACATAATAAAGGAAAATGTCCCCAATCTGGAGAAAGAATTGGGAAACAAGATCCAGGAGGGGCACAGAACTCCTAACAGGCTTGATCAAAAGCGATCTTCACCAAGACATATGATTATCAAGCTCTCATCAATTGAACATAAGGAAAAGATCCTTAAATGTGAAGGTGAAAAAAATCAGCTGACATATAAAGGAATGCCAATTAAACTCACAGGAGAGCTCTCACAGGAAACTCTACTGGCAAGAAGAGAATGGAGCGACATATTCCAGATTCTAAAAAAAAAAAAAAATTCAGACTAGGATAACATATCCAGCTAAGTTTTCTTTTGTCTTTGAAAATGAAATAAAATTCTTCTAGAGTAAAGAAAAGTTCAAAGAATTAGCCTCTTTCAAACCTGCCCTACAAATGATCCATAAAGATGTTCTCTTGACAGAGAAGAGGTGTTACGACTAACAGCACGAGTAACGAGGACACGTCGAGGGGTCTGAGGGATTGAGGCACCGACTGGAGACCTGGGATGGTGGAAGTCTCTCTCTGAAGCCTCAGAGAGGCTTTATTGCCTTCCCTCTTGACCTTTCACCTACTTCTTGTTTACTCTTTACCATGCACTCACATTAGCGCATATTGGATACAGCTGAGACCAGGTGATTCTAGCCCCAAGCCCACTCCCTGTAGTGCTTGGCTTAGGGAGTGCTAGTCAACTCCTTAGCCCACAACAAAGAGGAATAGCACCCACCAAAACCAAAGGCAAACAGGAAGAACATCCCAGTAAAATGACAACAGAAGACTGAACCAATGAACAACCCATTCTTAAAATGACAGGACCAAAGTACCACCCATACATATTAAACCTGAATGTGAATGGCCTAAGCTCAATCAAACATTACAGATTAGTAGAGTGGATTAAAAAAACAAAACCCATCTGTTTCTTGTCTGGAGGAGATACACTTCACCAACAAAGATCAGCAGAAACTATATTGCATGGGTTTTGTTGTTTTCTGTTGGTTTCCTCTCTTCAAAACACTTTCTTTTGATTAAATCATTCAATGACTCGTAGATCATGCACTGGCATCATTTTCTTCAAGAAGGTTCTTGATTTTTATTTCTTCAGCTACATGTTACTCATTTAATAGCATGTTATTTAACTTCTTGGTGTTGCTAATTTCTTTTTTCTCCCTGATGTTGATTTTGTTTTGTGGCTTTTCATTAAAGGGGATGCATAGTAGCTGTGTAATGGAGACTGTCATATCTAGTAACATGTCATTTAACTTCATGGCATTGTAAATTTCTATTTTCTTTCTATTGTTGATTTTGTATTATGACTTTTCATTTAAGGGGATGTACAGTAGCTGTGAAATGGAGACTAACATCCAGATGTGAGGATGCAGTATAGTATGCATTTGTTCTTGCAGACAAAGATGGACTTACAATGAAACTGTTTACTATATCTTGACAATAGGATTCTGGACTCTGTGCCATCGTCCATGCCCACAATGATGGACATATGACTATGTATGAAGAACTATATGTTAGTAATGACATAGAGGAACTAGGTGAAAGGGAGGGAATTGGGGAGGGGATAAGGGAATATAGAACTGTATCATAAAATGATAATAATAATCATAAAATGAGAAAAAAATAGAACAAACCAATCAACTACCCCAAAGAGTGCTGGAGGTGAATACGTGGGCAAACGGAGATTCTAAGATGGACTATATCAACCAATTCTGGAGATTTCATTGTGCTTCGAATGGCGAGATCAGCAGTAATTCAGAACTGTTGAACTATCAAAACCTCATGAGTAGGACCCTCAGAGCATGCCCCACATCAGGGATCATGGGATGGTTGGAAGGCTGGGTGTGGCTTCTCCATTTATCTCCTCCCTTCCCCCAATGACCAGAAGGAAAAAAAAAGAATGTGGAAATGGTGATCTCACCTAACTTCCTGTAGCCTTGACCAACTGCCCTAAACAACTATGTAAAAATCACCAAAAATAAAAATACTTTTTAAAAAAGAATTTAAACAGTCCCCAATTAACAGGATATAAAGAATAGTGGCTTTTTAAATAAAAAAAAAAAAAACACAATTTACTTACTTAAAAGTGAGAATTACAAAGCAAAGCAACAATCAAAGCCAGCCAGACAGAAAGATCTGCCCACCACTTGTTTACTCCCCATGTGGCCACAAGAGGCAGCAAGGCCCGGGACAAAACCAAGAGCCTGAACTGCATTCTGATCCTCCACAGGGGTGCAGGTGTCCAAGCAAATGGGACATTTTATTCTATTTCCAAGCACATTAGCAGGGAAGTAGATCAGAAGGGGAACATCAGGGACTTAACTGGTCCTTACATAGACTTCTGGCATTGAAAGCAGCAGTGTAACATGTTATCACAAAACATGTCACAAGGATTATTTAAATAAACAAATCTGCTAAACAAAAGTCAGGTTGCTTTTCCCACTGAACCTTCTACTCATCCCATACCTGATATACAATGAAGTTATCTGGCATTTTGTATAACATAAATACCACTGCTGGAAAACTAACCTTGAAGCTAGATGGAAAGATATTTGCACTGCGTTTACAGTGTTACTGTTCACTTGACATGATGAATGACAGAAAAACAGATGATTTGTGCAGTTTTTTTTTTTTTTTTTCTGAATGTGTTTCGTAGCTGTGGCTGTGTCAGAATGACTCCAGATCTTCCTCTGGCGTCTCACATGCGGATGGGACATATGCAAGTATTTACACCACCACCAGATGCTTCTCAGATGCAACAGTAGGAGGCCAGATGGGAAAGGGTGGAGGAGCCAGAATGAGAATTAAGTGCACTGTAATTACATGCTCTCATCTCACATACTGACACACCCTTACATGATTTTATTCATTTTAATACCACTGCCAACTTATTGTCAATATATCTCAAGACAGGGCAAATTACAGATGTCTAGCAGCTATGTCCTCACCTTGAACATGCTAGGATTACATATGGGTGCCGGTTCTGATCCAGGCATCTCCAATTCCCATCCAGCTCTCTGCTCATGGCCTAGGAAATCAGTCAAGGACAGCCCAAAGCCTTGGGACCCTGCACCCACGTGGGAGATGTGGAAGACTATTTGAGCTTTTGGCTTCATTTTGGCAAGCACAGGGCATTTGGCAAGTGAATCATTGGCAGAAGATCTTCCTCTCTGTCTCTCTTACTCTCTGTATATCTGATTTTGCAATAAAAATACATACATCCTTTAAAAACATAAATCTTATCGGAAAACCTGGAGAGGAAGTTTCAATCAGCTTTGACAGTTCCAATGTTTAGTTATCAAAATTTTACCTTCTTTCTCTCACATTTTTTTTCGCTTTTGGCTTAAAAACTATTAAAATGCTCCTCAAATACCACATAAAGCAAGCTGAGAAGTAAACAAACAACTTACTGAAGGTGTGTTGGTGTTCTCCAGCCTGGGAAGCATGTAGCAGGCTGCAGGGCTACACCTGCAAGAGAAGGTGGAGACAGGGAGTTAGGCATTGGTCTTAATTGTTCCTAGCCTCTTCCATGGTTCCTACTGTGCTAAGTAACATTAACTTGGACGCAGACAGTGGCTGGAGAAATAAAAGCCATCAGCTTCCCTGGGCAAGAATAGTGCCTTACAAGTGCCAAGAAGGCATCCTTGAAACAGTAACAATAATTTCAATAACTGGCATTGGTTAAACTCATGTAGTCTGTAGGTCAATGTAAACAATTACTATTTATTTAAATATAATGTTACTGGGACTTGCACTGTAGCCTAGTGACTAAATTCCTCACCTTGCACATACAGGGATCACATATGGATGCTGGTGTATATCCTGGCTGCTATATTTCCCATCAAGCACCCTGCCTGTGGCCTGGGAAAGCAGTCAAGGACAGAACAATACCTTGTGAGCCTGCACCCATATGGGAAACTCACAAGAAGCTCCTGGCTCCTGGCTTCTGTTTGGCTCTACTCCGGCCACTGTGGTGACCTGGGGGAGTGAGGCAGCAGATGGAAGATCTTTCTGTCTCTGCTACTGTAAATCTGATTATCCAATGAAAATGTTTAAAAAATAAAAAAATCATAATGTTACTGCAAAGCACTATTTTTGCAACAACTATTGTTAAAATTACAAAATCACAGAAAAACTATATTGTCCCAAAAATGTATGCTTCAGAAAAATAACTGGATGGTATTAAGTGCTTCAATATTTCTACATTCAAAGTTATTCTGTCTATAACTATATATGAAACTTGAATATAATATGTAATCTATAAAGTTTTCTAGTAATTGTTCCAAATGAAAGTTCCCAAGTCTTCAATGACACTTCCCAGTTCCTAAACCCTCAATGACACTTGACTTTGCCATTTCATTTGCCTTAGCCGTTAGGACATCCATAAATATGACAGCAACACAGTTTGAGAATTTTTTTTACTTTACCTCATTAAAAATTACATTATGGCAACAGCGAGAGATAATCATCAGACTCAAATGAGTGAATGTCATGATACACGAAGCTGGGCTGCTGCTTGGGATAGATCATATCTGATACCCACATGCCTTATTTATGCCTACTGGCTATGAAACACTTAGAATACAGTATCCTGCTACTGTGACTGGAACACACTGTGAGGGTTCCAAGAACCCCCTTGGAATCCGAGATAGATTCCTGGTGCTGGACTAAGCACGGCAGGGCTCTGACTTCTTAAGAGTGAATGAACCCACTGATGGAACATCTCTCTTCTCTCTGCAATTTACCTTTCAAACATACATAGTATTTACGAAAATGACTGCAAAGAAACATACTGTATCTAGAACAACATATTTTAAGTTGATTTGTGGGTATATCTTGGTGAGTAATAAAGAATTACATTTCAAATTCAATTAAGAGAACTTCACAAAGACAATTGTACAACTGACATTTTCATACATATTTGGGCATTCTACTCCTTTTTTCCCATCTATTTTATTTTTATTTTATTATACAATTCCCTGGGCTTGTGGATTTCCTTTATTCCCTGGCACTGCAATATTCTATGCAGGATGACCAGCAGTGATCTAACACACTACACCACAACACAAGCACCAAAGGTTAGTCTTCTTGATTCATTACTACTAAAAATATTCTCATGTACCTTAGGTGAATGCTCATATATTTTTAAATATCTTCCACCCGATTATTCACTCCCCAAGTAACTGCAATGTCTGGTATGCACTGATACAAATCCAGGAGCCAGGAAATTCTTCCAGATCTCCCACATGGGTGCAGGGTTTTAAGGCTTTGGGCTGTCCTCAACTACTTTCCCAGGCCACAAGCAGGGAGCTGGATGGGAAGTGGGGCTGCTGGGATTAGTACTGGTGCATATGGGATCCTGGCGTGTTCAAGGTGAGTGCTTTAACCTCTAGGCCAGCATGCCAGGCCCTGGCATGCTGTAGTTTTTTGTTTAAGAATTTATTCATTTTATAGCCTATTCTTCAAAGACAAGCACAATAATGTTTCCTTTAACCAAAACCTCTGGACCTGAAACTATCACTGTAATTTGTGTAACTGCTGTGACCATCCCTCATGGTTACATTTATATTCAAATGCAAAATACCCTATAGAGGAAAATCACGTTTAATGCAGATTGGAATGTGACCTAGTAAAATGCACCTGAAAATTTTGAAATGATTTATTGCATCCAGTTACAGTGTTAAAAATCACCTAAGAACTCACCACAAAATTTAGAAACTAAATTCATTGTTTTTTAATTATGACCATCACCACCATAATTTTTTTTTCTGCAAAGCCTTTTTTTCCCCCATTTTTTCTTATATTTTTGACAATTTTACATAGTTAATTAGGGTAAAAAAAGTTCAGGAGCTACAGGAAAATGGGTAAGACTGTTATTTCCACATTGTTTCCTTCATGTGTCTGAGGTAAAGGGGGATTTAAAGGGAGAAGCCCCAACCAGTCTCCCACCCATCCCAGGTCCCTGATGTGTGGCATGCTCTGAGGGCCTTGCTCAAGTGGTTTTGATAGTTCAACAGTTATGAATTGCAGCCAATCACACCACTCCAAGTGCAAAGAAATCACTGCAGAATCCACTGGTTAACATGGTCCTTCATAGAGTCTCCATTTGCCCAGTTTTTCACTGCCAAAGTATACCTGAGGCTCCACCATCAATTTTTAGCTATTTTTACTTTGTAAAAACTGTTGGAGTTAATCAAAGTGATAATATTTCTGCTTAGGAGCAACAAAACCCAGAGTGCCTGGTTTGAATGCAAGCACCATGCCTGATTTCATTATACGTGCCAGCACAAATCCACCCTATGGCATCACTGAAATGTGAAGTTCAAGCAGAAATTTCAATTATGTTGAATACTTGGATTTAACACATAGCTTCCAGCCAGTAACAATTATTTATTTATTTATTTGAAATGCAAACAAAGCTTACATTTGGTGGTTCATGTTAGCCACACGTACGAGAGTCAAGCTGAGTCATGCCAAAACTAGAAAGGAGGAACTCTTTTTTCTTACAGATTTATTATTATTGTTATTATTATTATCATTACTATCATTATTATTATTTGGAAAGTCAGGTATACAGATGAGTCAAGTCAAAGCTAGAAGTGAGAATTCTATCCATGCTCCCATAGGGATAGTGAGAAACCCAGTTTGGTGGGATATTTTTTCAGTCTATCCAGGAAGTTGCTAATTAGAAGTAGCCAAGGGCCCAGCGTTGTGGCCTAGTGGCTAAAGTCCTCTCCTTGAATGGGCCGGGATCCCATATGGGCACCGGTTTTAATCCTGGCAGCTCCACTTCCCATTCAGCTCCCTGCTTGTGGCCTGGGAAAGCAGTCCAGGATGGACCAAAGCTTTGGGACCCTGAACCCATGTGGGATACCTGGAAGAGGTTCCTGGATCCTGTCTTCAGATTGGCATAGCATCGGCTGTTGCACTCACTTAGGGAGTGAATCATTGGATGGAAGATCTTCGTCTCTGTCTCTCCTCCTCTCTGTATATCTGACTTTACAATAAATAAATAAATCTAAAAAAAAAAAAAGCAGCAGCAGCAGCCAAATCCTGAGCTAGCAATCTTGAAGGATAACATGGGTATTTATATAACTTAATAAACTTGCTGCGATGCCATACATGCCTCTTTAGTTCCCAGTTTTAACTTAATCTAATATGGTACAACAATTTGGGTAGGAAATCAGGCTCTGAGAGTAATCTCTTCATGCTCTCTGTCCTGGCCTCTAAAACAAAAACACACAGCAAGATGGCACCAGCATCCTTGGCTAAGCATCCACCATCAGTGCTGTCATCCCATATGGGTGCTGCTTCAGCTTGGGCCATTCCACTTACAATCCAGCTCCCTGCTAATGGCTAGGAAAGAAGTAAGGATGGTCCAAGTCCTTGAGCACCTGTGCTTATGTTGGAGGGCTAGGATAAACTCCAAGCTCTTCACTAGCACCAGCTACCTTCAGCTAATGAGGACAGTTAGGAAGGGAACCAGCAGATGGAAGATGCCTCTCTGTCCCTGCTTTTTCTCTTTCTTTTTCTGTAATGCTGCCTTTCAAATAAAAATACATTTTAAAGCAATGTTTGTTTCAAAAGAAAGAAAAAAGAAAAGGAAAGAAAAAAGAAAAGAAAACCAGTCCTCTCTGGACTCCTCCCTAATATCTTTAATACTTTCAATCCAAAGTCAATGCAAATGTGCTGCTTCTATAGAGATTCCCCCACAGTGGACACTGCATATGGTGAAGATGGGATCTAGGTGTCCTCAGGCTCAATCAAGAGCCTCATCGCCCTTAAAGGCCCTGGGCCCCTTTCTCTCAGCACCACTCAGCCTGAGCATGGTTCTGGCAGCAGGCAACTGAAGATAGAAAAACAGAGGTCATCTGCTGGCAGTCAGCAGGAGGTGGAGGCCTGTGTTCTGAGTCGCAGTTGCCTGGAGTGCAGTATGCATTTCACCTGATCATGATGTGGGGGGAGGAACAAGTTCTAACTTCAAATAACACTAAGTCACCCTGCCTTGATCAAATCTTGAATATGTTTTTAAAGAAGGCAATTACCAGAAACTATGGTAACTGAGAATGTTTCAAAATGCCTTAGGTTCCTTTAGAAAAAAATGCACATGAACACAGGAAACACCATGTGAGGGTACAGAAAGATGGAGGCTCTGAGTCGGCCAGGAAGTGACCTCAGCAGAAACCAAATCTAATACCACCTTGCTTTTAAACTTTCAGTCATTAGAAACACAAGAAATGAATTAGTGTGATTCAAGACAGACATTCTATAGTGTATTTTTATGGCAACCACAATACATTCTTATTTTCCACTCTACTTCTTACTGCCAATGAGAAAAAACCCACCATCAGAGCAATATAGAAACCAAAGGTTATGACTTTAGATGCCTAACACTTAAAATAACAATAGCAAAAACTGAAAGTTAAATAAGCAACTTAAGTATTGATCTCAAAATACTAGAAAAATTAAAAAAAAAAAAACAAAAAAATAAAAAAACCTAGGAGTAGTACAAGGAAATTAGAAATAAAGATTGGTGAAGAAATGAATAAACTATATATTAAGCAATACTGAAGACAATGAAAATACTGAATTTTTTAAAGACAAAATTAATACACCTTTAACTAGATTAAGAAAAATTAGGGCCCTGCATAGTAGACTAGCGGCTAAAGTCCTTGCCTTGCAAGTGCCAAGATACCATATGGGCACTGGCCCTAACCCAGCAGCCTTACTTCTGGTTAGACTTCAGTGTATTTATTTCTGAATACTTCTTCTGAAACAACTTCATACCCCAGAAGTCTAGTTTAAAAAATCATAAACCAGTATGCTTGATAAAAACAAAGGTAAAATTCCTCACATAAAGTGAATTCAACAACACCAATATATGCGCACATGATAATCAAAACGCATCTAGCCCGAGGATGTAGAAATTGGGGCAAAAAATGCAAATCAACACACCAAATACCTCACACAAGCAGGATGAAGCATTATTAAAACCATCTTACTGAAAACATGCAGTAAAATGCTACATTTAGTTTATATTAATGTGCATACATAAGTTGAGCAAACCTACAAATATTCAAATATACTTCAACTGAGGTATACTGAGATATTTCTTCCAAGATATGCAATCAAATAAGAATGCCAACTTTTCACTGTTATTTAATATTTTCCCAAAGAAAGTAAATAACAGAAGGAAATGAAATGCACAGAAATGGGAATCAAGAGACTCAACATTCTTTGCTTCTTCATTTTTTCCCTGATTTTGTTGATAATGAAACCTAATGAACATCAAGACTGTATTCAGCCATTAAAAATAAAATATTGTTATTTGCTGCAAAAGAGATGAAATTGGATATGATAAAATCAGGAAAATGTACAAATAGATCTAACATGTTATATATATAACTACAGCTGCACTTTGAGTGGTGATTATTACAGACTGAGAAGAGTGAGGCCTGGGGAAAGGAAGAAGGTAGAACAGGTAGCAAAGAAAGTGAGACAAAAGGAACAAGATCCAATGTCCCATCCCAGTGTGTGGTGACTACAGTTCACAATAGGATAAGCTTATGCAGAAAAATGGAACTGAGCACCCTGTTTACTGTATAAACAAAGGTACATGGATATCTGGGCACCTGGTTTACTCAGCTTAGGCTGTATCTGTACACAAATACTGCACTGTACCTTGTGACAGTATTCAAGTACATGGTCATCAAAATTCTGTAGAACTTTTAGAAATCAGAATCATCCCTTCACAGTAACAATATCTAATAAATTTAAACAGTCCCAACCTCACAGTATAAAATAAATTTAGCACTTTTAAATTCTCTATTGAATTTTTGTTTTGTAAAGTGTTTATAGTCATTTTAACAGGAAATTTAGATTTACAGAGAAGGGACCAGAGAGAAACATCTTCCATCCACTGGCTCACTGCCCACGTGGCCACAGGAGCCGGAGTTGAGCTGATTTGAAGCCAGGAGCCAAGAGCTTCTTCTGGGTGTCTCATGCACATGCAGAGTCTCAAGACTTTGGGCTGTCCTCTACTTTTTCCCAGGTCACAAGCAGAGAGCTGGATAGTAATTGGAGCACCTGGGACAAGAAATTGTGCCCTTATGGGATCCTGACACATGCAAGATTAGGACTGTAGCAACTAGGCTATCATGTTAGGTTCTTTCTTTTTTCCAGAAAAATATAACCTTAATTCTACTTTTTAGCTTTTGTTATTATGTTATGATAAATTTCCATAGGCCCTGGGGTTTTCCTTACTCCCAACTTTTTCATTATTTAAAAACAATTTACTTATTTACTTAAATGTAAAATCTTGCAAGCACATGAGCAGGGAACTACACCAGAAAGTGAATATCACACTACAACTGCTGCCTCTCATGTGCTTTTAAGCAAATGAATAGAGAAATTAATCAAAAAGTACAATGTGATTTTTGGATGTTGGGTCACTGAAAGTGTTTGACACCAAATGATGGTACAAGCATTCACTTACTCCATTCTGATGCCTTTTAACATGTAAGTCTTTATTCAAAAGGACACTACCAAAAATGAACAAAATTATTGCTCTTGATACTAAGTAAATGAATGACAAAAATTACACACAGCATAGGAGAAAACAGTTGGGACTATATCTGAACCTCTCAAGAAATTGGGAATATACCTGAATTTCGAAAGAAATGAGACAGTGTTATTTACAATTGGGTTTAGTTTAGTTACAAATATACTTTACAGACTCTAGGGAAACACTCAAAATTCAGGAGATACATCCTTGAAATCTTAATAGAGGACAGAATATGCACCATCTAAAATATTCAGTTAAAATGAGGAGATGTGGGCATCTAGTAGAGTGGATGAGAAACTGCTTAGGAGATGCTCACCCTACACTGGACTTCCTGTGTTTGTGTTATCACTCCACAACAAGTTTCATCTTGCTACAAACTCACTCTCTGGATGCAAGCAAAAAATTTCTCAAGTATGCGAGTCTGTGCACTGCTAAAATGGGCTAGGATTTAGTTCCTGGCTCCTGTTTATACCTTGAACATTTCACAATCTTGCAGGGCTTGAAGGGATTAACCAGCACATGATGTATCACTCTTTCTTCATGATTTCTATAAATGGAATATGCTAACAAGAATTACTCTAAAAAATGATGAGAAAAAATAATTTCAAAACAAGAATTGGCATGGATGTTTGGTGCAGCTTTTCACACAGTTTTGCAGACCACATGCTGCTGCTTCCAAGTGATTCTAAATAGAGCAGTTCATTTTTTAAAGGAAAATCTCATAGAAAGGCAAAGGAAAGTACACACTGACTGGCAATAAGTATGAGTTGATACAACAGCATAAATATTGAGCCAGTTGTAACTGCTACTTAGCAATGTGATTAGAGATCTCAGTTAACACTACATGAAGAAAATAAAGTCAATCCAAATTCTAGAGAAACTCAAAATATGTGTAAATGGAGGAAATGTTGGACTGTGATCCTTCTACCCTGCCCATACTTCTTACACCATTAGAATTTATGCAGTCTGTAATATAAATTTTCCCATATGCAAAATACTAGCAATGAATTAGCAAATGTAAAATAAAAAAGCAAGAAAAATACTGTCCTCATACCAAAAAATAAAAAAAAAGCCTAGCATCGGGTATAATGTGTAAAGCTGCCAACTGCAACACCAGCATCCCATATGGAACCAGCTGTTCCACTTCCAGCCCAGCTCTCTGTGAATCTCCTGGGAAAAGCAATGGAAGATCACCCAAGTGCCTGGGCCCTGATCACTCACATGCAAGACCTGGAGGAAGCTGCAGGCTCCAGGACTCAGCTTGGTGCAGCACTAGTTATTTTAGCCACCTGAATAGTGAGCCAGTGGGTAGAAGACATCTGTCTTTCTCTCCATCTTTTTTTTAAGCTTTATTTATTTTTATTTCAAAGTCAGATACATACAAAGAGAGAGACAGAGGAAGAGAGACAGAAATATTTCCAGTTCGCTCTTTCATTCTATAAGCGACCACAATGGCAGGTGCTGTGCCAATCCTAAGGCAGGAACTCTTCCATGTCTCCCACACAGGTCCAGTGTCCCAAGGCTTTGGGCCGTCCTTGACTGCTTTCCCAGGCCACATGCAGGGAGCTGGATGGGAAGCAGGACCGCAGGGATTATAACCAGTGTCCATATGAGATCCTGGCACACTCAAGGTGAGGACTTTAGCTGCTGGCAAACTCACCAGGCCCTGCCTCATACTTGAACTCTCATTTAGCATAAAAAAATGAAACAAAAAACATTTAAAAAAACAAAAATAAACAAAGATGTATCTTTAAGATTTATTTACCATACAATATCACTTTTAAAAATTCACTATAAGAAATCACAAACATCAATTCTCAGACAGTACTAGGATTCAGTCACCTCTGGGGATGGAAGAGCAGAGGCCAAGAACTGAACTGACAAGGAGTTTTTTCTCAATAGGTTTGCAGTTTATAGTATTTAGTCTCACAGAAAATAAAACTGTCAAGGATTTAGTTTTCTTTCTTTGAGTCCATTAAAATAAACTCAGGTTCCATGCAAGACAGCAAAGATGTAACACACCCAAATCAGGGCACAGCATTCCTGCTTAAATGAGCAAACTCTGAAATCAAAGCACCAGGACATGACAGAGAATGAGCTCTGGGAAGCAGCCTGCTTACACTTCACACGGAGACCCACACTCAGCAGCTTCCCCACGTTCCCAGGCCTTGGGGATCACTCTCACTGAGGACACAGTGCCCAGGGGGGCTCACTGCACTGATGGAGGGAATCCTAAGCAAACAGAAATGTGACAGTGTGGACCCGGGAACTCCTCACAGCCTGCAGTGTCTCCTCCAGCATCTTACCTCTTTGATGCAAACACACATTTAAGATTAACTGAATGCTGTGGCCTCTGTGATTTTTTTTTTTAACACCACATGTGCTATGTTTGCTTAATACCAATTTACCACCAAAAACTAATCAGAACACAATTGTATTATTTCAATATCTGCAATTAGTAGAGGCTTCAGGGTCAAGCTCAATCTCTATACACAATGACTGTGGCCACTTGGGGAGTGAATCAAAGAATGGAAGATCTTCCTCTCTGTCTTTTCTCCTCTCAGTATATCTGCTTTCCAATAAAAATAAAATTTAAAAAGGACCACTGTTCCAGATATTGAGCACAAATGACACTAATTCTTTACTAAGCCTGTCAAATACACTCAAAATGTTAATTACTCTTTCTGCCACCAGAATTGGACCACTGCAATTATTCCCTGAAATAACTAATGAATCCAGTCACAAATACACTCACTATCTGATAAGTGCTCTAGGCCACTAAAATTTCACTTCAGCAAGATCCTTTCTTAGTACAAATTATGCTCTGGCATAACCAAGTTGTGGATGCAAAATGAAACTTGCTGTGTCCTAGGATTTACCTGGGCCTTTCCAAAGCTTTTACTCCTTGGTAGCCAAGGCTGAGAGAACCCAGAGTGCATCAATGTTTCCTTTAGATGATGTTATTATGCCACCAAGGAATGGAGCTCTGCATGGGGAAAGAAAATATTAATGCTCCGAGGGACTGCCTATATAAAATACATGGAACACAATAGATGCCTTCCAGGTTTAGAGCATCAGCTGCCACTCTGAATGGCCACCCCCATTCTACTGCTATCGTTCAGAAGGAATGAGCGAGTCAGAGGATCAGTTAGTCACGTATGTTTGTTACCTAGTGTTTTGAAACTCAGAACAACAAAAAGAATGTAGTGAGGACTGTGAAACTATTTTAATGGGGGAACTTAAGTTGAGGATACTCTAATCAAATGTATGAACTTAAGTTAGGTAAAAGGAGATATACTAAGAAGTCGAAGCATAATTTAGTGTTTATCTTATTGACTGAGCAGACATTTTCATCCACTCTGACATCAAACACATGCCTGCAACAGCCACAACACCAAAAGCAAGTCAGGTTTTTCACACTGGTACCCAAGACACTGCCTGCTGCCTCCCAGCTTGGGCATTAGCTGCACACTGCATTTGCAAAGAAATGAAACTCTGTGAAATGAAACTCTGTGAAACATTTTCACAGAGACACAGGAGTCAAAATGTCATCTTCATTTCTTTTTTTCTTTTTAAGGTTTTATTGATTTTTGGGTCTAGCAGTGCGGCCTAGAGGCTAAAGTCCTCAATTTAAACACACCGAGATAGGGTATGGGTGCCAGTTCTAGTCCTGACAGCTCCACTTCCCATCCAGCTCCCTGCTTGTGCCCTGGGGAAAGCAGTCGAGGACGGCCCAAAGTTTTGGGACCCTGCATCCGTGTGGGAGACCCAGAAGAGGTTATTGGCTCCTGGATTCGGATTGGCACAGCATCGGCCATTGCGCTCACTTACGGATTGAATCATGGGACCGAAAATCTTCCCCTCTGCCTCTCCTCCTATCTGTATATCTGACTTAGTAATAAAAATTTTAAAAATCTTAATAAAAAGATAGGAGCCAAGAACTCATCCAGGCAAAAAAAAAAAGAGGTTTCATTGATTGTTATTGCACACTCAGATATAAAGACAGGAGGAGAGACAGAGATGAAGAGCTTCCATCCAATGATTCACTCGCCAAGCAGCCACAATGTCTGGAGCTGAGCTAACCAGAAGCCAGCATCTTCCGGATTTGCCACGGAGCTCCATGGTCCCAAGGTTTTGGGTTGTCCCCTACTGCTTTCCAAGCACACAAGCAGGGAGCTGGATGGGAAGCATGGATGCCGGGATTAGAACCGGCAGCAGTTTCGGAATCTTTTACATTCAAGGCAAGGACTTTAACAGCTAATCTATCTCGCAGTAGTCCCAATGTCATCTAAACCACTGTCACACACACCCACACAGGGCAGTGATGCCTTCCTGTGCTGTGTCAGGTGGCCATTCACTGCTTTTCTCCCACACCTACTGTTCACGGCAAACAGTTCTTCTAAACAGCTAATGCTTCTTTTGTGACACAGGAAAAAGACAACTTACTGAATTGTATCTTGAAGGAAATAGTGACTCCTGGTGTGGATTTTCAGGGCAGAGAGCAGCACTTGGCATTGAGGCAAGAATTCTGGACATTCAGAGATTTATTCCCTGCCTTAATGCTTTCTGCTCAACCTGAATTATTCCCTCTACAACTCATGGGGACATTGAATCCCAATTGGGAGAACAGAAGGGAATGGGTGACAACATACCAGAAGCCATCAGGATAAATCAGTAGTGCTGCCTTCACAGCTCCTTCCTCAGGTTCTTCTAGAGAAGCCCCACAAGGTCGCTGTGCCACCCCAGGCCTCTGCCAAGCACAGCGCCAGCACCACATGCTGCCCCTCAACCTTGCAGCAAAACTCGGAGCAAAACAAGGCTGTTTGTTCTAACTGCTGGAGTCTGTGCTGGTCTGGTGTGAGCAACAAGAAAACTGCCCCAGACCCTTAGGAGGAGCTTCACTGAGGACTGAGCTGGGGGCTGCAGACGCTGCTTCTCAACTCAGGAAAAGCAGCCAATTTTAAAAACAAGTTGCAAGCAGGTAAAAAAAAAAAAAAAAAAAAAAAAAAAAAAAGGAAGGAAACAAAAGAAAAGGGAAAATAAAAATAAAAATCCTGCCCAAAATGAAGATCGAACTCTCCCTGGGCACTCCCCCTCCTCACTGCACAATGGGTTCCACTCTGAGTCCTAGCCTTCAAGGTCAGTGCTGCAGAGTGAGGACCCCAAGGTCCCCCTCCTGGCCCCCGCCCGCCCCGCGGCCTCAGCAGATGCTCTCACACACTCACCCTTCCCAGCTTCTCACCAGTCGGGTGTCCTGCACAGGCTCCTGCGGGGAGGGAGCTCACAGGGCAGCACTGGCTCAGCCACCTGCGCCTCTCCACCAGCACGACCAGCAACGTGGCTATGGCAGCGCCCACAACAACCTCCTGCCTGCTGCCACAGGACTTCCTGGGCGCGCCTGATTGGACCGCTCCCCCAGACCTGAGCACGTCACAATGCGCAGGATTCTGGAGGGAGGGGGAGCGAGTGGCGGGGCTTCACCTCAGGCTGGAAGTGGCCTCCTCTCTTGCAGCTTGAGCCTTCCAACAGCAGGGGCCGCTGTCGCTTCTCACATCAGTCCACCTCCTGGCCTCTCCTTCCCTCTCTGCACCAGGTTCAAGTCCAGTAACTAAGAAATACATGACCAGAGTCTGCAGATGCACTACACTGAATCTTCAATAGACTCTGGGACTTATTTTCTTATATTGCTGTTTTCTTTCCATTAGTTCATTTCATGTTTTAAAATGCAGAACCAAAGAATGCTTGAAAATATACCCTTTTAAATCTCTGTTACACTACTCACGTTCATTTCATGGTCTGTATATTTGCATTTTCATAGTGTTCCATATCTGTTTCTTATTAGTACATATTAATTTGATTCTCTGTATTGATCTCCTGCCCAACCCATCTTGCTTGAATCTCTCCTCTCTTTAAATTTGGTTTTCCACAAAAGCACCAGTAGTGTACATTGATAGTTTTGCTGCTTAAAACTTGACAATTTGGCTACCATTTATTTTCTGTGTTTAATTTCCTGATTACACATTCAGAACAATTTGTGAGAAACTAAGAGAGAAGAGGGCTTCTCCAGGTTTTATCTACGGGAAAAAAACTTGCATTGCTCCTTGTAGATATAGTATATTTACATTTCCTATGTTATGCACTATATATGTATTTGGTGCTTGGTTTCCATAATGTGTGGCTTGTGGTTTTTTATTTATAACATTTTTTTGTAAGGATTTAAATTTTTTTTTTTGGAAAGTTAGATATGCAGAGAGGAGGAGAGACAGAGGGGTATATCTTCCTTCTGCTGATTTCGCTCTCAAAATGGCCAGAATGCCCAGGACTGTGCCAGTCTGAAGCCAGGAGCCCGAGGCTTCTTGCCAGTCTCCACATCGATACAGGGTCTCACACCTTGGGCCATCCTCAACAGCTACCCAGCCAAACACAGGGAGAAGGATGGGAAGTAGGGCTGCTGGGATGAGAACTGGTGCCCAAATGCAAGCCAGCCATGTACAAGGTAAGGACCTACACCAATAGGCTACTAGCCCAGGCCCGGTTTAAACCCATATTACTGCTAAGTGTTTCAGAATATCTTTCATAAATTTGTGAGTGATTACAAATATTATGAAGAATGATATTTATATCCCATAATTGTGTTTATATTCCTGAAATTGATTATTTACATATCATTTCTTTCCTTCACTCATTTATTTTGATATTTAATTACTTACTAACAACACAGATTTACACAGAGGAGAGACAGAGAGAAAAGGCATGAATCTGGTCATTCCCTCACAAGTGGACACAATAGCCAGAACCGAGTTGATCTGAAGCCAGGAGCCTCATCCAGGTATTCCATGTGTGTGCAGGCTCCCAAGGCTTTGGGCCATCATCTACTGCCTTCCCAGGCCACAACAGGGAGCTAGATAGGAAGTGGAGCAGCTGTGCCTGAACTAGTGTACATATAGGATCCCAGCAATGCAAGCTGAGGATTGAGCCACTGAGCCATCATGCCAGACCCCTAATTTTGATAATGGTGTTAATACATTGCCACAATAGCTGATTTTCAGTATACATAACCAAATTCATCTGAGGCTACAAATGGATCCCCACCTTCGGTGCTGGTTTATGTGGCATATTCCATATTTCCTCCTGTGTTTTAGAAACTTGTACAAGCCTTGTCTGTCTGCTCATGTCTCGAACCATATATGCCTGTAGCTAGGCCTCGATTTGTATATCTCTGATTTTGCTCCTGGGACTACAGGTCATTGGAAGTTTCAACACCTCACATGAATGTGACCTGTGTTCATCCTTGCATTTTGTCATTATAGAAATCTATCATCTGTGCCTGGCACGGTAGCCTAGTGACTAAAATTCCTTGCCTTACACTAGCAGGGATCCCAATTGAGCCATGGTTCCTGTCCTGGTGGCCCCACTTCCCATCCAGCTCCCTACTTGTGGCCTGGGAAAACACTGGTGGAGGGTCTGAAGCCTTGGAAATCTTAGCAGCATAGGAAACCTAGAAGTTTTTCCAAGCTTTAAGCTTTTTTTTTTTTTTTTCTCTTTTGTATGCTTCACTCACAGCCACCCCTGATCCAGAGGGATGGGGTACAAAATAAGCTAATTAACAACTACTTACAAACAAAACAAAACGTTACTTGCTAAACTTGTTCAGTAACTTGCTACAACAGAACCCTCGAAAAACAATGTATATTCAACGACAGATTTCTACACCTTAAACTTTGATTTAAATAGAGCAATATTTTTAAAATGTGAACTTAAGAATACCCAGCCTCTTGTATCCTATGAACGATGTTTGTACCTGATTAAATGCAACCTCCTATGTAACCTCTAAAACATGTAACCAGCATATCAAGAATATACTGGCATAATATTAAAATCTTATCCACTGTTACATTATTCCAAGATCACATGGAAACTCATGTGCTGTTCTCTGTCTTCTAGATTTTATATCAGCATTCAAAATGGTTACATGCTTGGTAATGTGTTCATGATGAGGAAGGCTGTGAAACAAAAATCTATGCATGATATAGTTGATGATAGTCCTTAAGGTATAACTTGTAGCATTTTCTAAATATTTATCATTGATACATGAAATTGAAGTCTGATCCCCTGATAAATAAACTGTTACAATATACATGTAATTGCAACATCTCCTTTCAAATGGTCTTTATGGCATCAACCTCAGGAACCAAGGTACCTGCCAGCTGCTATGCCAGGGCCAAGCCAGACAACTGGTGCACTCTGCACCCACTGTATGCATGCCATCTGCTCATCAAGTCATCCTGGCCAGTGTCCCTGCTTCCACAGGACTATAGTAGTTGCCTTCATGGCCAGACCCAATTGTGCTCTGGGGAGAGTGCACCTCTAACCAACACCCTCCACTGCCCCACTTGCTCATCCAGGCCAGGCTTGGTGAGCAGGTGCAAGCGTGCCTCTAGCCCATGAGCTCTGCCACTCCATCCACCATTTGCTGCTGAGAGCCAGTCAGGCTTAGCAGGTGGTCCCACTCCCTCAGCAGGCAGTGCACCTGTGAGCCATCCCAGGGCTTGGCCTGTTCTGCAGGCCCCAGCCCGCATACCTGAGTCCCCTTCACGAAACCTGAATTCTCAATGGCTTCTCCCACACCCCTGGCCTGCCTGCAAGCTGCTCCAGGGCCAGGCAGGCTGGGAAGCAGCTCCAACACTCACTTCTGGCCTGCCCACCCCCACAGACTTCCGGCTGCTCCAGGACAAGGCAGGCGAGAGTTGTAGGCAATTCCAAGCAAAACACTGCAGCAACCTGTTTCTTGTCTCACATGAAAGAGTTTTCATGCAGAGAACTCCAGTTTGCAAAGCAGTATTTATTTCATAAGAGGAAGGAAAATAGCTTCTGTCCTGGCGGCAGGAGGGGGCTCCAAGAGAGAAAAGACCAGAGAAAATGTTGGAAATGGTATCTTTTAAGCACCATACAGGGGGTGGAGGGATCACAAGAGTCACCCCAAGGGCAGAGACAAAGAAATTCCAGGAAAAAAAATGAGGATTATAACTTCCTTCTCCCAATATTGTGAGGTAGGCAACTAGTTCATGTTCAAGGGCTTGGAAGCCACACCCCAACCCAACATCTAGGCATTCTCTTCTGCACACCTGTGATGCTCCTTTATCATCACCTGGAACCTGAGAGGGGCAGAACTGCATTGTTGTATAATCACTTCCCTCCCACGCCCCCATGAAGGCCCATGAAATGGAGGGGCTCAGACTTTTGGACACGTGCTTCCCTCACTCTTGCACTCCAACTCTTGGCCTCCCCAGTACCTGCTTGCTCTCTGGCTTCCTGTGGAAAAACTCCGAGAACAGGAAGTCCTTGATATGAACTCTGTATGTCTGTGTTCCTCACCATCTCTGTTCAGTGCTTGGGAGGAATAGTAAAGATATTAATGCTAAGATGCTTTGTATTTCTTTTTTTAAGATGTGTTTTTTTATTTATAGCAAAGTCAGATATACAGAGAGAAGGAGAGACAGAGAGGAAGATCTTCCATCTGATGATTCACTTGCCAAGTGAAGGCAACAGCTGGTGCAGAGGCAAACTGAGGGCAGATGCCAGGAACTCTTCTGGGTCTCCCACATGGATGCAGAGTCCCAAGACTTTGGACCATCCTCAATTGCTTTCCCAGACCACAAGCAGAGAGATGGATGGAAAGCAGGGTTGTCAGGTTTAGAACCAGTGTCCATATGGGATCCCGGCGCATTCAAGGCGAGGACGTTAGGTGCTAGGCCACTGCAGGGGCCCTAAGTTGTACATTTGCAAGAGTTCCAGGAGTGGTGAGGCCTGGCAGTAATGGAATGTGGATACAGAAACCCTGGAAGGTGGATGTCTGCTGCTTTGTAAGTGTGTCCATGTATGTCTCTTGGAATAACTTATATTGCTTGGGAGGCTGCAACATAGCTCTTCAGTTTAATTTGGTGAGCCTCAGGGCAATGCCCTTTGTTCCTCTTGGTGTTTCCATTCACACTGGATTTTCATATGAGCTTGTGACTTGCTGTTTTCAAGTGGGCACCATAATCACCAATCTTGCTAATAAAAACTCCTTAGAACACTCTAGATTGTCTGGTGTGGTCTTGCTCTCCACCCACAACACAATCCTGAAGCTGAAACCTGAAGTGCAATTCCTTTGGCAATAACCCAGGGCTGGGATTTGGGGGAGCTAGGGTAAGCCCTGTCTCACTCCCTTTGATTGGCAACAGCTCTAAGAGATGGAGATTGATATGCTGATTTTATCCTTTTGTTCCCTCCCCAGAGGGAGAATATGCTCCAGGAAGGATAAGGAAATAGGGAAAAACCCAGTTCTTACACTCTGAAGGAGAATTTTACCAGGCACCAGGAGATCCTGACTGCCTACTGTCCAGTCTGCCTCCTCACATACTCCTCCAGTGCTTTCATGCACACAGCAGCCCTCTGCTTGTTCCAGGGCAGGCAGCCTAGGACAGCCTCCCCTTTCATTAAGTATGCCTGCCTTGCTGCCACGCTTGTTGCTTAAAGGCCACACCAGCTCTGGCAGTGCCCACCATATCCCCAGCCTACCTGCTGGTGGCTATAGGGCCAGACCTCCTTAAAACACCCTGGACTTGTTTGGCGTGATCTCACTTGCACCCCACAAACATTTTTGCTAGTGCTTCAGGACAGGAGCATAGCCTTTGCTAGTCTCTTAAATTATTTACGACACTCGTTTACAACAAATAAGTGAATTAATAATAAAAAGGTATGTTCACTCTGCGGGGCAATAAGACATTGGAAAATCCTGGAGAAGAGTTTTGAGTGTAACATATGGGAAATCGATATAAACCACAGCACCTCCAAATACAACAGAGAAGCAGGGACTGTGATGAAGGACAGTGGGCAGAATTAGCCATCAGTGATTCCTGCAGCTGCTCATATCTAACGTTTCCCCTCGTATATGTGCCAAATTCTGATTGGTGTTATGTGGCTTATTTCATTTTTATTACTCACAGTAACTGCATGAGGTCAAAACTACTTATTGTACATCAAGGATATACAAGTTGGGGGACATATATAAGACACCAATAAAGATGTCCGGGCCTGGTGCGATGGCACAGTGGTTAAGGTCCTCACCTTGCACTCCCGGGATCCCATATGGGCACCAGTTCTAATCCTGGCAGCCTTGCTTCCCATCCAGCTCCCTGCCTGTGGCCTGGGAAAGCTGTTGAGGACAGCCCAAAGCTTTGGGACCCTGCACCCGCATGGGAGACCCTCAAGAGGCTCCTGGCTTTGGATTGGCATAGCATTGGCCATTGAGCTCACTTGGGGAGTGAATCATTGGATGGAAGAGCTTCCTCTTTGTCTCTTCTCTCTGTATATCCGCCTTTCCAATAAAAAATAAACTAAATCTTTAAAAAAAAAAATAAAGATGACCACATTCCATATTGGAGTGCTTAGGTTTGAATGCATGCTCTGAATCTACCTTCTTGCTATGACATACTCTAGGCAGGCAGACCCAGTGTTCAGAAAGCTAGCTGCTGGGCCACACATCCAGATTGAGTTCCTGCTTTCAGCTCTGGCCAGCTCTGGCATGCCAGTCATTTGAACAGTGAACCAGCAGGTGGAGGAACCCTGTTGTATTGTCTCTGTCCTCCTCTCACATAAATATGTAACAAACTGAGATTTCAGAAAGATGAGTAGCAGAGTGCCTGCCGGGCTCCCTGGCATGTCAGTGGCCTTCGTTCCTGACTGGCTGTGGGGCAGTGCTGAAATCAATCAGGAGACAACCCAGCCGCTCCTGGAGGGGAGTGATCAGCTAATCCACTGCATCCTGGAGGACCAGAACAAGGGCCAAGCCCACGAGTGGGTCCAGTACCAGCATGTGTTACATAGAAATCTCATTTATCTAGCTACGATTATAGAGGCAGCCCAGCCAGTACTTCAAAAGCTGAATAACCTTCCAGTTGGCTACTGTGAAAAGAAACCGATATAATCCCTCTCCTACAAAATGGACACAAGATCTTTACCAATTCAACTACTCAGAATGTGAATGAAATCCCTATTGTAAAAATATGAAGAAGGTTAATAACTTAATTATGTTTTCAATGTAAACACTGATTTTCATAATCAAGCAGAACCCTCAAGAGATTGGCTCAGATGTCATCTTTCCTGAACAAAAGTATGTTTGGATAACAGACATGATGGGCATCTTCAAGGCCACATTTTTGTTGTACTTTAAGAAGTTTCCGCTTGTGAGGTCAGACTCTGGCCTTGCCAAATGGAAATGCCATTGTGTCCTCCCTCCTGCCAGTTTATAAATATCTTCCTGACTGTTTTTAGGTTGCTTTGGAATAAACCTTGCTTTTCCAGGAAGAAAAAAAAGAAAAAGAAAGATGAGTAATTTGCCCATGGTAAATAATCAGTAAGTGGCAACATGAGATGAAATTCCACTATTAAAATTTCATTTTAATCCCAACTATTCACTACTTTCTGATCACTGAAGGGATGAAAACAGTCACACCAAGCAAAAAGGCACCTCTCCCCCCCCACACACACACATAGCTGTTCCAAAGCAACATCCAGACTGCAAAGACCAAGAGATCAAACAACAAGGTGAAGTTCACAGTATATTTGGTGGTAAGAGAACAACTGCTG
This sequence comes from Ochotona curzoniae, assembly GCF_017591425.1. Lineage (NCBI taxonomy): Eukaryota > Metazoa > Chordata > Mammalia > Lagomorpha > Ochotonidae > Ochotona > Ochotona curzoniae. The sequence goes on from NW_024466752.1 coordinate 134,482, forward strand.
GGTGGGAGACCCTGGAGGTGCTCCTGGCTCCTGGCCTTGGATCAGCTCAGTTCTGGCTGTTGCAGGCATGTGGGAAAGAGAACCAGTGGATAAAAGATTTTTCTTTCTATCTCTCTCTCTGTAATCTGACTTTCCAAAAAAAAAAAAAAAAAAATGTATAAAAAACCACCAGCAGGGATTCTTTCCTAAAACACACACACACACACACACACACACACACACACACTCCATCATTCTCTCTGCTCTATAACTATATGTATATCTATATTTACTACAAAGTTTGACAGATAAGGAAACACTTTGATCCAGAACGCTGGATTGAAATGGGAGAACAGTTACTTGTATCTCTTCCCTGCTGTAGATGTGCACATCACAAAGATCCAGACTGGACAGCACCAAGTGGCCCATCAGGCTCTGTGTTGGCCCTTCTCGCACTGACACAGCACTACCCACCATGACTGGAGACTTTCAGGAAAATTTAAAATAACAGCTTCTTCCTTTGTTTGTTTGTTGGTTTAATGGTATCTTGAGAATCTGATTTGTGAGTCAAAGAACCCACCCCCCTTTTTTAAGCTTTTATTTACTTTTATTGCAAAGTCAGATATACAGAGAAGAGGAGAGACAGAGAGGAAGATCTTCCGTCCAAAGATTCACTCCCGAAATGAGCACAATGGCCTGTGCTGAGCCGATCCGAAGCCAGGAGCCAGGAACTTCCTCCAGGTCTCCCATGCAGGTGCCAGGTCCCAAGGCTTTGGGCCATCCTCGAATGCTTTCCCAGGCCACAAGCAGGGAGCTGGATGGGAAGTGAGCTGCCAGGATTAGAACCTGTACCCATATGAGATCCTGGTGCATTCAAGCTGAGGACCCTAGCTAATAGGCCACTGCACAGAGCCCAAAATAACAACTTTTATACAATCCCTCTGAATCTTTACTAATCCTCCAACAGCCTCACAACCACAATCTGATGCCCACCCAGCAGCAGCGAGTTCTGTGGTTTGCGGGCTATGGATGGCTGCCTATGTACCTCCATGTTCACTGTGCTTCTGGGATGTGAATCAGTCCTGAAGACTCCCAGCAGAGTAAACTTTTCATTTGAAGGTAAGCAAGGGTACTGAGACCTGGTCATTTTGGGAAGAGGGACTAGATCATCTTCATAGGTCAGACTGATAGACCAGCCGCCTTTGACACCTGTGTAGAACTTGTGATCACTAAACAATGCTGACCATCTTACACCAGTCCATGCAAAAGCTAAGGCTGAAAGCTTGTCTATTAAGACCAGGTCCTAGTACCTGACAGATTCATGGATCAGGAGACAGGTCACATTAGGCAAGGCCATGACATGAACCAGCACATGAGAGAACCATTTCCAGGAGTATTTTGTAGAGCATGTGTAGGTCAAAACCCATGGAAATACTAGTCCCACTGGTTAGCTCAAGAATTGGGGAGATGATGTACCAAGCTAGGTGTGACCAAGGAGCCTGCCATCACTCAAGGGTAAATGAACCGACAACAGTCTGGGCTGGTAAAGCCAACAGCACCCAAATGTGCATCCCAAATAGGGTGTGGGGTGTGCTGGGCTGCAATGATCTCCAGCTCATGCAAGGCCAAATGAAAGGCCAGACTATGCCCGACACTGGCCTAACACCCGAGCATATGTATGAGAACTGGGTCTGGGAGTGGGTCAAGTGGAGGAACTTGGGAAACTCTCCTGGTGCTGAACACATGGCCCAGGCCTGGGGGTCGGACAAGCTGGGCAAAGTAGCTCCAATGGCTGGATAATGTGTGGGTTGGCAATGGAACAGGGTAGACTGGGCAGGGCCGAGCAAACCTTAGCTCACAAGCAAAAGTAGAAATCAAGATGAAGCACAAATCATGCTGAGCTAGGCTCTTACACCTACTGATCTGCATGAGCCAGGGATGCTAGGACACCACATTAAAGGCAAAGGCCAAGACAGGTGAGAGGCTGAGCCAAGCTGAGTCAGAGCAACCACTGGCATCCACACAATTTATGGCTTGGAACTGGCCTGGTTGGGGAGCTAAGGGTCCACCCTAGCTGAATTGGGGTTAACACTGAGGAGTGCAGAGGCTGTAGTGGAAATGGATTCTGGTCTGGATACAACTGCAGTCTCCCTTGGCACAAGTGTGGCCAAGCCAGGCCAGACTCCAACACCATCTGATGTTCTGGAGGACCAGGGTAGATGTGGGATGGACTAAGCATGGTCTCAATCCCTACTGAGCCATGTGTGAGCTGTGTTTGGGTATGGATAAGCCTTGGCTGCACTGAAACATCCAACAATAAGCAGAATGTGTTGAAGGCCAGTCTGGAAAGATCACTGTTTCTGCTAGGACAGGAGGTGGACTGAGAAGAGCTAGCTCATGAACCCACCAGCATATGCAATATCTGGCATTGGGAGAGGTTCCGATGGAGAAGCCTGGGCAACTCCTCTGTCAGGACAAAACCCTGCAGGCAAGCACTATAAGCACAAAAGGAATAACCCATACCAGGCCAGAGAAAGGTACGCATCAGCACACATTTGGCACAAGTAGGGGTGAACCAGCCTGAACCAGTTTACATCACTGCCAACGAATCTGAGCAACAGAACAATGTGGGTTGAACCAGTTGTGGACACAACACATATCAGCACACATTACAGCTGGAATTGGAGGTGGGCTGGGCCAGGCAGGCTACAGCACCCACTAGCAAATGCCAAGGTGAGGAGGGCCATGCCAGATTGGGCTGCAGTGGTAGCAGGAACCAGGGACGCAGGGAGGGGGTAAAGCTGGTAGGAAGAATGCAGAGGGCACCCTTGGTGGAACACCTCATCCACCACAAAGCATGAGTTGATACCAGGCAGGGCTATAACATCTGTGGGCCTCATGCAAGCCAGATCAGGGAAGAGCCATGCTTAATTGACTGTCCCTACTGGGGCAAACATAAAGCAGAATGGGTGAGGGTTGATTGGGCTTTACAACAGCATCAGATAGCAGATGCTGGCACCAGTGGCTAATCTGTCAAGTTATACTACAGAACCACCTGCAGAGTACATGATCCGGGGGTGAGAGTGATTTAGGAGGGAAATAGTGGTGCTTCCCTTTTGGACTGCCACTCCCACTGGAGAGCATGAAAACCAGCACTGGGGCCAGGGTGGCTGGACAGAACAACGCCCACCACCATTTGTGTGGCCTGGATAGTGGAGCTGGTTATGTTAAACTAGGCTTTAATGCCCACCGGCATGTATGAGAGCTGAATGGGATGTGGGACAGACTGAACTAGTCTGCTGCACATACTGGCAAGCATGGGAACTAGCACAGGGGGCAGGACTGATGGGAGTTATTGTGGGGGGCTCCAACTAGACTGCTGCTCCCAGTGGTTTATGTGAGAGCGAAGTGTGTGCTGGGCAGCATCAGACTGGACTGCAACATCCATTGGTACCAGAGGAAGACAGGGTTGGAAATAGAACAAAACTAGCAATTGCAACCACCAGCTGATTGGGGCAATGGACAGTACCTGGCCCTGTACTTGCAAGTACACACAAGAATCTTGTCCAGAATCACCTCAAAGTTTCTTTGGGGATTTCACCAAACTGCCAGACTCAGAATCCTACCCATGAAGAGAAGTGCAGGTTCCATGGTACGCCCTGGAGTGCAAGTGCCAGAGCCTAGCCTCCTCAGTGGTTCAGACGGAACAGTGGAGAGCACAACCAGGTACACATGGAGGATATGGCAGTCTATGGGAACCTGCAGAGGATACCTTGCACCACAACAGAGGGCAAATCAAATAAATCAGCTACCCCAGCCATATGTTGGCAGTGAAAAACTGGGCAAATGGAGACGCTAAGATGGACTATTATGTCAATCAGTGGATTCTGCAGCGAATTCATTGTGCTTAGAATGGAGAGATTGGGACGTGGCACCATGGCCTAGGGCGTATGGTCTTCACCTTGAGCACTCCGGGATCCCATATGGTGGCCTGTTCTAATCCAGGCAGCCCGCTTCCCATCCAGCTCCCTGCTTGTGGCCTGGGAAAGCAGTCGAGGACTGCCCAAAGTATTGGGACCCTACACCCATGTGGGAGACCCAGAAGAACTCCTGGCTCCTGGCATCAGATTGGTGCAGTACCAGCCATTGTGGTCACTTAGGGAGTGAATCATTTGACAGAAGATCTTCCTCTTTGTCTCTCCTGCTCTCTGTATAACTGGCTTTCTGATAAAAAAAAAAAAAAAAGAAGAAATAAAAAAAAGAAAGAAATATTAAAAAAAGAAAAGAAAAAGAATGCTTTGATTACCAGCAATTCATAACTGTTGAACTATCAAAACCACTTGAGCAAGACCTTTGGAGCATATTCCATGTTGGAAACCTGGGATAGGTGGGAGGCCAGGTGGGGCTTCTCCTTTTATCTTCCCCTTTACCCCAGATACAGAAAAAGAGAGAATGTGGAAATAATACTCTTACCCACTTCCTGGAGCCCTTGAACCTTTATGCCCTAATTAACCATGTAAAGATTGTAAAAAACAAAAAATTATGAGACGCATATACTATAAGATATTCAGTTGAAATGACGCCATTGCACAACCGAGGGGTACACCCCTGCGGCCAGGGCCTGAGGCGCAGCCCGAGAGGCCGCCATGTGATCAGGCAGTGCGCTGATCTGCCCGGCTGCCCGGCCCCATCTGGGTCCTCCCTTTGCAGCCCGTGTGGGGCCGTCCAAGAGATCCCACGCCAATGGCTGCTCAAACTTCAGGCTGGCCCCCAAATGGACACTCTCAGATTCCCCAGCCGGGGGCCCTGTGTAGACCTGGAGCAGACACCCGTTCCCTCCCTTCATGATTCGATTGTAGCACAGCAGCGATGGATGATGAGGACAGGAGATGCTTATTGGACGTGATATGTGACCCCCAGGCCCTCCATGACTTCCTGCATGGATCCAAGAAGCTCAACAGTGATGACCTCCTGGACAATGCTGGCAAGGCCCAGGGTGCCTTCTATGAAAGCCCAGGACTGCAAGTCCAGGAAGTTTCCGGTAACCATCTGAACCCAGAGCCCAGCCAGCCAGCCCCCAGCGTGGACCTGGACTTCCTGGAAGATGACATCCTGGGCTCGCCAGCAACCAGAGGCAGGGCAGCAGACAGTGGGGGCACCAACCCTGTGACATCCTCCAGCAAAGCTTGCTGGAGCCACACTCACCATCCCTCCCACCACAGCCCAAGGCACCGCAGAACCTGACTTTCACGGCAGCTGACAAGGCTGGCCATAATGTGGTATTATCAGGCTGCCCCGTGCCTGCCTTTCAGGCCAGCCTCTTCAAGCAGCCACTGACCACTACAACTGGGGCGGTGCCACCGCAGCCACCAGGCACCCTGAGCAAGCCCATGAGCGTGCATCTACTGAACCAGGGTAGCAGTATCATCATCCCTACCCAGCACAAGCTGCCTGGACAGAACCAGTTCCTGCTGTTCGGCGTCCCCACCGTCCAGGTCCCGCAACCACTCTCCGCCCTGCCAGCCAATGTGGGTGGCCAGATCCTGGCTGCCGAGGCTCCTCACACAAGCAGACAGCTCATCGCCAACCCCATCCTCACAAACCAGAACTTGGCGACCCAGATGAGTCTGGGCCCTGTGCTGGCCCCGCCCTCAGATGCACACAGCACTGCCACACACATCCTCTCTGCTGCACTCATCCAGTGAGCCAGCCCACGCTCTTCCAGATGCCTGTGTTGCTGGTGGCGGGCAGCCTGCCTGCACAGAGCCAGCCTACAGCCTCAGGCCCTACCACCACCACCACAGTTCTGCAGGGCATCACCCTGCCTCCTAGCGCCGTGGCCATTCTCAATTCCCCCATAGGCTGGTGCAGCCAGCAGCTCTTCCCGCTGCTGCGGCGGCTGCCTTCTCCACCACTACCACCAGGGGGCCACCCCTGTGCTCACCATGCAACCCACCCCATCAGCACCCCCTGCAGCCAGCACGCCACTGCCCCTGGACCTCCAGCAGGCACAGGTACATCTCCCGGTTTGCTGGCCTCCTCCCAGCCCTAAGTGTGACCAAGGGCCCTGTACCTTAACTACAGCTGAAGAAGGCCCCTGCCCTGCAACCCAGCAAGGAGGCCTGTTTCCTGGAGCATTTGCACAAACATGAAGGCTCCATGCTGCACCCGGACTGCAAGATCGCCTCCCCTCCCTGCAGTGCCTGCTGCTCTACCACGTGTACCAGGGCGCCCTCTACTCCCCCAGCGACTACCACAAGGTGGAAGAGAAATTTGAGGCTGTCTCCACCCAGTTACTGAAACGTACCCTGGCCATTGCATCTGCCCACCAAGCTTGTGATCCTGCATGGCAGGGATGGTGGATCACCTTCCATGACCTTGGCCAGGGCGTCCTCCCACCTGTCCTCCTCGTGGTACGCTGCCTCTTCCCTGGATGCCAATGAGGACGGGCTCACGCCCTCCCGCAACCACCCGCCCATCAAGACCTATGAGGCGCGGAGCTGCATTGGTCTCAAGCTCAAGATCAGACAGGAGGCCAGGCTCAGCAAGGTGGTGCAAAACACAGCGCTGGACCCCGTGTACCAGCCATCCCCTATGCCCCAGAGCGCCCAGCCTTGCAGCGCCCACCCCCACCACCACCAACCCTGGCCGGCGAGATGAACGGCATTGTGGACCACATGCCACTGCAGGTGCCACCCACCACTCACCTGCTGTCATGGACACGGATTTAGTTCCTGGCTCCAATTTTTCACCTGACCTTGTCACAATCTTGAACACTTTAAGGAGTTAACCAGATGGTAGATCCCTCTGTCTCTATGTCTTGTACAAATGAAATAAATTAATAAAATTTATATTAAAATAAGAGAAAAACTTTTTTAAAGATTTATTGATTTTTATTGGAAAGGCAGATATATAAAGATTAGGAGACACAGAGAGGAAGATCTCCCTTTCATTGATTTACTTCCCAAGTGACCACAGTGGCCTGCATTGTTTCAAAGTGAATTCAGGATCCAGGAACTTCCTCCAGGTCTCCCACACAGGTGCAGAGTCCCAAGACTTTGGATTGTCCTCAACTGCTTTCCTGGGCTGCAAGCAGGGAGCTGGACTGGAAGTGGGGATGCCAGGATTACAACCTGAGAACGGATCCTGGTGCGTTCAAGCCAAGGACTTTAGCCACTGTTCCAGTCCCGAGAAAAGTAATTTAAAAACAACAAGTGGCATGGATGTTTACTGCAGCTTTTCACACACAAGTCTGAAGACCACATGATTCATCCCAGTGATTCTAAATACAGAAGCTTATTATGTGAAAGAAAACCTCATAGAACAGCAAGGGAAGGTACACACTGACTGGCAGTAATCAGGACAAATTAATGCTACAGTATCAGTGCCCAGCCAGTGGGAACTGCTACTTAGCAATGTGATCAGAGATCTCAGTTAACACTACATGAAAACAATAAAATCTAACAAGTCCTAGAGAAACACAAAATAAATAAGTGCACATGGAACAAATCTTAGACTCAACCCTTCTACCTTAACAATACTTCATACACCATCAGAATTTATCCACAATTTCTAACCTAAGAATATTGACCCATATGGAAAACACTTGACATAATTAGCATATGAGAAATAAAAAGCAAGAAAAATATTATCACCAGTGTCAAAAGCTAAAGCAGGGCCCAGCCCGGTGGCCTAGCAGCTAAAGTCCTCTCCTTGAACATGCCAGGGTCCCATATTGGCGCCAGATCTCATCCAGGCAGCCCTGTTTCTTTTCCAGCTCCCTTCTTGTAGCCTGGGAAGGTAGTCCAGGATGAACCAAAGCCTTGGGAACCTGCACCCACAAGGGAGACCTGGAAGAGGCTCCTGGCTCCTGCTTTGAATTGGTATGGCTCCAGGCATTGCATTCACTTGGGGAGTGAATCATCAGACAGAAGATCACCTTCTCTGTCTTTTCTCTATATATCTCTGTCTTGCAATGAAAATAAATAATTAAAAAAATGAGTGCTTCTATAAAAAACAAACAAACAAAAATCCCTAAATTGAAGGCCAGCATTGTGGTATAATGTGTAAAGCTGCAAACGGCAGCACCAGCATCCCATATGGAATCAGCTGTTCCACTTACAGCCCAGCTCTCTGTGAATCTCCTGGGAAAAGCAGTGGAAGATCATCCAAGTGCCTGGGCCCTGATCACCCACATGCAAGACCTGGAGGAAGCTGAGGCTCCAGGACTCAGTTTGGTCCAGCACTGGTTATTTCAGCCATCAGGGTAGAGAGCCAGTGGATAGAAGATCACTGCAGCCTAGTTTTTAGCTCTCAGTTGAAAATACTCAAATAAAACAAACAAAACTTAAAGAGAAAAGAAAGATATTTTTAAGGTTTATTTATTCATTAGAAGGCAGGGAGAAAGAGATCCATCTTCTAGTTAACTCCATATATGACAGCACTTTCTGGACCAAAATAAAGCACGGAAAGTAGAGCTTCTTCTGGGTGCCCCACAGGGGGGCAAGAACCCACGCATTGGGGACATGTTAGGCTGCTTTCCCAGATGTTGTACTGAGGAACAGAACTGCAAAGGAAGCAGCCACATCTTGAACCCATATGCAGGTAGCAGCTTGATTCACTGTGATACCACATTAGTAGAAAATACAATTTAAGCCATCACAAACATCAATCATCAGACAGTGCTAGGATTCAGTCACCTCTGCAGATGGAAGAGCAAAGAGGCCAAGGCCTGAACTGACAAGGAATTTTTTCTCAATAGGTATGCAGTTTATATTGCTTCCAGTCTTACTGAATGCATGCAGAAATAAAGTTGTCAATAACAATTTTCCTTCACTGAGACCATTAAAATAAACTCAAGTTCCATGCAAGAGTGCAAAGATGTGACATCCCAATCAGGGCACAGCATTCCTGCCTAGGTTTGCAAACTGGAAATCAAAGCACCAGGACATGACAGAGAATGAGCTCTGGGAAGCAGCCTGCTTACACTTCACAGGGAGACCCACACTCAGCAGCTTGGTTCCCAGGCCTTGGGGATCACTCTCACTGAGGACACAGTGCCCAGGGGGGCTCACTGCACTGATGGAGGGAATCGTAAGCAGCCAGAAATGTGACGGTGTGGATATGAAAATTCCTGACAGCCTGCAGTATTTCCTCCAGCATCTTAGCTCTCTGCTGCAACTACACATTTAAGATTAAGTGAATGCTGTGGCCTCTGTGATTTTAACACCAGATGTGCTATGTTTGCTTAATACAAATTTACTACCAACAACTAATCACACACAATTCAATTATCTCATTATCTGCAAGTAGTAGAGGACTCAGGATCAAGGCTCAATCTCAAGGTGCAGGTTAATATTAGTGGACAGCAGGTGTCAGCTCTTTCCTGTCTTTTGTCCACATTAAGAAGGGCCTAACCATATATTCTAATGGTTGAAATCCTCCCCTTGCATGTGCCAGGATCCTAAGTAAGTTCCAGTTCTAATCCCTGTGAACCCCACTTCCCATTCAACTCCCTGCCTGTGGACTGGGAAAGCAGTTGAGGACAGCTCAAAGCCTTGGGAACCTGCACTCACATGGAAGACCTAGAAGAGGCTCCGGGCTCCTGGCTTTGGATCAGCACAGCTCAGGCCTTTGCAGTCCCTTTGGGAGTGAATCTATGAACAGAAAAATCTTCCTCTCTATCTCTCCTCCACTTTGCCTATCTGCTTTCCAATAAAAATCAAATTAAATTTAAACATGATCCTTGTCCCAGATATTGAGCACAAATGACACTATTTATTAAACCACTCAAATACACTCATTTTTTTACCCTTTCTGCCACCAAAGTTGAACCACAGCAAATATTCCCAGAAATAACTTATGAAACTCACAAATTAATAAGTGTTCTCGAATACCACAATTTTACCTTCACCAAGATTCTTCGTTGGTACAAATTATACTATGATTAAACCAACTTGTGGAAGCAAAGTTAAACTGCTATATATTCCAAGCTCACTAATCTAGGATTTACCTGGGACTTTGCCAAAGTTTTACTCCCTAGGTAGCCAGGGCTGACAGAACCCAGACTGCATCACTCATTTCTTTAGATGACATTAGTAATTCACCAAGAAATGGAGCCTTGCATAGGTAAAGAAATTATTAATGCTTCAAGGGGTTAGCTATAAAAACTAGATGCAACACAATACATGCCCTCCACTTTTAAGGCATCAGCTGCCATACTGAACGGCAACCTGCAACACTCTTCTGTTTTTCAGGAGGAACTAGTGAGCCAGAGGATGAGTTAGTCATGTTTCTTTGTTACAAACTGTTGGGGCCAGGCACAGTGGCCTAGTGGCTTAAGCCCTCGCCTTGAACATGCCGGGGTTCCATTTGGGCAAAGGATCTAATCCTGGCAGTTTCACTTCCATCCAGCTCCTGTTTGTGGCCTGGGAAAGCAGTAGAAGATGGCACAAAGGCTTGGGACCCTGCACCCGTGTGAGAGATCTAGAGGAAGTACCTGGCTCCCAGCTTCGAATTGTCCCAGCACCGGCCATTGCGGTCACTTGGGGAGTAAACCATCAGATGGAAGATCTTCCTCTCTGTCTCTCTTCTGTATATCTGCCTATCCAATAAAAATAAATAAATCTTAAAAAAAAAATAGATTGTTTGGAAACTGAGACAAACAAAAAGTGTGTAGTGAGGACCCTGTAAATGTTTCAATGGGGGATCACAAGTTGTGGACATTCTAATAAAATGCATGCACTTAAGGTAAGTAAAAGGAGATGTAGTAAGACTTTGAAGCTTAATTTAGTATTTTTTTTATGTACTTGGCAGACTTTTTCATCCACTCTAACTTCCCACATGCATGTAACAGCCACAACACCAACAATAAGTCAGGTTTTGCACACTGGTACCCAAGCCACTGTCTGCTGCCTCCCAGCCTGGGCAGTAGCTGCACACAGCATATCCACAGAAAGGAAACCCAGGCATTCTGATGGAGACACAGGAGTCCCAATGTCATTTAAACCACTGTCACACACACCCACACAGGGCAGGGATGCCTTCCTGTGCTGAGTCAGGTGGTCACTGCTTCTCTCCCATGCCTACTGTTCAAAGCAAATAGCTCTTCTAAAAAGCTAATGCTTATTTTGTGACACAGAGAAAAAAAGAAGAAAGAAAAAGACAACTTACTGAATTGTATCTTGGAGGAAATAGTGACTCCTGGTGTGATTTTTCAGGGCAGAGAGCAGCACTTGGCATTGAGGCAAGAGTTCTGGACATTCAGAGATTTATTCCCTGCCTTAATGCTCTCTGCTCAACCTGACTTATTCCCTCTACAACTCATGGGGACATTTGATCCCAATTGGGAGAACTTAAGGGAATGGGTGACAACATTCCAGAAGCCATCAGGATAAATCAGTAGTGCTGCCTTCACAGCTCCTTCCTCAGGTTCTTCTAGAGAAGCCCCTCTGTGTGAGTCCCCATGCACTTCCTTTGCTTGTCTACAAGGTCGCTGTGCCACCCCAGGCCTCTGCCACGCACAATGCCAGCACCACATGCTGCCCCTCAACCTTGCAGCAACACTCTGAGGAAAATAAGGCAGTTTCTTCTAACTGCTGGAGTCTGTGCTGGTCTGGTGTGAGCAACAAGAAAACTGCCCCAGACCCTTAGGAGGAGCTTCACTGAGGACTGAGCTGGGGGCTGGAGACGCTGCTTCTCAACTCAAAATCAGGCCAATTTAAAAAACAAACAAACAAAAAAATCCTGCCCAACATGAAGGTCGAACTGTCCCTGGGCACTCCCCCCTCCTCACTGCACAATGGGTTCCACCGTGAGTCTTAGCGTTCAAGGTCAGTGCTGCAGAGTGAGGACCCCAAGGTCCCCCTCCTGCCCCCGCCCGCCCCGCGGCCTCAGCAGATGCTCTCACACACTCACCCTTCCCAGCTTCTCACCAGTCGGGTGTCCTGCACAGGCTCCTGCGGGGAGGGAGCTCACAGGGCAGCACTGGCTCAGCCACCTGCGCCTCTCCACCAGCACAACCAGCAAGGCGGCTATGGCGGCGCCCACAACAACCTCCTGCCTGCTGCCACAGGGCTTCCTGGGCGCGCCTCATTGGACCGCTAACACACCATGACTACACATGACATCACAATGCGCAGCCAATCAGAATCACAAAGGGAGGAGGGGCTGGCAGGTAGGATTCTGGGGGGAGGAGGAGTGAAGGGCGGGGCTTCACCTGAGGCAGGAAGTGGCCTCCTCTCCTGCAGTTTGAGCCTTCCAACAGCAGGGGCCGCTGTCGCCTCTCACATCAGTCCACCTCCTGGCCTCTCCTTCAGGATCCCATTCAAGTCTGAAAAAACAGAAATGTAGGACAATAATCTAGAGTTACACCTCCTTCAATGTTCAATAGATTCTGTGTATTTTCTTTTTATTCACTTTTGGCTGTTAGTTCATTTGACACCTTAAAATACATAGCAGAAAGATATTTGAAAATGTAGTGTAAATTTATATTTTAGATCTGATTTCCTGCTCTTTTTGTTTTGTTTTGTTTTGTTTTCATACTGTTTCTTATCTGTTTCTTATTAGTAATACCTGCTTGATTGTATCGATCTCCTACCCAGAAATCTCACGTGATTCTCACCAGTTTCAGTTTGGTTTTGCATTTGTGAGTCACTGGTGTACACTGACAGTTCTGCTTGTAAAAGGTCACAACTATGCATATCGTTTCCTTTCTCTGTTCAATTTTTCGTTGCACTTTCAAAACAATGTTTAAAAGGCAAGTAGTGAGACCTGGCGCGGTAGCCTAGTGACAAAAGTCTTTACCTTACCTGCGCCAGGATCCTATATGAACCTGGTTCTTCTTTTTTGTTTTTGTTTTTGTTTTAAAAGAACATGCCCCAGACAAAACCTCACTCTTTAATAGGATGCCTATGATCAGTTACTTTGTCAAGGTCATTGTGAGCAGCAAATGATTGATTTCCTCAGAGCAGACTCTGCCCCTTTTTTTTTAAACATGGCTGTCTCTGCCAGTGCCACTGTCCTGCTGGCTGACTTCCCCTGGACCACACCGGTGTTAATGAAAACCACTGTATGTGCAGGCCTGCTCAGCTTCGAGGCCCTGCACCTCTTGCCCGCTCGTCCTGTGTGTCACTCCAGTCTCGTGAGGTTGTGCCTGCTTCCCCAATGACCCTAACCTGCATGCCAGCCCTTCCAGGGCCAGCTGTGCTGTGCTGGAGCACTATAAGCCTCTAGCATGCCCCTTCCCACAAGCCATCTGCACCACAGCCAGGTGATTTCAGCCACTGACCCAAAGGCTCACCGCCACTGCCGTCCCCGTCTTGGGCCACAATGGCTCTGGCAGTATCCCAAGCACCGCCTCTTGGCCCACCCTGACACCCCATATGCTACTCTAGGGCCAGGTCGGCTTGGCCACAGTCAACCTCCCTCCAGAATAGGTGCACCCCGTGGACATGCCTTGAGCTCCAGGCCCCAGCAGTCTTGGCTACGTGCCCTGCTTCCCTCTTCCCCTATGAACCTGTAGCATGCCCACCCGGTTCACAGATCTAGTGTCAGGTGGCCAGGGCCACGAATCTGTTCACTCACACAACCGCTCTCCCAACAGCCACTCCCAGTTTGGGTATGCTGGGCTGGCCACTGGTCCCCAAGTCCCATCACTATGCCAGTTGCTCCAGGGTGGAGCCAGGTTGCCCCAGCCCTCCAGCATGGCACTCTGCCTGCATTCCAGGGCCAGACCCACAAACCCGCCTACACTGCCTCTAGCACTCCTGCCCTGTCCCCTGATGCAGGAACAGGCCTACTTGGAGGGAGACCCCTAACCTCCAGTCCACCTGCCCCTCTGCTCCACAGGTGACTTGAAGGCACACAGAATCAGTCAGTGGTTCCAGCTCACCCTGTACCGCTAGCACCTGTCAGGATGGCACTCCAGGTTCAGGGCAGTGTAAATGGAGCCCACGTTCTGTTAACCCACTTGCCCAGTGCTCCAGAGCTTCAAGGACTAGGTTGATGATCCCCACTCCTCTAACCCTCCCACTGTGCCCACTGCTCCAGGGTCAGGCACACTCTGCCTGCAATCCACCCCCACCCACCATACACACACACACACACACACATGGCAGGCTACTCTGCTTGATGCAGCAGAACCAGGTGGGCTCTGCCAGCCACCCAGTGCCCCCAGCAAGCTGCTTTCCCACCTGCCACTCCAGTAGCTTGTCCTGCACAGGCAGTTCATACACCATTGCTGAAGGACCTGCTGATTCAGCCAGCATACCCTGCGCCCCCAGCCTGCCTGCTGTTTTCTTCGCTAAGAACGCACCCTCTAACCCCTTGTTTCCAGCTTGCCTGCAAGTCACTCCAGAGTCAGGTGGACTCAGCTGGTATTTCATGCCCTTCTACGCCTTCCTCCTCCACAGCCCCCTCCTGAGGTTCTAAGGCTAGGCATATTCAGAGGTTGCTTCACGGGCCCCAGCACTCACACCATCCCCTCTAGGGCCATGTTGTCCAAGCCGCATAGGCCAGTGCATCCTACTCAGCACCCCTAGCACGCAGGCCACGCAGCCCTGCTCACTGTTTGTTACAGGGTTAAGCAGGTTCAGCCAGCGTCACACACCCTGCACCCTTCCTCTGGGCCTGGGCCCTATCAAACAGCATGCCATGCACCTCCAGTCCTCCCACCTTGCCAGATGCTAATTCAGACAGCGCCCTGTTAGCCACCGGGCCTCTCCGATCCATTCTCTTCCAGGGCCATGCTGCAATGATTACCACAGCAAAACCAGGCTGGGGATGGACCCCCATCAGCTGCAACCTGCCTGCCAGGCGCTCCAGGGCCAGGTGTGCTTGAACAGCAACTCCTCCCGGCTCACTGTCCACTCCTGGGCCAAGAGGGCTTAGCTGGTACCCTCATGCATGCCAGGCATGCACAGTGTGCTCCAGGGACAAGGACTTGTGACAACAAGCCAAGGAAAAAACGCACCCACCGGCCACATTTCCCAGGGCCAGGCCAGACAAGCTGTTACACTCTACAACCGCTCTCCTCCCACCATCTACTTCATAGCCAAGTCATCCTGGCCAGTGTCCCTGCTGCCATAGCACTGTAGTCATCCACTTCAGAGCCTAATTGTGCTGGGGGAAGGGTGTGCCTTTAACATGCTCCCTCTGATTCCCAACTTGACCATCCAGGGCCAGGCTTGGTCAGCCAGCGCCAGTGCACCTCGAGCCCAAGCACACTGTCACACTGTCCACCATCCGCTGCTGAGAGCCAGTCAGGTTTCAGCCAGTGATCTGTTCCCTCAGTGCTGGGTCCCTTCTGCCAGCCATGTGCCTCTACCAGCCCCAGCCTGCATGCCTTGAGTCCCCTGCTCACAATATGTCCACCCTGTCACCTTACCTGATGCTAGCTGACCCTCCAGTGGCATTTCCCACATCCATAGCCCTTCTGCAAGCTCCTCCAGGGCCAGGCCAGCTGGGTAGCCCCTACACAAAACTCTAGCCTGTCTACCCACAAGGACTTCCCACTGCCCCAAGGCAAGGTGCGATAGAGTTGCAAGGAATTCAAACCAAAACACTGCAGCAAAAACCTCTTTTTTTTTGTCTCACATGACAAACTTCACAATTTTCATGCAGACAATTCTAGCTTGCAAAGCACGATTTATTTAATAAGAAGAAAGAAAATGGCTGCTTTCCTAGAAGCAGGATGGGGCTCCAAGGGAGGAAACACACAAGAAAATAGTGGAAATGGTGCCTTTTATGCACCATCTCAGGGAGGGGTTCACATGAGTCACCACAAGTGCAAAGAGAAAGAAACTTATTCACAACGGGCAGTAATGTCTATCACCTCACCCAGAGAAACAGAGGGTGAGACTTGTGGCTTCCTTCTCTCAATATTGTAGGATAGGCAGCTAGTTCAGGGTTATCAGCTTGGAAGACACAGCCCCTACACCATCTAGGCTTTCCCTTCTGCCCACCTGTGACACTCACCCATCATCACCTGGAACCTGAGAGGGGGAGGTATTGCATTGCTGTGTAACCACTCCCCTCACAACTCCAATGAACCCCATGATAGGGATGGGCTCACTCTCTTGGTCACGTGCTTCCATCACTCTGGCACTCCAGGACCTGATTGCTCTCTGGATTCCAGCAGATTCTGAGGACACGTAGCCTCTGAGGATGGCCCTCTATGTCTTTATTTCTCACACTCTGTTCACAGTTTGGGTGGGAAACTAACGATGGTAATTCTAAGAAACTTTGTATTTCTAATTTGTGTACTTTCCAGATTTCCAGGAGAGGTGAGGCCTAGCAGTAATGGAATGTAGGCAGAGAAGGCAGAAAATGTGAATGTCTGCAGCCTTATAAGTCTGTCCAGGCTGTTTGCTCTATGTCTCTTAGGATAACTTATATTGCTGGGGAAGCTGGGACATAGGTCTTCAGATTAACAGACAGACTTCAGGGTAATGACCAATTCTTCCTCTCAGGGTTTCCATTCAGACTGGATTGTCACATGGACTTGGCATTTGTTAATTTCTAGTGGGCCCTGTTATCACCAAACTTGGTTAACAAAGACTCCTTAATACACCCTAGACTTGTCTGGCATGATCTTGCTTGCACCCCACAACACCATCCTGGAGATAAGCTGAAAGCTGAAGCGCAGTTCCTTTGACAGTGACCCAGAGATGAGGTTAGTGTGAGCCACATCTCACTGCATTTGATATGGCAACAGCTGTGAGGGATGATTAATATGCTGATTGTATCCCTGTGTTCCCTCCCCAGAGGAAGGGAACAGGAAGGACATGGAAATAGGGAGAGACCCTGTTCTCACATTTTAAAGGATAATTTTACCAGGGACCAGGAGATCCAGTCTGACTGCTCACACACTACTCCAGAGCCTTCATGTCCACAACTGCCCTCTGCTTGTTCCAGGGCCAGGCAGGCTAGGCCAGCCTCTCCTTTCACTAAGCATGCCTGCTTGTCACTTAGGGACCACGCCACCTCAGATGGTGCCCACCGTGTCCCCCAGCCTACCTGAGGGTGGCTATAGGGCCAGGCCAGGTGTAAGAGCATCCACAAGCCTCTTACACAGAGGCACCTCCAGCCCTGCTCACTGCTTGAGGCCTAGGCTAGCTCTGGGGATCACCCACGCACACAAAATACTTGCCCCTGCTGCCCTGTTTGCTGCATCATGTCTAGGCTGGCTCTTTGCGTGACCGTGCCACCCTGCTCTCCATCTTGCTCCTCGTGGCTAGGCTCACTCTATCTGGACACACAGTGCCTCTAGAATTCTCACCTTGGTTGCTGCAGCAGGCACAGGTCTTCTGGGCAGGAAAAACCTGTGCTTCTAGCCTGACTGTCATGCCTCCCTCAGGCTACTCCTGGTGGCTCTGCCTGCCACTCCAGGGACAGATCTCATGACTACTCTGACCACTGTTCTGACAAGCCTTGTCACTGCCAGATCAGATGGGCCCTGATGTCACTTTCTATGTTCACAGCCAACTTGTCAAATGTCCCAGGGTAAGGAAGGCTCTGCCACCATCCCATCAACCCCACAAATGCCTGTAGCATGCAGGTCCATCTTCCCAGTCAGAAGCTCAAGACCAGGCTGATTCAGCCAGCAATCTGCTCCCTCCAATAGCTGCTGACCAAGCAGCCACTTCTGGACTGGGACTGCTAACCTGCCGACACCCTTGGTACCCTGTGCTTCTGATTGTCTGGCCTGACAACATGCCCACTCTTCCAAGGCCAGGACAGGCCATTTGGGCCAGCATACATGCACTTCATCCCAAAGGTACCACACACTTTCTGAAACTACAGGCCTGATTGCCCTGCTCCCACTGTGCCTCTAGCACTCCTGCCAATGCCTCTAGCACCAACCTCCCATGAGCCTGCTCCAGGGTCAGGCCAACACCCCCATGTCCCTGGCCAACTCACCCTTCACCACTTGCTTCAGGATCACATGCCCTTCCAGCATCCCCACACACCCAGCACAACTGCCCTGCTGGCCTGCTTGCTGTCACAAAACCAGAATGACTTGATGGCAACCCTAGGCTCAAGCCCACCTGCCAGCCTCTCCAAGTCCAGGTGTGCTCAGCTAGTGTTATCCCCACCCCACCGCCACTACCACAGCACTCAACACCATTTGCTGCCCCAACAAGGCCTCAAACCCAGCACCCCCAGCTTATCTAGCCAGCCTGACTTGCCTCATGGCAGCTGCCCCAGGCACAGGCAGTCACCCAACCACTCGGCACCCCCAACTGACCCAACATTGGCCTACCTGCTGCTTCCCCTGTGCCAGTTGCACATCTAGCACTCCCACCCTGTCCATTTCTACAAGGACAAGCTGGCCATGCTGGCCACCACGGGAATCTAGCCTATCCAATCTGTGGCCACAGCTGCTGTTAGAGAGCCAAGGCAGTTTGGGCAGTGTCTCCTCTGTCCTCGACTGCCAGCTGCCAATTCCAGGGCCAGGCTAGCTACTCATTAGCATTGGTAAATCTCTCATACCATTTGACTCTATATTCCCAGCAGGCCTGCAAGCTGCTCCAGGGCCAGGCCAACTTAGCTGGTATCCAGTCCACTGCTCTTGGACCAGATTTATTCTGAAGGTGCTCCACCAGCCTCCAACACACACTACATCTGCTCCAGGACCTGCGAGGAGGGGCACAGCTGGAGTCCCCTCATGTCTAGCCTGCCCACTGCCCTGCCTGGTACACCAGGACCAGGCTGACTTGCACAGTGACATGGTATCAGTTTCAAACCCCTCTTCTGCCTGGCACTCCAGAGCCAGCTTTATTTGCCCTGCATCCACCATGCATCTCCCGTGTACACCACACCTGCTACTCTAGGGCCAAATTGCGGACTGGTTTCTTCCAGGGGTAGATCCTGCTTCCAGCCACCCACACTGAGATCAGGGGCTAGAGTCTTCCAGGGACCAAGGTGCTTCCCTCCATCCTTTCCTACGCTCCCATTCTCCACCCACGTGCTGTCTGGGCTATGGTCTCAAGAGGTGGGTCCAGCTTCCCTGTGGGTAGTTTCCTCTGTTCTTTTGCTGTAGATGGATGTGGAGATTCATCACATTTAGGCTATTGGTGCGCTTGCAAGATGAACTTCTGCTTCCATTTCTGCAAGACTTCATCCCACAGCCTGCTGTGACCCAGTGCAGGATTTGACCCAGGACAAGCTGCACACTCCTCTCTGCCTGTCTCAGGCCAGGCTGGTGGGCACCTGCACCTTTGTGGAGGTCACAGCACAGGGACAAGAGACCCTCCACTGAAGGCATGGCAGATTGATTGATTGGAAAGGCATGGTAACAGAGGGAGAGAGATCTTCCATCAGCTGCCTTATCAACTGTTTCAAAAACTCAGGGGTATTACAGCAAAGCAGTGAGGCCATTAACATCATCAACAAAGAGAGTGGTTGCAAAAAGTCTTAGTCAGTTAAGAAAGAGATCAAATGATATGTTAAGATTCCGGGAAATCTTAATGGTGAAATAAACAACATCAAACTGATTGACATAAAGACCCTGAATCAAAGACACCAGCTTGGACCCAACACAACAGCCTAGTGGCTCAATCCTAGCCTGGCATGCCTGGGATCCAATATGGGTGCCAGTTTGTGTGCCAGTAGCTCTACTTGCCCCCCAGCTTTCTGCTTGTGGCCCGAAAAAGCAGTAATTGGTGGGCAAAAGCCTTGTAACTCTGCACCCATATGGGAGACCTGAAAGAGACTCCTGGCTCCTGGCTTCAGATAGGCTAGGCTAGAGCTGTGACTGTCACTTGGGGAGTGAACCAGTGGATTGAGAATATCCATCTTTCTTCTTCTTTCTGTATATTTGACTTTTCAATGAAAACAAAACAAAACTTACGATGCCACTGGTATTCATCAATAAAACATTCCCTCTCAACCTCTCTTTACATACGTATGTATATTTAGTAGAGAGTCTGTCAGATAAGAAAACACTTTGAACCAAAGAGCTCAAAATGCAATGGCAGAAAGCCCAGCGAGGTGGCCTAAAAACTAAAGTCCTCATCTTGAATGCTTAAGTATTGCATAGGGGAGCCGGTTCTAATCCCCACAGCTTCACTTCTCAGTCAACTCCCAGCTTGTGGCCTGGGAAAACCGTGGAGGATGGCTCAAAGACTTGGGACCATGCACCCCTGGTGGGAGACCCGGAAGAGGCTCCCTGCTTCGGATCAGCATAGCATCGGCCATTGCGCTCACTTGGGGAGTAAATCATCAGACGGAAGATCTTGCTCTCGGTCTCTTTTCCTCTCTGCATATCTGAATTTCCAATAAAAAGAAAATAAAACCTTTAAAAAAAATACCTTAAAAACAATTCTCACTACCAGGAGCTTACACTACTATGAGAAACACAATTCATTAAATATACCTTGAAATGAGTTTGCACAGTCAAGAAACAAGAAATGCTATCATTTACCATCAGGGTGTGTGACAGAAAAAGCCAGTTGGTCTGTGTCTTAGTTTCTTCATTTGAACAGTACACACACACACTATCACTCTGCTCTCATTGCATTGAGGTGATGCACCCAAAGGAACCCTGGGAAAGCTGGCACCATGCTTTTAACATTTTCTGCACCTAATCTCTAAACAAATATCTTTATACATTATTCTTACTCTAATATTTCATTTCAGTAAGAATATACAGTGGCTGGCACCATGGCATAATGTGTAAGGCACCATCTGCAGCACCAGCGTTCTATGGGATGCTCCACTGATGATCCAGCTCCCTGCTAAGGTATTGGGAAAGCAGCACATCATGGCCCAAGGACTTGGGTTCCTGCACCCATGCAGGGGACCTGGAAGAAGCTATGTGCTCCTGCATTAGGACCAGCCCAGATCTAGCCACTGTGTTGATTTCAATGGGGAGTGGACCATTAGATGGAAGACCCTCTCCCTCTCTTTCTCTCTCTCTGCAACTCATGATTTAAAACTAAAAGAAATGCTTTTCTGAAAATCAAATGTATTTGGAGAGTTCTGGCTCTCACATGTTCCATCTTAGCCTGTAATAAACAAACTCAATGCAAACAATTTGGGCCCAGCACAGTGGGTCAGGGACCATATCTTCACCTCGCATGAGCTGGGATCCCATAGGAGTGCCAGTTTGTTTCCTGGCTGCTCCAGTTCCCTTCCAGATTGCTGCTCATGGTCTGGGAAAGCAGAAGAGGAGGAACCAAAGCCTTGGGACACTGCACCAACAGGGGAGTAGAATTAAAGGTTCCTGGCTTTTCTTTTTCATTGTGGTCACTTGAAGAGGAAACCAGATGATCTTTTTCCGATGGATCATTCCACAATTGACCACAATGGCTGGAGCAGAGCTGATCTGAAGCCAAGAGCCAATTTTTAGTGGAAGTGAGATATACAGAGAGGAAGAGAGACAGAGAGAAAGACAGAGAGAGATAGAGAAAATCTTCCATCCACCGGTTCATTCCTCAGGCAGCTGCAATGGCTGAAGCTGAACCAATCCAAAGCCAGAAACTGCTTCCTGGTCTCCATGGGGGTTCAACATTGCAAGGCTCTGTGCCATCCTTGACTGCTTCCCAAGGCCATAAGCAGGAAACTTATTGTGAAATCCAGCAGACAAAACATAAACCAACACCCACATGGAATCCTGGCACATGCAAGTCAAGTACTTTAGCCACTAAGCTACCATGCTGAGTCCTAAACAGTAATCTTGAAGGAAAATGAAAATGATTTGAGGAAGCACACAAGGAAATGGTCCACTATGAGTTAGAGTCAGAGAGTGCCCTGAATGCACTGGGGGAGAGCTCAGCTCCATCTGCCCACCCAGATAGAGACCAGAAGATTTTACTCCAGCAGTTCTCAAAGCTTTCCCTTATACTGAAAAATAATAATAATAAAAAAAAACCAGCAAAAGCGTAAAAATAATCCCCACTTCGTTTCAGATTATCAAGATCTGACATGTGATTCTAACAGTTTTAGAAATTATAAAAACAAATGATGAAGAAAATATCACTCATTTTCCCTCCTCTCAGAAATTATCCTGGAATTCTGCTACCCTGGTTCAAGCTGATGCCTACAACACTGCCATCCCACATCAGAGCACAGGTTTGAGTCCTGGCTGCTCCACTTCCCATTCCAACTCTCTGATAATGCTCCTGGGAAATGTCCCTGCACCCACGTAGGAGACCAGCTTGAAACACCTGGTTGCTAGCTTTAGCCTAGCCTAACCGTGACTGTCCTGGTCAACCAGGGAGTAAAACCAGCTGATGGAAGATCTCTCTCCCTTCTTACCATGCCTTTCAAATCAATCTGCCATGCCTTCAGTGGAGGGTACCTTGTTGCCTGTACTGTGACCTCCACAAAGGTGCAGGTGCCCCACCAGCATGACCAGAGGAGGCCCTGGGTCAAACCCTGCACTGGGTCACAGCAGGCTGTGAGATGAAGTCACACAGGAAATGGCACCAGGAGTCCATCTTGCAAGCAGCAACAGAGTAAGTGGGATAAGTCACCACATTCAGACACGCTTAGAGGCAGCAAAGGCAGGGACCACGCAGCAAAATCAAAGGACACTACACACAGGGAAACTCAACCCACTTTTTAAGATGATAGCACTGACTTTCAGGGGAAGGGGCAGCCAGGAAGGGGAGAGGAGGGAGGGAAACAGCAGGACTCCTGGAATACTCTAGTCCCTGACCCGGTGGGAGTCAGGAGGTAGATGGAAGCAGGATCTACCACTGGAAGAACACAGTCTCCAACTTGGCCCTGGAACAGCAGGTGCAGTAGCAATGTGGGAGATGCATGGTGGGTGCAGGGCAAGTGGATCTGGCTCTGGAGCTGCAGGCAGGCGAGCAGCCTGATGCAGACATCATGTCACTGACCAAGGCAGGCGTGCCCGGGGAAATGTAGGTTCTGTGTCAGGAGGGTCTGGTGTTGGAACACAGGCAGCATGCAGTGCATGAAGACTGGGGTCCATGTACTCTGGCCCAGGAAGCTTGGCTCCATCCTGGACAAGACGTCATAGTGTCAGGTCCAGTGTGGGTGCAGGGGAGGCAGAGACCAGCCCAGGCTACTGAGCGTGGCAGTGGCTGGTGGGCAAGAGGCTAACTGAAGAAGTAGGTGGCTGCCCCGGCCTGGCCATAAAGCTACGGAATTAGCGGGTGTGCTACAGGCTCATTGGAGATTTAGGCAGGGGGTGGGTGCAGTCTAACAATCTGGGCCTGGATCCAGCATCAGCAGGTTGGCTGGGTGTACCTGCTGTGGGGCTGGTTGCTGTGCAAAGATGACCATGACCAAGTCCTGGAGCCACCTGTAGGATGACAGGGTGGGCAGAGAAGTGGTGCAGGGGACAGAGACAGAGCTGTCTTGGAGCAGGTAAGGGTTGCTGTGAGCAAATAAGGTGCTGGTTGAGATCACCTGGCAATGGTGCAGTGGGCTTGTGGGAGGGGGCATGCTAGTGGCATGCCTGGAAGGGCTAGCATGCAGTTTAGCATTTTTGGGGACACCAGCAGAACCTCATGAGCCTGGAGTGGCATGCAGGGAGGGCTGGCTACAGATGCAGCTCACAGCGGCTCAGCAGACAGGCCTACATGAAGTGAGAAAACTAGAAATCTAAGCACCAGGACATGACAGAGAATGAGCCCTGGGAAGCAGCCTGCTTACACTTCACAGGGAGACCCAAACTCAGCTGCTTCCCCACTTTCCCAGGCCTTGGGGATCACTCTCACTGAGGACACAGTGCCCAGGGGGGCTCACTGCACAGACTAAGCAGCCAGAAATGTGACAGTGTGGACCTGAGAACTCCTTACAGCCTGCATTGTCTCCCCCAGCATCTTAGCTTTCTTCTGCAACCACACGTTTAAGATCAAGTGAAGGTTGTGGCCTCTGTGATTTTCTTTTGACACCAGATGTGTTACGTTTGCTTAATACCAATTTACTGCTAACAACTAATCACAACACAATTCAATCATTTCATCATTTGCAATTAAGGAGGCCTCAGGGTCAAAGCTCAGTCTCGATACACAGATGCAGGATAATGTTAGTGGACAGCAGGTGTCAGCTCTTTCTGATCTTTTGTCACCTTTAAGAACCTATCAAGGGGCCAAGCACATTATCCTAGCAGGTAAAATCCTCCCCTTGCATGCACCGGGATACCATGTACCTGCCGGTTTTTCTCCTGACGAACCAGCTTCCCAATCAACTCTCTGCCACTGTCCTGGGAAAGCAGCGGATGACAGCACAAAGTCTTGGGACCCTGCATCCATGTGGGAGACCCAGAAGAGGCTCTGGGCTCCTGGATTTGGATCAGTGCAGCTCAGGCCTTTGCAGTCACTTGGGGACTGAATCAATGAACAGAAGATCTTCCTCTCTGTCTCTCCTCCTCTCTGTATATCTGCTTTAAAAAAAAATGAAATTAAATTAAAAAAAAATTCTATCCCAGACATTAGGCACAAATTATACTAACCTTTTTTTAAAACAAAAACATTCACATTATTTTAAACCCTTTCCACCACCAGAATTAGACCTCTGCAAATATTCACTAGAAGAACTTATGAAACCAGTTACAAATACACTCTAAACTTGATGATTGCTCTAGTTCACCAAAATTTTAATTTCACAAAGATTCTTTGTTGGTACAAATTATCCTCTGACTAAACCAACTTGTGGATACAGAATGGAACTGCTGTGCATTCCAAATCCTGTGTAACATAGATTTACCTGGGCCTTGCCAAGCTTTTACTCCCTAGGTAGCCAAGGCTCAGAGAACCAAGAGCACATCAATCATTTCTTTACATGACATTAATATGTCACCAAGGAATGGAGCTCTGCATGGGTAAAGGAAATATTAATATTCCAAGGGATTAGCTATACAAACTAACAGAACAAAATGGATGCCCTCCAGTTTTAGGGCATCAGCTGCCACTCTGAATGGCAACCCCAATCTACTGCTATCTTTCAGGGGAATGAGTGAGCCAGGATAAGATAGCCATGTTTATTTGTTGCAAAGTTTTTTGAAACTCAAAAAATCAAAAAGAGTGTAGTGAGGACCGTGTAAATATTTCAATAGGAGACTGAAGGTTGAAGAGCTGCTAACAGGTAATTTAGTTTTTTTCTTATTTACAGGCAGACTTTTTCATCCAATCTCTCACGTTCCACATGCCTGCAACAGGCACAAAACTAAAAATAAGTCAGTTTTTTCACACTGGTACCCAAGCCACTGTCTGCTGCCTCCCAGCCTGGGCAGTAGCTGCACACAGCATATCCACAGAAAGGAAACCCAGGCATTCTGATAGAGACACAGGAGTCCCAATGTCATCTGAACCACTGTCACACACACCCACACAGGGCAGTGATGCCTTCCTGTGCTGTGTCAGGTGGCCATTTACTGCTTTTCTCTCATGCCTACTATTCACAGAAAATAGTTCTTCTAAAGAGCTAATGCTCATTGTGAAACAGAAAAAAAGACAACTTACTGAATTGTATCTTGGAGGAAATAGTGACTCCTGGTGTGATTTTTCAGGGCAGAGAGCAGCACTTGGCATTGAGGCAAGAGTTCTGGACATTCAGAGATTTATTCCCTGCCTTAATGCTCTCTGCTCAACCTGACTTATTCCCTCTACAACTCATGGGGACATTTGATCCCAATTGCGAGAACTTAAGGGAATGGGTGACAACATACCAGAAGCCATCAGGATAAATCAGTAGTGCTGCCTTCACAGCTCCTTCCTCAGGTTCTTCTAGAGAAGCCCCTTTGTGTGAGTCCCTGTGCACTCCCTTGGCTTGTCTACAAGGTCACTGTGCCACCCCAGGCCTCTGCCAAGCATAACGCCAGCACCACATGCTGCCCCTCAACCTTGCAGCAAAACTCTGAGCAAAACAAGGCTGTTTGTTCTAACTGCTGGAGTTTGTGCTGGTCTGGTGTGAGCAACAAGAAAACTGCCCCAGACCCTTAGGAGGAGCTTCACGGGGGAGTGAGGCCTGGAGATGCTGTTTCTGAACTCAAAATCAGGACCAAATTTTTTTTAAAAATTGTATTAAACTGGAAAAAAAAAAGGAAAAGAAGAAAAAGGCAGGAAGGAGAAAGAAACAGAAAAAAAGAGACCAAGAGAGAAGAGATAGGAAGAAAGAATTAAGAAAGAACAAAATAAAGAAAGAAAGAAAGAAACAAAAAGGAAAAAAATAAAGAAAAGCATAGAAAAGAAAAAACAAAAGAATAAAAAAGGAAATCCTGCCCAACATGAAGGTCGAACTGTCCCTGGGCACTCCCCCCTCCTCACTGCACAATGGGTTCCACTGTGAGTCCTAGTGTTCAAGGTCAGTGCTGCAGAGTGAGGACCCCAAGGTCCCCCTCCTGGCCCCCGCCCGCCCCGCGGCCTCAGGAGATGCTCTCACACACTCACCCTTCCCAGCTTCTCACCAGTCGGGTGTCCTGCACAGGCTCCTGCGGGGAGGGAGCTCACAGGGCAGCACTGGCTCAGCCACCTGCGCCTCTCCACCAGCACAAGCAACAACGCGCCTATGGCGGCGCCCACAACAACCTCCTGCCTGCTGCCACAGGCCTTCCTGGGCGCACCTCATTGGACTACTACCACATACCTGAGCACGTCACAATGCGCAGCCAATCAGAATCACAAAGGGTCAGAAGGCAATGAGGTAGGATTCTGGAGGGAGGGGGAGTGAGGGGCGGGGCTTCACCTCAGGCAGGAAGTGGCCTCCTCTCCTGCAGTTTGAGCCTTCCAACAGCAGGGGCCGCTGTCGCCTCTCACATCAGTCCACCTCCTGGCCTTTCCTTTCCTGTCTACTTCATGTTCAAGTGTGGACACTGATAAATATAAGTGTCTGCAGATACACCTCATTGAATGCTCATCACATTTTTGAACTTTCTTATTTATATTGGCATTTTTTCCTGTTAATTCATTTGAATTTTTGAAATTCAATACTGAGGGACTGGCTCCACAGAGTAGTGGTTATGGTCAGTGCCTTGCATCCATGCAGATCACATATGGGTTCACATTATAGCCCTGTTGCCTCTGCTTCCCACTCATCTCCCTGCTTGTGGCCTGGGAAAGCAGTTGAGGACGGCCCAAAGCCTTGGGAGCCTGTACTCATGTGGGAGACCTGGAAGAGGCTCCTGGCTTTGGATTGGCTCAGCTCCAGTTGTTGTGGCCGCTTATGGAGTGAATCATTGGACAGAAGATCTTCCTGTCTTTCCTCTTTGTATATCCACCTTTCCAATAAGAATATAACAAATCTTTAAAAAATGCAGAACTGAAGGATATTAGAAAATATAATCTCTTCAATCTCATTTCTCCTACTTATGTTCATTTCCTGCTCTGTATTTTTTCTATTCTCATAGTGTTTAAACTTTTTTTTTAAAGATTCATTTTTATTATAAAGTCAGATATACTGAGAGGAGGAGAGACAGAGAGAAGATCTTTTGTCTGATGATTCACTCCCCACATGACCACAAATGACAGCTGAGCAGATCTGGGGCTGGGCCAGGAACCTCTTCCGGGTCTCACACATGGGTTCAGGGTTCATGGTCCCAAGGCTATAGAGAGGGGAGGAGAAAGAGAGAGAGGACGATCTTCCTTCCAGTGATTCACTCTCCAAGTGGCCACAATGGCTGGACCTGTGCCAGTCTGAAGCCAGGAGCCAGGAGCCTTTCCCAGTCTCCACGTGGATATTGGGTCTCAAGTCTTGGGGCCATCCTCAACAGCTGCCCAGTCACAAGCAGGGCGATGGATGGGAAGCAGGGTTGCTGCGATTGGTGCTCATATGGGATCCCAGTGTGTACAAGGCAAGGACGTAGGCCTCTAGGCTACTACCCCGGCCCTGTTTTAAAACATCTTATTCTTTAGTATTTCAGAAAATCCTCTCATAAACTCATGAAAAATTACAAGTTTTATGAACAATTGTGTTAATATTCCTGAAATTGATTATTTATATGGCATTTCTTTCTTAATGACTTTCACTACTTTAATTTGGGACTTAGTTTTTTATTGGAAAGACAGATTTACACAGAGAAGGAGAGACAGAGAGAAAAGGCTTGAATCTGCTCGTTCCCTTCATAATTGGACACAATAGCCAGAACCGAGTTGATCTGAAGCCAGGAGCTTCATCCAGGTATTCCATGTGTGTGCAGGCTCCCAAGGCTTTGGGACATCATCTACTGCCTTCCCAGGCCACAGCAGGGAGCTGGATGGGAAGTGAAGTGGCTGGGACATGACCTGGTGCACATATATGATCCCAGGAATGCAAGCCAAGAATTTAGCCACTGAGCCATTGTGTCAGAACCTTAATTTTTGATAATGTTGTTAATGGATTGCCACAATGGCTGGTTTTCAGTATATGCAAGGAAACACAAACTTGAGACTATAAATGCATCCCCACCTACTGTGCTGCTTTATGTGACATGTTCTGTATTTCTTCCTGTGTCTTAGAAACTTATACAAGCCTTGTCTGCCTCCTCATGTCTCGAGCCCTGTATGCCTGTAGCTAGGCCTGGATTTGTATATCTCTGATCTTGTTTCAGGGGCTATAGGTTATCTGCTTTTCAACACCTCACATGAGTGTGACCTGTGTTCATCCTTGCATTTTGTCATTATAGGAATCTATCATTTTGGCCTGGTACAGCAGCCTAGAGGCTAAAAGACCTTGCCTTACACTAGCATGGATCCCATTTGAGCAATTTTTCTTGTCCTGGTGGCCCCATTTCCCACACAGCTCCCTGCTTGTGGCCTGGGAAAGCAGTGGAAGATGGTACAAAGCCTTGGGAATCTTACCAGCACTGGAAACCTAGAAGAAATTCCTGGCTCCTAGGTTAGGATCAGCTCAGCTCTGGTGTTGCAGCCACTTGGATATTCCTTGTGCCTACAGCATAAGCCAGATGCCTGTAAAGCAGTGTTTTACAATCTGATCAATAATCAATATTTCCCTCCACCCTCTCCCCTCTCTCTAAATCACACTGTGCTCCACCTACTTCTCACATCTCACTCCTTCCTTCACCCTCCTCTGTCTGAAGTTCCCTAGCTAGCTTTCCTCACTGAGAATCTGAGTGACCACAACCACTTCTCTCCCTCCTCCTCCCTCTTCCTCTGCTTGAAACTGCAGTTTTTCCAAAGTTTAAGCATTTTCCTTTCTCTTTTGTATACTTCACCCACACCCACCCCTAATCCAGAGGGATGCAGTACAGGACAAGCTAAGTAACATCTACTTAGAAACAAAACCAAACCAAACAATTACTTGCCAAGCTTGTTCAGTATCTTGCTATAACAGAGCCCTCCTCATTTATCATCACCTGGAACCTGAGAGGGGTGGAATTGCATAGTTTTGTAAACCCCTCCCCTCACAATGCCTCATAAAGGGTCATGATATGGAGGGGCTCAATCCTCTGGTCCTGTGCTTCCCTCACTCTTGCACTCCAACCCTGGGCCTCCCTAGTACCTGCTTGCTTTCTGGCTTCCCATGGAAAAAATCCAAAAACAGGTAGTCCTTGAGCATGGCCTCTGTATGTCTGTATTCTTCACCCTGTTTACCGTCCAATATGTATAATCAGTAAGTGGCAATGTGAGATGAACTTCCACTATTACAGTTTCATTTTAATCCCATCTTTACACTACTTTCTGATCACTGAAGGTATGAAAACAGTCACATCAAGCAAAAAGGCACCCCAACACACACAGCATTTTGAAGCAACATCCAGACTGCAAAGATCAAGAGTTCAAACAACAAGGTGAAGTTCACAGTACATCTGGTGTTAGGAGAACAACTGCTGGGTGGGAGACCCTGGAGGTGCTCCTGGCTCCTGGCCTTGGATCAGCTCAGCTCTGGCTGTTGCTGTTGCTGCCGCTTGGGGAGAGAGCCAGGGAATGAAAGATTTTTCTATCTCCTCTGTCTGTAAACCTGACTTTACAACAAAAACAAATCTTTAAAATAACAACCACCTGTGATGTCACTGGGTTTCTCCCCTAACACACACACACTGCATTATTCTCTCTGCTCTATATCTATCTATCTATCTATCTATCTATCTATCTATCTATCTATCTATCTATCTATAAATAGATATGTAGCTAAGTCTAAGATAAGAATAGATAAGCCTGCCTTTACAATAAAAATAAATAAATCTAATGAGCAAAAACCAACAAATGTACAGAAATAAATTAATTAAATGAAATTAAGGGCAATCATAACACTAATTTAAACCATATCCTTTTCAGAGATGGTTGTTGCCTTTTGTGCAAATTACAGCATTCTTCCAACTGCTAAGGACAGAAATGTGTCTCCCAATGTTTTGTATCACAAAGGGTAGACCACCAATATGACTCTACTTTAGGCACTTAACAATCTAATTAGCTGGTCTGCCTGGTATCCTAGTCACTAAAGTCTTTGCCTTGCATGTGCTGTGATCCCATGTGGGTGCCAGATTTTGTCATGATTTTTTGACTTCCCTTTCAGCTCCCAGCTTGTGGCCTGGGAAAGCAGTAGAGGATGGCCCTGTGCTTTGGGACCCTGCACCTGCAAGGGAGACCTGGAAGAAGCTCTAGGCTCCTGCCTTTGGATTGGCTTGGGTCTGGCCGCTGCAACCACTTGGGGGTGTGACCCAGCAGCTAACAGATCTTTCACTCTGCTCTCTTTTCTGGAAATCTGTCCTTGCCTATTAAAAATTAAAAAAAAAAAAAAGAAAAAAAAAGGAGTTAATTAGCAGCAAGTAATACCCTGTGAAATCCTGTCGCACACTGACTTGGTTTCCTTTAGAAAAGAATGCATAGGAACAAAGAAAACACAATGTGAGGGTATAGAAAGATGGAGGCTGTGAGTTGGTCAGAGAGAGACACCTCAGAAGAAGCTGAGCCTATTATCATCTTGCTCTTAAATTTTTGATCATTAGAACCATAAGATGGGTGTCTGACATCCTCCACCTTTGAACTGACACCAATCAAGTGGGTTTCTGCGGGTTTGGCCAAGCAGGCTTGCAGAGTGACAGAGGATGGCACTGATGGGGGCATTCAAGGCCCTAGAGGATCATGCCCATGCAGGCAAAACAATCCTGGAGATTTTCTCACGTGCTTGGTCCCAGGAGATGTGGAGGAGGGGAGGAGAGAGCCTTCGCTTAGCTTGCTGCCATGGTCTGCTGGTGGACTGGGTTTGAAGAACTTTGAGTGGGCTGGATCTTGGTTTGATGATGAGACAAGGTCTCAGGCCAGCACACATGCCAGGAGCTTGGAAACCTAAGGGATGGGCAGTGCTCCAGGCCAGCACACCACCCCACTGTTAGACTGGGCTTCAGAAGACTAGGCTGTGGAACCCATGCACTCCCAGGTGCAGGGACTGTGGATTGCTCAGGGAAGGGGGTACGGGGATGTGAGAGGCAGGACCACTGAAGGAGTATGTTGCAGGTGAGGAATGACTGCTGACGGACTTCTACTGACAAAACAACCGTACTTGCAGGTAAATGAGGGGGCCAATACCTAGTGGTTTGGAGAGGCCAATAGGATCTTTCTGGGTCAGACTAATGCACCCACCAATATGGGAGACCTGAGCTGGGCTGGTTAGCATGGACTGCCACCAACCACCATCCATTGGTGGGTAGTAAAGGTACGGGTGGGGGGGGGCTGCTGGCAGGGAAAGGTCACACTACTGCCAGTGAGGTTTGTAGAAGGGGCAGATAATATTAGGCTGGGCCATGACACTGACAAGCATCCAAAGAAACAACTCTGGGGACAGATCCTGTGGGGAATATACAATAGCAACTGCAATTTCCACTGCTTTGCTCAAGAGCTAGGAGCTGTAAAGGGCTGAGCTACACATGACCATGGAACCCTCTGACACTCATGGATACTGGGATTGGGAATGGGACACACTGGTTAAGACTGCAGCACACAGCAGTCTGCTGCACACAACGCATACAGGAACCATGGTGGGGGCAGGCCTAGTATGAGATATTGGATGTCACTGTGATTGGGATGCAGTTCCCAACCGGTGTACGTGACTGCCAAGTGCAAGATGGGCATGGTTGGGCTTCACCACAGCATCCATTGGTTTTGCATAACAGAATGGACTGGAGACAAAACTGATCCAGCAACTGCAACCACCAGTATATGCACAGGCTCATGTGGGTGACACACTGAACTGGACCCTGGACTGGCAAGTGCACACAGCAGTCAAGTCTGGGATCACCTCAGATAAAATTTCATTAGGGGTCATTCAACTGAACCGATGTATTCAGAACTCCATCCATGGAGAGAAACGTGAGATCTCTGCTCTGACCTTGGAGTGCATGTATCACAACTGGTTCTCTACAGTTGCTGAAGATGGAGCAGTGGACAGCATGCTCTCATGCATATGGGGGACATGGCAGTTCATTGTGCCTGCAGAGGACATGTATTGTCACAGAAGAGGAAGGAGGGCAGAACAAATTGGTCAACTACCCCAGCCAAATATTTACACCAAAGATCTGGATGAATGCAGATTTTAATATGGACTATGTCAAGTAATGTAACTGGGAAGGAATACTTATGGAAATCACTTGAACAGAACCCTCAGAGCATGCTGCACAGCGGGGACCCTGGAAAATAAGATGACCTATGGTTCTATTGTGGGGATTCTGGCAGTGGCTTCTCTCCTTCTTCCCATGCCCCAGACACAGGAAGAACAAAATTTGGAAACAATGGTCTCATCCACTTTCCCGCAACTCTCCATCCTTCCTAGCTGAATCAGGGTCCTCATGTGCATGCGTGCTCCCTTCTCAACTGTGTAAACTGCATCAAAATAAAATGTAAGGGCCGGGCGCAGTGGTGCAAGTGGTTAAGGTCCTCGCCTTGCACTCCCGGGATCCCATATGGGCTCCGGTTCTAACCCTGGCGGCCCCGCTTCCCTTCCAGCTCCCTGCTTGTGGCCTGGGAAAGCAGTCGAGGACAGCCCAAAGCTTTGGGACCCTGCACCCATGTGGGAGACCCGGAAGAGGCTCCTGGCTTCAGATCGGCATAGCATCGGCCGTTGTGCTCACTTGGGGAGGGAATCATCAGACGGAAGATCTTCCTGTCTCTCCTCTCTGTATATCCGCATTTCCAATAAAAATAAAATAAATCTTTAAAAAAAATGTAAGAAAGAAACATAAGAAATGCATTGTAATTCAAAATATACACTCTATACTATGTTTTTATGGCAACCAAAGCCAACTCTTTAACTATACTGCCTATTGCCAATAAGACAGAACCAACTGTCATCAGAGAAATATAGAAATCTAAAGTTTTCACTTTACATGGCCAACACCTGAACAACAACAAAAATATCAAATAACTAACCTAAGTACTAGTCTGCAAGTCCCAGAAAAAGAAGTCTACGAGTAGAAAAAGGAAATTCAAAATACAGATTAATGAAGAAATGAATAAACTATACCAAGCAATACTGAAGATAAAACATTCATTCATTTTTCTTAAAAGAAAAACAAAATCAATAAACCTTTACAGAGATTAAGAAAGAGTAGGCTCAAGTACATAACATCAAAAAGAACATATTAAAACTGCTATCACAGAAGCACAGTGGATCAGGGCTGTCTGTGACAAAGTGGGTTCTGCCACTGCTTGTGAAATGAACTTCCCATGTAGAGCCACCTTAAGTCCTGGCTGCTGTATTTCTTTCCTTTTTTATTTTATTTTTTGTTGGTTTCTTTGTTTTTTCTTAAAAGTGGGTAAGACTATTATTTCCACATTCTTATTGTCTGTCTCTGGGGTAAATGGGGAGATAAAGGGAGAAGCCCCACCCAGTCTCCCACCCATCCTAGGTCCCTGATGTGGGGCATGCTCCGAGGGTCTTGCTCAAGTGGTTTTGATAGTTCAACAGTTATGAATTGCTGCCAATCTTGCCATTCCAAGCATGAAGAAATAGCTGCAGAATCCACAGATTGACATAGTCCACCTTAGAGTCTCTGTTTGCCCAGGTTTTCACTGCCAACATGTAGCTGGGGTAGTTGATTGATTTGTTCTGTCCTGTTGTGGTGCCAGGTATCCTCTGCAGGTTCCCATAGACTGCCATATCCTCCATGTGTACCTGGTTATGCCCTCCACTGCTCCGTCTGAGCCTCTGAGGAGGCTAGGCTCTGGCACTTGCACTCCATGGCATACCATGGAACCTGCACTTCTCTTCATGGGTAGGGTTCTGAGTCTGGTAGTTCAGTTGGGGAGATCACAAAAGAAACTTTGTCTGAGGTGATCCTGGACTGGTTTCTTGTGTATAGTTGCAAATACAGGGCCTGGCACAGCCCCTTCACCTCAATCAACTGGTGGTTGCAGTTGCTGAGTCACTTCTGTTTCCAGTCTGATCTTCCACTGGAACCAGTAGGTGTTGCAGTCCAGCCTGATTCTGCCGAGCACAGAGGACAGAGACTCTAAGGTGGACTATGTCAATCTGTGGATTCTACACTCAGTCCTCACATAAACCAATGGGAGGTGCAGCCTAGTCAGAGCATCCCACAATAAGCCCCACCAGGCCCGGCCCCTGACCTGTTCCATTACTTGCCAGTATATACAGCAGACTAGTCAGTCTGTCCCACAATCCATTCAGCTCTCATACATGTCAATGAGCACTGAAGCCTAATTCAACCTAACCAGCTCCACTATCCAGCCCACACTCATGCTGCTGGGTGCCATTCTGTCCAGCCAACCCTACCCCTGTCCTGGTTTTCATGCTCTCCAGTGAGAGTGGTAACAGGGAGGTGCCCACTCTATTCCTCCTAGGCCACTCCCACTCCTGCATCATGCACTTTCCAGATGGTTCTGTAATTTAACTTGACAGATTAGCCACCAGTGCCAGCATCTGCTATCTGATGCTGCACAAAGTCACAACCAATTTATTTACTTTGATTGGAAAGTCAGCTACACAGAAAGGAGGAGAGACAGAGAGGATAACCTTCCATCTGCTGATTCACTCCCCAAGTGGACACAATGGCCTGAGCTGAGCTCATTTCAAGCCAGGAGGACAGAGCTGCTTGCAGGTCTCCCACACAGGATGGCTTTGGGCCATCCACCACTGCTTTCCCATGCCACAAGCAGGGAGCTGGATGGGATGTGCGGCTGCTTGGGTTAGAACTGTCACCCATATGAAATCCTGGCACATGCATGGCAAGGACTTTACCCACTAGGCTACTGCACCAGGCCCAGCTCTTTAGTTCTGATCAGTTCCCTATTGGTGCACATGGGAATGCTGAGGATATCCCAAGTGCTTGAGTCCCTGTACTGATGTGGGAGAACTGAAGAAGCTACTGACTGTGGCTTCAACCTGCTCCTGATTCAGCCATTGTGGTCACTTGGAGAGGGATAAAGCAGATGGAGATCTTGCATTCTAACTCTCCCTCTTTCTCTATAACTCTGCCTTCCATACTGATAACATTGAGCTTAACTGGAAAAAAAGGAAAAAAAAAAAAAAAAGAAATACGATGGATCACTAGGGATTACCAAGAGTAATTATAAACAAATAAGTTGTACATCATTTCTGGCTGCTTTTAATTAGCCTACCAAAGTGAATCAGAAAGACACTAAAAACCTGACAAAAGCAACAGTAACAATGAATCAGGAATAAAATATTTTCAAACCAAATGTCATCCCCAGGTGTTTTCATTACTAAAATGGAAAGGGGTAAAACAGTACCAAATTTATGCTGAGCCTAACAATACGTAGATTCCTAAACTAGACTGAATCAGCAGTAGGAAGATCTTCACCTATGTCTGTTTAAAACAGAAAAAACACAATGCAGTAATAATGCAATGTCCATTGCTGTACAATTGGTTTTGTAATACATTTGTTTTAAATGCTTCTTCTGAAATACTTTTCATACACCACTTTAAATCATAAATCAGTATTACCTGGGCCCGGTGCAGTAGTCTAGTCACTAAAGTCCTCACCTTGGACATGCCAGGATCCCATAGGGTCGCCAGTTTTAACTCTGGCAGCTCTGTTTCTCATCCAGCTCCCTGCTTGTGACCTGGGAAAGCAGTTGAGGACGGCCCAAAGCCTTATGACCCGGCACATACATGGGAGAGGTGGAAAAGGCTTCGGGCCCCAGTTTCATTTAGGCGCAGTTCTGAATGTTGCAGCCACTTGGGAAAGTGAATCAATAGAAAGAAAATCTAGCCTCTCTGTCTCTCCTCCTCTTTGTATATCTGTATATATCTGACTTTCCAATAAGAATAAAATAAATCTTAAAAAAAAAAACATAGACCAGTATACCTGATAAAAACAGATGTAAAATTATTATCATAGTATATGTAAAATAAATGCAACAACACATCAATAAACTCACACAGAATAGCCTAGGTGCACCTAAACTGAGGATGTAGAAAATGGTCCAATAGGGCCCGGTGGCATGGCCTAGTGGCTAAGGTCCTCTCCTTGAACATCCCAGGATCCCATATGGGCGCTGGTTCTAAAACTGGCAGCTACACTTCCCATCCAGCTCTCTGCTTGTGGTCTGGAAAAGCAGTCGATGACGGCACAAAGCCTTGGGACACTGCACCCATGTGGGAGACCTGGAAGAAGTTCCTGGATCCTGGCTTTGGATCGGCATAGCATTGGCTGTTGCGCTCACTTGGGAAGTGGATCATCGGATGGAAGATCTTTCTCACTGTCTCTCCTCCTCTCTATATATCTGACTTTCCAATGAAAAAATAAATCTTTAAAAAAAAAAAGAAAACAAAATGGTCCAATAAAGGCAAATCAGCAAACCAAATATTTCACATAAACAGGATGGAGGACAAGCATCATTAAAATCATCTTACAGAAAGCACTCAATGAAATTCTACACTTTTTGGTAATAATTTCCATATATGTAAGTTGACCAAACCTACAAATATATAAATTTAGCCCAATATACTTCAGTTGTGGCACACAGAAATAGTCCTTAATGAAACAGTATCTACACATGACAGATCTACAGCCATCACACAACTGAATGCCAAAAAACCAAAACACATTTCCTTTAAGATATGTAACCAAATTAGAATGACTGCTTTATTGTTATGTAATTTAATATTCACACACATAAAGTAAATGAAAGAAAAGACACAGGAAATAAAAATGAAGATATTCGATTCTGTTTGATTCTAGATTTCATGTGTTTCCCCTGATTTTATTAATAGTGAAATCTAATAGATGCCAAAAGATTCCATTCAGCCATAAAAAAGACTAAATTCTTATTTGCAACAAAATAGATGAAACTGGATATAAAGAAATAAAATAAGGCAAATGCAGAAAAAGAATCTGACATGTTATTCTATGTAAATATCAAAATGCAGCTGCAAAGTAAGAATAGTGATTATTACAGGTTGAGAAAAGTGAGACCTGGGGAAAGGAAGGAGGTAGAACAGGTAGCAAAGAAAGTGAGACAGAAGGAACAAGATCCAGTGTCCCATCCCAGTGTGTGGTGACTACAGTTCACAATAGGATAAGCTTATGCAGGGAACTGGAATGGAAGACCCTGTGTGCTGTAAAAACCAAGATACATGGAAGAAAGCCTGGGCAGCTGGTTACTCAGTTTATGCTGCATATATACTCAAACACTGCACTGTACCTTGCAATAGTATTCAAGTACATGTTGATCAAAATTCTGTAGAAGTTTTAAAATCAGAATCATCCCTTAACACTAACAACAATCTATTTAGAAGAAATTTAACAGACCCCAACCTACAGAGCATAAAATGGGCTTAATAGTTTCTTTAATTTGTTTGAGAAAATTACAGAGCAAGTGTCAAAGCCAGACACACTGAGATTCGCTCTAATTGTTTACTCTCCATGTGGCCACAAGAGGCAACAAGGTCCAGGTGAAAACTGGGAGCCTAAACTTCATTCTGCTCCTCCACAGGGGTGCAGGCATCCAAGGAACTGGGACATGTTCTGCTATCTCTTAAGCCCATTAACAGAGAAATAGATCAGAAGGTGAACATCACAATCTTTAACCGGTCCTTATAAGAAATGCTGGCATTGCATGCAGCAGTGTAACGTGTTATCTCAGAACATGTCACAAGGATTGTTTAAATGTACAAATCTGGTAATCAATAGTCAGGCTTGCTTTTCCCACTGAACTTCCTCCTCATCCCCTATATGATTTACAGGGATGTTACCCAGCATTTCGCATGAAGTTATCTAGCATTTTGTAAATGCCATTGCTAGAAAACTACTTGAACCTAAACGGATAGTTACACTGCCTTAGGCACAATGTCGCTATTCACTTGAAAGGATGAATGGCAGAAATACAGATGTTTCATGTGCTGGTTTATTTAGGAATGCCTTTACCAGCTGTGGTTGGACAGACTGACTTCAGGTTCCCCTCTTGCATCTCACATGTGGGTGGGAGATATGCAAGTACTTATGCCACCACCAGATGCTTCTCAGATGCATTAGGAGGAGGCTGGATTGAAAGGGCAGAGTAGCCAGGACTTGAATTAGGTGCACTGAAATGAGATGCATTCATTCCAGCATACCCATACCCCCTGACACTGCTTGATTCATTTTAATACTGCTGTCAAGTTACAGCCCAGGTATTCAAAATGGGATCAATGTATCTCAGTTAACAATGGTGGCAAAAAAAGCTACAGTGAGTGTTTAGCCTAGCCCTTAAGAAACTTCTAGCTTCCATTGGAGAACCTGGGCTCCACTCCTAGTTCTTACCTTGATTCCAGCTTCCTGTTAATGCACACCTTGGGATGCAGTGGTGATGGCTTAAGGCACTGGGGTTCTGCTACCCACAGGAAAACCTGCATTGAGTTCTCTTGCTGCAAACGCACTCCCTGGAAGTGGACAGAGAATTTCTCAAGTATGTGAGTCTTTGCAACTGCTATCATGAACATAGACTTAGTTCCTGGCTCCTGTTTTGGCACTGACCTTGTTGCAATCTTACAGGGAATTAAGGAGTTAACCAGCAGATGGTAGATCACCCTGTCTCAAGGACTTTTGTAAATGAAAGACTTGAATAAAGATGGTGAGAGGAAGAAAAAATTAGAGAGCAAGAATTGGCACAGATGTCTGGTACAGCTTTTTACAAACAATTTTGAGGACCACATGCTTCTTCCCAGTGATTCTAAATACAGCAGCACATTATATGAAGGAAAATCTCATAGAACTGCAAGGGAAGGTACACACCGACTGGAAGTAATCAGGACAAGTTAATGCTACAATATCAGTGCCCAGTCAGTGGGAACTGCTACTTAGCAATGTGATCAGATCTCAGTTAACACTACATGAAGAAAATAAAGTCAAACCAAGTCCTAGAGAAACACAAAATAAGTGTACACGGAGGAAATGTTAGACTGAAATCCTTCTACTTCACAAATACTAAATACACCATCAGAATTTATCCACTAATTATAACCTAAGAATATTGTCCCATAGGTGAATTAGCAACTGAGAAATAAAAAGCAAGAAAAATACTTTCATCACACCAAAAACAAAAGCAAAGGCCAGCATTGGGGTATAATGTGTAAAGCTGCCAAATGCAATACCAGCATCCCATATGGAATCAGTTGTTCCACTTCCAGCCCAGCTCTCTGTGAATCTCCTGGGAAAAGCAGTGGAAGATCATCCAAGTGCCTGGGCCCTGATCACGCACATGCAAGACCTGGAGGAAGCTGCAGGCTCCAGGACTCAGCTTGGTCCAGCACTAGCTATTTAGCCACCTGCAGAGTGAGCCAGTGGGTGGAAGATCACTGTGTCTTATATTTTTAAAAGATTGATTTCTTTTTATTGCAAAGTCAGAGAAAGAAACATCTGCTGTCCACTGATTGACTAAACAAGTGGTTGCAACACCGGCACTGTGCCAATCCGAAGTAAGGAGCCAGGGGCTCTTCTGGGTCTCCTACAGGGGTGCAGAGTCCCAAGGCCTTGGGCCACTCATGAGTACTTTCCAGGGCCACAAGCAGGAGCCTGGATGGGAAGCGGGGCTGCCGGGATTAGAAACGGTGCCCATGTGGGTACCAGGGCACTCAAGGGGAGGACTTTAACTACTAGGCCAAGGCGCCTGGCCCTTTCTCTTACTTGAACTCTCATTTGAACATAAACAAATAAAACATTAAAAAAAGAAACAAAATAAAGACATCTTTAGGATCTATTTAAAATACCATATCACTTAAAAAATTCAACTTAAGAAACCACAAACATCAATTATCAGACAGTACTACAATTTAGTCACCTTTGGGAATGCAGGGATCAAAGAGACCAAGACTTAAATTGACAAAGGATTTTTTCAAATGCATTGTATGCAAATTCGCTGTGCCATCCCAGGCCTCTGCCAAGCACAACGCCAGCACCACATGCTGCCCCTCAACCTTGCAGCAAAATCCTGAGGAAAACAAGGCTGTTTATTCCAACTGCTGGAGTCTGTGCTGGTCTGATGTCAACAAGAAAACTGCCCCAGCCCCTTAGGAAGAGTTTCACTGAGGGCTGGAGAGGCTGCTTCTCAACTCAAAAAATTTAGGACAACTAAAAAAAAAAAAATCATCACCACCAACAAAAAAGTTTGAAAAACAAAAAAGAAATCAGACCCAGTGGCACGGCCTAGGGGCTAAAGTCCTCTCATTGAACCCACCTAGACCCCATATGAGTGCCGGTTCTAATCCCGGCAGCTCCACTTTCCATCCAGTCCCCTGCTTGTGGCCTGGGAAATCAGTCGAGGAAGGCCCGGAGTGTTGGGACCCTGCACCCTTGTGGGAAACCCAGAAGATGTTCCTGGATCCTGGCATAGCATTGGCCATTGCGCCCACTTGGGAAGTGAATCATCGGGTGGAAGATCTTCCTCTTTGTCTCTCCTCCTCTCTGTATATCTGACTTGGCAATAAATGAATAAATCTTAAAAAAAAAAAAAAAGAAAAAAGAAAAAGAAATCCTGCCCAACACTGCACAATGGGTTCCACTCTGAGTCCTAGCGTTCAAGGTCAGTGCTGCAGAGTGAGGACCCCAAGGTCCCCCTCCTGGCCCCCGCCCGCCCCGCGGCCTCAGGAGATGCTCTCACACACTCACCCTTCCCAGCTTCTCACCAGTCGGGTGTCCTGCACAGGCTCCTGCAGGGAGGGAGCTCACAGGGCAGCACTGGCTCAGCCACCTGTGCCTCTCCACCAGCAAGACCAGCAACGTGGCTATGGCGGCACCCACAACAACCTCCTGCGTGCTGCCACAGGCCTTCCTGGGCGCGCCTCATTAGACTGCTCCACACACCATGACTGCGTATGACATCACAATGCGCAGCCAATCAGAATCACAAAGGGCAGAAGGGCAGTCAGTTAGGATTCTGGAGGGAGGGGGAGTGAGGGGCGGGGCTTCACCTCAGGCAGGAAGTGGCCTCCTCTCCTGCAGCTTGAGCCTTCCAACAGCAGGGGACGCTGTCGCCTCTCACATCAGTCCACCTCCTGGCCTCTCCTTCCCTCTCTGCTTCATGTTCAATCTAGAAATACAGAAATGTAGGACAAGAGTCAGCAGATACACGTCACTGAATGTTCAACAGAATCTGGGACTTTTCTTTATGTTGGTGTTTTTTTTCCCCATTAGTTCTTTTGACTTTGTAAAATACAGATCTGACCCGGCGAGTTGGTCTAAAGGCTAAAGTTCTTGCCTTGAACACACCAGGATCCCTTATGGGTTCTGGTTCTAATCCTGCAGCCCCGCTGCCTGCCCATCCAGCTCCCTGCTTGTGTCCTGGGACAGCACTGGAGGACAGCCGAAATTCTTGGATCTGGAGGAATTTTGTGGCTCCTGGCGCAGCTCCACCTGATGTGGTCACTTGGGAAGTGAATCAAAGGACAGAACATATTCCTCTCTGTCTCTCCTCCACACTGTATATCTTATCTTGCAATAAATATAAGTAAATTAAAAAAAATTTTATAGGGCCCGGCGGCGTGGCCTAGGGTCTAAAGTCCTCTCGTTGGACATCCCGGGATCCCATATGAGCGCTGGTTCTAATCCCGGCAGCACCACTTCCCACCCAGCTCCCTGTCTGTGGCCTGGGAAAGCAGTTTAGGACGGACCAATACTTTGGGACCCTGCAACTGTGCGGGAGACCAGGAAGATGTTCCTGGATCCTGTCTTCAGATTGGCATATTATCGGCCATTGCGCTCACTTGGGGAGTGAGTCATCGGACGCAGGAACTTTCTCTCTGTCTCTCTTCTCTGTATATCCAACTTTCCAATAAAAATAAAAAATAACAATAAAAATAAATAAAAAAAATTTTAAAAATAAAAAATAAAACAATTTATAACTGAATATTTGAAAATTCATATAAATTTTTCTATTCTGTTTCATTTCTCCAATGTTCATTTCCCTGTTAGTATTTTTTGTTTTCATATTGTTGCATATCTGTTTCTTATTAGTACACAGTAACTTGATGATATATAATGATCTCCTGCCCAGAAATCTTGCTTGATTCTCTCATGATTTTAAGCTTGCTTTTCCACAAAAGTGCAATTAGTGTATATTGATAGTTTTATTGCTTAAAACATGACCATTCTGCTACAATTTCCTTTCTGTGTTTAATTTTCTGATTACACATTCACAACAATGTATAAGAGACAAAGCAAAAAGAGGGCTTTTCCTGATTCGATCAAGTAAAAGAAAACCTGCAGTGACATATGTAATTCATATTATATTTCCTATGTTATATGATGTGATGTGATGTGATGTGATGTGATGTTAAGTTATGTTATGTGATGTGATGTATTTTTTTAACTTAGTTTCCACAATTTATGGTTTTTGGTTGCTGTTTTAAAACAAATTTTTAGGGGTGTTTTTAAAAGTTTTGTTGGAAAGTCAGATATACCAAGAGGATGAGAGACAGGAAGATCTTCCATCGGCTGATTCACTCCCCAAGCGATCACAAAGGCCAGTGCTGTGCCAGTCTGAAGCCAGGAGCTCAGAGCCTCCTCCAGGTCTCCCATAGGGGTAGAGGGGTCCAAGGCTTTGGACTGTCCTCAACTGCTCTTCCAGTCCACAAGCAGGGAACTGCATGGGAAGTAGGGCTGCTGGGATTAGAACTGGTGCCCAAATGCAATCCCGGCACATACAAGGCAAAGACTTAGGCCATTAGGCTATTACCCAGGCCCCTATTTTAATACATCTTACTCCTAAGTATTTCAGAAAATCCACTCATAATCTGGTGATTGATTACTGTTGCCAGCCGCATCTGTATGTACTGGCCACATGCCTTACCCAAAATGGCGCCGGCCAGAGAAGCCACATCTTGGTGTTTGGTGGAGAGTCACGTAGATTTCGCAGTACTGCGCAGGCGCCCAGCGCATGCGCAGTGAGCTGCGGCGCGGCAGGCACGTAAACTCTGGGACTGACGAATCCAGTCGCCCAGGACCCTGAGTAATCATGACG
Source organism: Ochotona curzoniae (assembly GCF_017591425.1). NCBI lineage: Eukaryota > Metazoa > Chordata > Mammalia > Lagomorpha > Ochotonidae > Ochotona > Ochotona curzoniae. The sequence goes on from NW_024466752.1 coordinate 177,784, forward strand.
CCGACCTATCATCGGCGGAGGCGGGGCCAGTCAGCACATAAGAGCAGACAGCCTGCCGGGGTCAGAGCCCCCTTCTCCTCCTCATCTTGGTGCTCGCAATAAATTTTACCGCAGAAGACTTCACTCGCGTCTGCATCTTATTGCTGGGCGGTAAGACACGTGGGCGCGACTGATTACAAGTTTTATGAATGATGATGTTTAAATCCCAGAAATTGATTATTTGTAAGGCATTGCTTTCTCAGTGATTTTACTATTTTTTTTATTTTGATATTTACTTATTTATATATTTGTTGGAAAGACAGATTTACAAAGAGAAGGAGAGACAGAAAAAAATCTTGCATCTGCTGGTTCCCTTCACAAGTGGATACATCAGCCAGAACCGAGTAGATCTGATGTCAAAATCCTCAACCAGGTATTGTATGTGTGCAGGTTCCCAAGGCTAGGTACCACCGGACTGCTTTCCCAGGCCACAGGCAGGGAGCTGGATGAGAAGTGCAGATGCTGGGTTAGAACAGGCACTAATACAGGATCCCAGCACATATGCAAGCCGAGGATTTACCACTGAGACATCATGCCAGACCCCTATTATTTGTTAATTTTGCTAATGGATTGCCACAATGGCTGGTTTTCACTAAATGTAACACAAACTTGAGACTATAAATGGATTCCCACGTACTGTGCTGGTTTATGTGACATGCTTTCTCCCTGTGTTTTAGAAAATTATGTAAGTGTTGTCTGTCTCCTCATGTCTCGAGCACAATATGCCTGTAGCTAGGCCTGGGTTTGTATATCTCTGATCTTGCTCCAAGGATTATGCAGTTTCAACACCTCACATGAATGTGACCAATATTCATCCTCACAGTTTGTCTTTATAGAAATCTATCATTTGGACTGGCACGGTAACCTGGTGGCTAAAAGTCCTTGCCTTACATGAGCCAGGATCCCATTTAGGCACTGATTTCTGTCCTGGTGGCCCCACTTCCCTTCCAGCTCCCTGCTTGTGGCCTGGAAAACAGTTGAGGATGGGAGAAAGCTTTGGAAATCTTACCTCTCTGGGAAATCTGGAAGAAGTTCCTGGCTTGTGAGTTAGGATCAGCTCAGCTGTGGTGCTGCAGCCACCTGGATATTCCTTGTACCTACAGCATCAGCCAGATGCCTGTACAGCGGTATTATTTACTCTGACCAATAATTAATATTTCCCTCCATCATCTCACCCATCTAAATCACACTGTGCTCCACCTACTTCTCACATCTCACTCCTTCCTTCACCCTCCTCTGTCTGAAGTTCCCTAGCTAGCTTTCCTCACTGAGAATCTGAGCGGCCACAACCACTTCTCCCCCTCCTCCTCCCTCTTCCTCTGCTTGAAACTGCAGTTTTTCCAAGGTTTAAGCATTTTCTTTTCTCTTTCATACACTTCACCCACCCCTGCCACTAATCCAGAGGCATGCATACACAGGACAAGCTAAGTTACATCTACTGGCAAATAAAACAAAACAAAACAAAATGTTAGTTGCCAAACTTGTACAGTAACTTGCTATAACAGAGCCCTCCAAAGGCAATGAATATTCAACCAGAGATTTCTACACCTTAAATTTTGATTTAGGGCCTGGTGTGTTGGCCTAGCAGCTAAAGTTCTCAATTAGAATGAACTGGGACACTTCTTGGACATTAGTTCTAATCCAGGCAGCCCTGTTTCCCATCCAGCTCCCTGCCTATGGCCTGGGAAAGCAGTCAAGGATGGCCCAAAGCATTGGGACCCACCACCTTCCACCCTATGCCCACTGCTCCAGGGTGGAACCAGTCTGTCCCAGCCCTCCTGCATGGCACTCTGCCTGAGATCCAGGGCCAGACCCACACACCTGCCTACACTGCCTCCAGCATTCCTGCCCTGTCCCTGCTGCAGGCACAGGTCTACTTGGAAGGAGACCCCTAACATCCAGTCCACCTAAACCTCTGCTCCACAGGTGGCTTGAAGAAAGACAGAATCAGTAAACACTCCCTCTTCACCCTGCACCTCTAGCACCCATCAGGATGGCACACCAGGGTCAAGTCATCATAGATGGAGCCACATCCCCCTAGCCTGCCTGCTGAGTGTTCCAGAGCTTCAAGGAGGAGGTCGATGATCTCCATGCCTCTAACCCTCCCACTATGCCTGCTGCTCCAGGGTCAGTCACACTCTGCCTAAAATCCACCCCTACAAAACACACACACACACACACACACACACCAAGCCTTATGCTCTGCTTGCTGCAGCAGAACCAGGTAGGCTCTGCCAGCCATCCATCACCCCCAGCAGGCTGCTTTCCCACCTGCCACTCCACAAGCTTGCCCTGCACAGGCAGCTCATACACCACTGCTGTTGAAAGGACCTGCTCTTTCACCAGCGGCTCCCGTGCCCCTAGCCTGCCTGCTGTCCATTTCGCTAACAACCCATCCTCCAAACCTCTCTTCCTGGCTTGCATGGAAGCCATTCCAGGTTTACGTGGACTGAGCTGGTGCCTCACGTGCCCCTCTAGGCCTTCCTCCTCCACAGCCCCCCTCCTGAGGATCTAGGGCTAGGCCTCTTCAGATTTGCTTCACAGGCCCCAGCACACACACCATCCACTCTAGGGCCATGTCATCCAAGACACATAGGTCAGTGCATCCTGCACAGCACCCTTAGCTTGCAGGCCACACAGCCCCGCACACTGTTTGCTCCAGGGTTAGGCAGCTTCAGCCAGTGTCACACACCCTGCACCCCCACTCTGGGCCTGGACCCTATCAGACAGCATGCTATGTGTCCGAGTCCTCTCACTGTGCCAGCTGTTCACTTGGACCACACCCCGTGGGTGCCTGGACTGCCCAGCATCCACTGTCTCTTCCATGGCCATGCTGCCCAGATTGTCACAGCAAAACCAGGCCAAAGGAAGGACGCCATCAGCTGCAACCCACCTGAAAGGCACTACAGGGCCATGTGTGCTTGAATAGCAACTCCACCCTGCCCACTGTACACTCCTGCACCAAGAGGGTTTAGCTGGATACCCCCATGTGTGCCAGCCATGCACACAGTGCTCCTGGGAAAAGGGGTCATGACAGCAAGCCGAGGACCAAAGACAACTACCGGCACCTTGTTCCAGTGACAGGCCAGACAAGCTGGTGTATTCTATGCCCATTGTCCTCTCACCATCTACTTTAAAGCCCAGTCATCCTGGTCAGTGTCCCTGCTGCCACAGCACTGTAATCATCTACTTCAGGACTGAATTATGCTGGGGGAAGGGTGCACCTCCAACGCGCTCCCTCCACTGCCCCACTGCCCATCCAGGGCCAGGCTTGGTGAGCCAGCGCCAGTGCACCTCTAGCCTGAGCACACTGTTACACATCCATCATTTACTGCTGAGAGCTAGTCGGGCTCTGCCAGTTCCCTCAGCACTGGATCCCAACTGCCGTCCAACCTGCCCCTGCAAACCCCAGGCTGCATGCCCTGAGTCCCCTGCCCCACAACATGCCCACACTGTCACCTTACTTGTCCTTCCAGTGGTGTGCCCACATCCATAGCCCTTCTGCAAGCTCCTATAGGCTAGGCCAGAAGCGCAGCCCCTACACTCACCTCTACCTTTCTGCCCACAAGGACTTCCCGCTGCCCCAAGGCAAGGTGTGATAGAGCTCCAAGGAATTTGAAGCAGAACACTGCAGCAAAAACCTTGTTTCTTGTACCACATGACACAAGCAGACAACTACAGTTTGTAAAGCAGGATTTCTTTCATAAGATGAAGGAGAACAGTTCCTGCCCTAGTGGCAGACAGGGCTCCAGGGGAGGGTAGGCCCAAGAAAATGGTGGAAATTTTGTCCATAATGCACCATCTGAGAGAGAGGTTCACATGAGTCACCCCAAGGGTAGAGACAAAGAATGTTATTTGCAATGGGTACTAATGTCTACCACCTCTCCCAGAATTAAAATGGTGAGACTTGTGTCTTCCTTCTCCCAATGTTGTGGGGCAGGCAGCCAGTTCAAGGTCACCAGTTTCAAAGACACACCCCACCCCACCACCTAGACACTGCATCCTGCCCACTTATGATGCTCACCTATCATCACTTGGATCCTGAGAGGGGTTGCATTATTGTGTAACCATGCCCTTTACAATCCACCACAATGGGCCTTTATATGGAGGGGCTCACTGTCTTGGTCACATACTTCCATCGATCTGGCACTCTGACTCTTGGTCTCCGCAGTACCAGCTTGTTCTCTGGATTCCTGCAGACAGACTCTGAGGACAGGTAGCCCCTGTGTATGGACCCTGTATGTCAATAATCCTCACATTTTGTTCAGTTTGAGCATGACAGTAAAGATGTTAATTCTAAGGTGCTTTGTATTACTAACTTGTGTACTTTTAAGAGTTCAAGGAGAGGTGAGGCCTAGCAGGAATGGAATGTGGGCAGAGAAGGCAGGGAAATGTGAATGTCTGCAACCTGGTAAGTGTGTCCCGACTGATGCCACTATATGTTTCTTAGGATAACTTATACTGCTGGGAAAGCTGGGACATAGGTCTTCAGATTAACACACAGACTTCAGGGTAATGACAATTTCTGCCTCTCAGGGTTTCCATTCAGACTGGATTATCACATGGACTTGGTATGTGTTCTGCTGTTGCAGAACCAGATCAACTTGGATGGCAAATCCAGGCCCAACCCCACCTGCCAGCCTCTCCAGGTACACGTGTGCTCAGCCAGCCATGGTCCTCACCACCACCACTGCCCCAGCACTCAACACCATCTGCTGCCCCAACAGAGCCTCAAAACCCTGCACTCCCAGCACAACTAGCCAGCCTGATCTGCCTCATACTAGCTGCCCCAGGGCCAGGCACACTCGCTCAGCCACCCGCACACTCAGCAGATGATTGACCCATCTGCAGCCTCCCCTGTGCCATTCGACAACTAGCACTTCCACCATGCCCAATCCTACAAGGACAGGCTGGCTGAGGTGCCCACCCCGGGACTCTAGTCAGCACAGCCCATGGCAGGAGCCTCTATTACAGAACAAAGGCAGTGCGGACAGTGCCCCTTTGCCCTTGACCACCAGCTGCCCACTCCATTGCCAGGCCAGATCACTAAACCCAATACATCCTCCATCCTTCTCCACTCCACATTCCCAGCCAGCCTGCAAGCCACTCCAGGACCAGGCTAAATTAGCTGGACACAAGCTTGCTGCTCCAGGGCCAGACCTCTTCCATGGTTCTCCACCAGCCCCCAGACCCACACCATTCACTCCAAGAATGGGCCATGTCTGTAGTCCCCTCACGTGTAGCCTACCCATTGCCCAGCTTGGTGCTCCAGGACCAGGCAGAATTGGCCAGTGACGGGCCGGGCGTGGTGGCCAAGTGGTTAACGTCCTCACCTTGCACGCCCAGGATCCCATATGGGCACCAGTTCTATCCCAGCAGCCCGGCTTCCCTTCCAGCTCCCTGCTTGTGGCCCAGGAAAGCAGCAGAGGACAGCCCAAAGCTTTGGGACCCTGCACCCGCATGGGAAACCCGGAAGAGGCTCCTGGCTTCAGATCAGCATAGTATCGGCTGTTGTGCTCACTTGGGGAGTGAATCATTGGACGAAAGATCTTCTTCTCTGTCTCTGGTTTCTGTATATCTGCCTTTCCAATAAAAAAAAAATAATAAAAATAAATCTTTAAAAAAAAGAATTGGCCAGTGACACAGTATCTGCTTCAGACCACCCACCTGACTGCCACTCCAGAGACAGCTCTGTTCACCCTGTGCCTACCATGCAACTCCCACGTTCACCACACCCGCTACTCCAAGGCCAAGTTGGGGACGGGTTCTTCTATGGTAGTTCCTGCTTCCACCCCCTCCTCTGGAATCAGAGGCTGGAGTCTTCCAAGGCCCATTTGCTTCTCTCCAACCTCTGCCCCTCCTATTCCCCAACAACCAGCAGTCGCGCTTATGGTCTTCCAGTGGTGGGTCCAGATTCCCTATGGGTAGTTTCCTCTGCTTGTGCTCCATCGCCTGTGACTTGCTGTCTGTAAGCGTGACTGGATGTGGAGACTCATAATCCTTACTCTGCCGGTGCTTGCAAGATGGACTCCTGGTGCCATTTCTGCATGAATTCACCCCAAGCTGCATGTGATCCAGCACAGGGTTTGACCCAGGACCAGCTGCACACTCTTCTCTGCCTGTCTCAGGCCATGTTGGTGGGTACCTACACCTTCCTCGATATCACAGTCCAGGGAACAAAGGACCCTCCACTGAAGGTATGGCAGATTGATTGATTTGAAAGGCATGGTAACAGAGGGAGGGATATCTCCCATCAGCTGGTTTATCAACTGTTTCAAATGCTCGGCAGTATTAAAGCGATGTATTGAGGCCATTAACGTCATCAACAAAGAGAGTGGTTGCAAAAAGCCTTAGTCAGTTAAGAAAGAGATCAAATGATATGTTAAGATTACAGGGGATCTTAATGGTGAAATAACCAGCATCATACTGATTGACAGTAAAGACCTTGAATTAAAATAACCAGCTTGGACCCAGCACAACAGCCTAGTGGCTAAATCCTAGCCTGGCAGGCCTGGGATTCAATATGGGTGCCAGTTTGTGTGTCAGCAGCTCTACATACCTTCCAGCTACCTGCTTGTGGTCAGAGAAATTTTAGTGTTTGGGAAAAAGCTTTGAAACTCTGCATGCATGTGGGTGACCTGAAAGAGGCTCCTGGCTCCTGGTTCCTAGCTTCTGATTGAGACACTGCACCAACAGGGGAGTAGAAGAAAAGGCTCCTGGCTTTTCTTTTTCATTGTGGTCACTTGGAGAGGGAGCCAGGGGACAGAAGGTCTTTTTCTCAGATATAGAGAGGGGAGACAGAGAATAAGATCTTCTGTCTGCTGGTTCATTCCACAATTGACCACAATGGCTGGAGCAGAGCTGATCTGAAGCCAAGAGCCAAGCTTTAGTGGAAGTGAGATATACAGAGAGAGAGAGAAAGAGAGAGACACAGAGAGAGAGAAAAGAATTTTCTGCTCACTATTTCACTCCTCTAGCAGCCGCAATGGCCGAAGCTGAGCTGATCCAAAGCCAGGAACCAGAAACTGCTTCCTGGTCTCCATGGGGGTTCAACATTGCAAGGCTCTGTGCCATCCTTGACTGCTTCCCAAGGCCATAAGCAGGAAACTTATTGTGAAATCCAGCAGACAAAACATAAACTGACACCCACATGGAATTATGGCACATGCAAGTCAAGTACTTTAGCCACTAAGCCACCATTCTGAGTAATCTTGAAGGAAAATAAAATGATCTGAGGAAGCACACAGGAAATGGTCCACTAAGAGTTAGAGTCAGAGAGTGCCCTGAATGCACTGGGGGAGAGCTCAGCTCCATCTGCCCACCCAGATAGAGACCAGAAGATTTTACTCCAGCAGTTCTCAAATATTCCATCACCATGAAAAATTTAAAAAAAAACAACAATATATACAAATTCCCACTTCCTTTCAGATTATCAAGATCTGACATGTGATTCTAACAATTTTAGAAAGTAGAAAAACAAATAAGGAAGAAAATATCACTTATTTTCTCTTCTCTCACCCATTGTGGTGGAATTCTGCTACCCTGGTTCATGCTGATGCCTACAACACTGCCATCCCACATCAGAGCACCAGTTTGAGTCCTGGCTGCTCCACTTCCCATTCCAGCTCTGATAATTCTCCTGAGAAATGTCCCTGCCACCACGTTGGAGACCTGCATGAAACACCTGGTTGCTAGCTTTTACCTAGCCTAACCACGAGTGTCCTCATCAACCAGCTGATGGAAGATCTCTCTCCCTTGTTACCATGCCTTTCAAATCAATCTATCTGCCATGCCTTCAGTGGAGGATCCCTTGTTGCCTGTACTGTGACCTCCAGGAAGGTGCAGGTGCCCACCAGCATGGCCTGAGGTGGCCCTGGGTCAAACCCTGCGCTGGGTCACAGCAGGCTGTGGGATGAAGTCACACAGGAAATGGCACCAGGAGTCCATCTTGCAAGCATCAACAGAGTAAGGGTGATGAGTCACCACATCCAGCCATGTATAGAGGCAGCAAAGGCAGGGGCCACACAGAAAAACAAAGGCCACTACACACAGGGAAGGTAGAACCACTTTTTAAGTTGATAGCTTTGATGTCCAGCTGTTGGGGTAGAAAGGAAGGGGAAGGGGAGGGGAGGGAAACAGCAGGACCCCTGGAATACTCCAAACCCTGACCTGGTGGGGCACAGGGGGTAGATCAAGCAGGATCTACTCCCAGCAGAACCCAGTCCCCAACTTGGCCCTGCAATGGTAGGAATGTGGGAGATGCATTGTGGGTGCATGGAAAACAGACCTCGCTCTGGAGCTGCACGCAGGCGAGCAGCCTGATATAAACACCGTATCACTGGCCAAGCCTTCCTGCTCCTGATGCAGCAGGCAAGGTGCTGGGAGGACTACAGTTGCAGGGACCCTGGCTGTGCCCCCAATCCTGGAGCAGATATAGTGGGTGCTGGGGGTTCGTTAAGCACCCAAGGGACAGGTCTGGCCATAGAAAAGAGGCCTGGGCACCAGCTAAGTCCACTTGGCCCTGCAGTCGCTTACAGGTAGGCTGGGAACTTAGGGTGGGGAGGGATGGGGGATTTATTGGTGTTAGTGAGCTGGCCTGGCCCTGAAGTGCATGGCTGGCAGTTGAGAGCAGAAGAAGCACCGCTCAAATCAGCCTGGTTCTGGAACAGCTGCCGTGCCGGTGGATCAGGAAGGTTAGAGTCCCGGGGTCAACAGTGCAGTTGGCCTGTCCTTGTAGCAATGGTGAGGTGGGCATGCCAGATCTACAGCTGGCACAGAGAAAGTGGCAGGTGTGCCAGAGCCCAAGCTCGCCTGACCCTGGGGCAGCGAGAAGGGAGGAAGTGCTGAATGACTAGATCTGTAGGGGTGCCAGGCTTGGGACCCTGGAGGTACATCAGGCGGTGTTGTGTGCTGGGGGAACAAGGCTGGCTGAGCACACCTGGCCCTGGAGTGGATGGTAGGCAGATGGGGCCTGGGGATGCCATCCAAGTTGGCCTAGTTCAGCAGCAACGCAGGCCAGCAGGGTAGTTGTGTTGGGTGTGTGGGGATTCTGGAAGAGCTACCATGGTTCTGGAGCAGGTAGGGGAGGTCAGCCAGGACAGGGGTGCTGGGGAGCTGGCCTGTCCTGGGAGGGGCATCATGGGGGCTTGCTAGAGGTAGTGACAGGAGTGCTGGAGGCACGGTGGGCACCAGGGCTGCAGGGCTCACACTAGAGCATGGTCCCTGGGGAATGGGGTGCTTGTACACTGGCTAAGCTGACCTGTCCTGGCACTGGAGCAGTGGGTATAGTGGCAGGGCTGGCAGTCAGAAGCACAGGATGCAAAGAAAGAAGTAGCATAGTGTTCCTGGTTCGAAAGCAGCTGGTGGATCAATGACTGTCAGAGGGAGCGGGTTGCTGGCTGAGCCAGCCTGCCCCTCGAGTTGTGGATGGGGCAGACAGGACAGGCATGTGTGGGTTTCATGGAATGGTGGCCAAGCCTCTCAAACCCTGGAGGGTTTGATAAGCAGGCTGCGGCATGGGAAGTTCCGCCTAGGACCATATACCTGGCATTGGCAAAGCAGAGCAGTGGGGTAGTTGTGTTGTGGCACATGTTGCTCTGGCCAAGCTGGTCCATCCCTGGAGAGACAGGCAGAGCGCCTGGAGGAGCCTGAGGGAGGCGTGACAGGCAGGCTACAAGCATAGGCTTTGCCAGCTCTGAAGATCTGTGTTTGCTGCAGCAGCCAAGGCGGGAATACAAGAGGTGCTGAGGGCCCAGGGAGAGTAAGCCTATTAGAGGAGCAAGATGGAGAGCAGGGGTGGCAAGATCCCTGGCAGAAACAGCCTAGAGCTGGCTCCTCCTGCAGTGTTACAGCCCACCCATGGCACTCTCCTGTGGATGTCCAATTCACCTGGTTCTGAAGGCTGTGTAACTCATTCTTTCCACAAAAATACATCTAACTTTCACATTGATGTCACTCTCTGAAAGACAGAAGAGCTGAGCCAGGCTGGTTGGTTTGTTTATCTGCCTCCTTCATAAACTTTGCTGTTTAGCAAACAGGCTGGGGACACAGGGTCATGGGCAGAAGGGGCCTGGCTCTGGGCTGCTCTTCTTGAAAAGAGGCTCTGGCTGCAGACATCCACCTTTCCCTGGATTCTCTGCCCACATACCATTACTGCTAGGCCTCAGCTTTCCTGGAACTCCTGAAAGTACAAATTAGAAATACAGGGTATGCTAGAATTAGCATCTTCACTGTCCCACCCAAACTGTGAACAGAGGGTGAGGAATACATACAGGGGCCATGCACAGGGGCTGCCTGTCCTCAGAGTCTGTCTGCAGGAAGCCAGAAAGCAGGTAGTGGGGAGACCAAGAGTCAGAGTGCCAAAGAGATGGAAGCACTTGACCAGAGAGTGAGTCCTAACTATGAGGGGCCATTGTGGGGGCTTGTGAAGGGCATGGTTACACAACAATGCAATATCTCCCCCTCTCAGGTTCCAGGTGATGATAGGTGAGCATCATAGGTGGGCAGAAGGGAACATCTAGGTGGTGGGGTGAGGTGGTGTGGCTTTTAAGTTTTTGCCCCTGAACTAGCTCCTACCCCACAGCACTGGGAGAAGGAAGACACAAGCCTCACCATTTTAATTCTGGGAGAGGTGGTAGACATTACTGCCCATTACTGTGAATAAGTTTCTTTCTCTCTGCCCTTGGGGTGACTCATGTGAACCCCTCCCTGAGTTGGTGCTGAATGGACACAATTTCCACCATTACCTCAAGTCTATACTCCCTTGGAGCCCCTCCTGCTGCCCAACAGAGGCTACCTTCTCCCTGCTTCTTAAATAAACTCTGCTTTGCTAACTAGAGTTGTCTACATGAATATTTTTGACGAGACAAGAAATAGTTTTTCGATTTCCTTCCACACTAGTCCGCTTTGCCCTGCAGGAGTGAGAAGGCTATGGGGGTGGGCAGGCTAGAAATAGTGTTGGGGGGCCCAAGCCCTTCTGGCCCAGGAGGAGCTTCCAGGCAGGCCAGGGGTGTGGAAGATGACACTGGAGGGTCAGGTGAGGTGGCAGAGTGGGCATGTTTGGGGCAGGGGACTCAGGGCGTGCAGGCTGGGGCTGCAGGGACACTGGCAGAAGGGGCCTAGCCCTGGAGCGGCTGGCAAGCACACTGCCTGCTGAGGGAGCAGGATCACTGGCTGCCCTTCTTTCCCTTCTCCTCCGTGCAATTAGGTCTGGCCCTAAAATGGAGGACTACAGTGCTTCATGAACAGGGACACCAACCAGGATGTCTTGGCTATGAAGCAGATGGCAGGTAGAGAGGGGACTCATAGTGCACCTGCCTGTCCAGCTTGTCCCTGGAATTGCAGCCAGTGGGTGCCTTAGGCTCTGGCCTTACTGTCATGACCCATTGGCTCTGGAATGCACGGTGTGTGTACTGGGGGCACATGTGGATACCGACCAAGCAGCATGTGGGGCTGAGCGAACTGTGAGCAAGGGCTGAGGGTTGCACTGGCCTAGGTGGCTTGCATGATGTGGCCCTGGAGCAGATGGAATGCATGCTCAGGGCTGTGAAGTGCTGTCTGAACAGGCCTGGCCCTAGATCAGCAGTAGGGGGCAATGGTGAGGCAGGGTTAGATGTGTGTGGAGCACCAGTTGAGCCCACCTGATCCTGGAGTGACTTGCAGGCAAGCTAGGAAAGAGGGGTGTGGTTAAGGGGAGCAGGGTTGTAAGTGTAGTACACATATGTCAAACTGGGACATGGAGATGCAGCTAAACGTGCAGCAGTGGTCTATGGGCTGCCTAGCAGAGCAAATCTACCTTAGCATGGGCTGGCAGGTGGGCAAGGAGCCTGTTGAGGTGCCAGGTGACTGGCAGAGCCCACCTGGTTCTACAGCAGCAAGTGGAGCAGCTGGGCAGGTGTGCTGGGGTCTTTGACAAGTGGGCCTGGACCTGGAGCAGTGGGAAGCATAGAGATATAGGGGTCATCAGACTGGCCCTTTTGGCTCTGGAGAAGGTAGCAAGCTGACAAAGGGAGCAGGGGCACTGTTCATGCTGGGCAGGCCCTAAAGTGGCCATCCTGGGTCAGGTCAGAGGTGCAAAAGAGGTGGCAAGCACTGCCTGATTCCACCTGCCCTTGAGATACCTGTGGCAAGGAGGGTCAGGTGGGCTAGAGATAAGGTGTCTCTCTCCAAGCAAGCCTGTCCCTGCAACAGGGGACAAGGCAGGAATGCTAGGGGAAGTGTAGGTGCTGGGTGAGGGGGTCTGGTGTTGGAATGCAGGCAGAGTGTGGTGCATGAAGGCTGGGGTCCATGTACTCTGGCCCAGGAGGCCTGGCTCCATCCTGGACAAGAGGTCATTGTGTCGGGTGGGGTGTGGGTGCAGGGGAGGCAGAGACCAGCCCAGGCTACCAAGCGTGGCAGCAGCTGGTGGGCAAGAGGCTGTCTGAAGAAGTAGGTGGACGAATTGGCCTGGCCATAAAGCTGTGGGTCAGGCAGGTGTGCTACAGGCACACTGGGGATGTAGACAGGGGGTGGGTGCAGCCTAACAGCCTGGCCATGACCAGCACCAGCAGGTTGGCAGGGTGTACCTGCTGTGGTGCGGGTTGCTGTGGCAAAGACAATCTAGACCTAGAGCGGCCTGTGGGGTGACAGGGTAGCCTGAGAAGTGGCACAGGGGATGCCAGCAGAGCTGTTTTGGAGCAGGCAAGGGCAGCTGTGAGCACATGGAGTGCAGGCTGAGACCACCTGGCCCTGGTGCAGTGGGCTTGTGGGAGGGGGCATGCTAGAGGCTCGCTGTGGGCCAGCATAGCCAAGCTGGGCTTGGAAGGGCTGGCATGTGGGTTAGGGTTGTTGGGGATGCCAGCAGACATCATGAGCCTGGAGTGGCATGCGGGGCAGGCTGGCTACAGATGCAGCTCACAGCAGCTCAGAAGACAGGCCTGCATGAAGTGAGCAAACCAGAAATCAAAGCACCAGGACATGACAGAGAATGAGCTCTGGGAAGCAGCCTGCTTACACTTCACAGGGAGATCCACACTCAGCAGCTTCCCCATGTTCCTAGGCCATGGAGATCACTCTCACTGAGGACACAGTGCCCAGGGAGACTTACTGTATTGACTGAGAATCCAAGCAGCCAGAAATGTGCCAGTGTGGACCTGGGAACGCCTCACAGCCTGCAGTGTCTCCTCCAGCATCTTAGCTCTCAACTGCAACCACAAATTTAACACCAACTTAATGCTGTGGCCTCTGTGATTTTCTTTAACACCAGTTGTGTTATGTTTGCTCAATACCAATTTACTACCAACAACTAATCACAACAGAATTCAATTATTTCATCATCTACAAGTAATAGAGGCCTCAGAGTCAAGGCTCAATCTCTATACAAGATGCTGGTTAATGTTAGCGGACAGCAGGTGTCAACTCTTTCTGATATTTTTGTCACGTTTAAAAAGCTGGGCCCGGTGCCATGGCCTAGCGACTAAAGTCCTCGCCTTGAACGCGCTGGGATCCTATATGGGCACCGGTTCGAATCTCGGCTGCTCCACTTCCCATCCAGCTCCCTGCTTGTGGCCAGGGAAAACAGTTGAGGATGGCCCAATGCTTCGGGACCCTGCACACATGTGGGAGACTCAGAAGACATTCCTGAATCCTGGTTTAGATCGGCACAGTACCGGCCATTGCGCTCAATTGGGGAGTGAATCATCAGACGGAAGATCTTCCTGTCTGTCTCTTCCCTCCTTCTCTCTGTATATCTGACTTGGTGATAAAAATAAATAAATCTTTAAAAAAAGAAACAAAGCTATCTAGGGGTCCCACGTGAGTACCCTAGCAGCTAAAACCCTCCTCTTGCATGGGTCAGGATACCATGTAGGTGCCGGTTTTAATTCCGACGACCCTGCTTCCCATTCAACTCCCTGCCTCTGGCCTGGGAAAGCAGTGGAGGACAGGCCAAAGCCTTGGGAACCTGCACCCATGTGGGAGATCCAGAGGATCTTGGCTCCTGGCTTTGGATCAGCGTTGCACAGGCATTTGCAGTCATGTCAGAACTGAATCAATGAGCAGAAGATCTTCCTCTCTGTCTCTCCTCTCTGTGTATCTGCTTTCCAAATAAAAATAAAATGAAATTTTTAAAAAGACTCTTCTCCCAGACATTGAGCACAAATGATACTTTTTATTAAACCAATCAAATACACTCTCATATTTTTATTAGCCATTTCTACCACCAGAATTAGACCACTGTAAATATTCACTGGAATAACTTATGAAACCAGTCACAAATACACTCACAAAAGGATGAGTGCTCTAGGCCACCAAAATTTCACCTTCACAAAGATTCTTTGTTGGTACAACTTACCCTCTGACTAAACCAACTTGTGGATGCAAATTGGAACTGCTGTGTATCCCAAGCTCACTACCCTAGGACTTATCTGGGCCTTTGCCGAGGTTTACTCCCTAGGTAGCCAAGGCTCAGAGAACCCAGAGCACATCAATATTTTCTTTAGATGTCATTAATATGTCACCAAGGAATGGAGTTCTGCATGGTAAAGAATAATTTAGTGTTTCAAGCAGTGAACTATATAAAACAGATGGACCACTATAGACGCCCTCCAGTTTTAGGGCATCAGCTGCCACTCTGAATGGTAACCCCCAATCTACTGCTATCTTTCAGGGGGAATGAGTGAGAAAGAGGATAAGACAAACACATTTGTTTGTTACAAGTGTTTTGAAACTCAGACAAACAAAAAGAGTGCAGTGAGGACCATGTAAATATTTCCATGGGGGATGAAATGTTGAGGAGTTTCTAACAGTTTGGTTTTTTTCCTAATTTACTGGGCAGACTTTTTCATTCACTCTCTCACTTCCTACATTCTTGCAACAGACACAACACCAAAAACAAGTCAGGTTTTCACACTGGTACCCAAGCCACTGTCTGCTGCCTCCCAGCCTGGGCAGTAGCTGCACACTGCATTTGCACAGAAATGAAACCTAGGCATTCTGATAGACACAGGAGTCCCAAAGTCATCTTAACCACTGTCACACACACACCCACACAGGGCAGTGATGCCTTCCTGTGCTGTGTCAGGTGGCCATTCACTGCTTTTCTCCCAGCATAGGGTTTACAGCAAACAGTTCATTTAAAGAGTTAATGCTTACTTTGTGAGATAGAAATTAAAAAAAAAAAAAAGACAACTTACTCAATTGTATCTTTGAGGAAATAGTGACTCCAGTTGTGATTTTTCAGGGCAGAGAGCAGCACTTGGCATTGAGGCAAGACTTCTGGACTTTCAGAGATTTATTCCCTGCCTTAATGCTCTCTGCTCAACCTGACTTATTCTCTCTACAACTCATGGGGACATTTCATCTCAATTGGGAGAACTTAAGGGAATGGGTGACAACATACCAGAAGCCATCAGGATAAATCAGTAGTGCTGTCTTCACAGCTCCTTCCTCAGGTTCTTCTAGAGAAGCCCCTTTGCGTGAGTCCCCGTGCACTCCCTTGGCTTGTCTACAAGGTCGCTGTGCCACCCCAGGCCTCTGCCAAGCACAATGCCAGCACCACATGCTGCCCCTCAACCTTGCAGCAAAACTCTGAGCAAAACAAGGCTTTCATATACTTCACCCACCCCTACCCCTAATCCAGAGAGATGGGTTAGAGGATAAGCTAAGTAACATCTACCTACAAACCAAACAAAACAGAATGTTACTTGCCAAACTTGTTCAGTACCTTGCTATAACAGAGTCCTCCAAAAGTAATAAGCATTCAAGAAGATTTCTTAAATTTCTTAAATTCCTTAAATTTTGATTTAGGGCCCATCATGGACGCCTAGCAGCTAAAGTCCTCAACTTGAAAGGGCCAGGATCCCAGATGGGTACCAGTTCTAATCCCGGCAGTCCTGCTTCCTATACTGCTCCCTGCTTGTGACCTGGGAAAGCAGTGGAGGATGATGACCCAAAGCCTTGGGCCCCTGCACCAGTGTAGTAGACCTGGAGGAAGTTCTTTTGACTTAGCACAGTACCGGCTGTTGTGGTCAGTTGGAGAGTGAACCATTGAATGGAAGATCTTCCTCTCTGTCTCTCTTCTCTGTATAACTGACTTTGCTCTAAAAATAAAATAAATCTTTAAAAATTCCTTTTTATTTAAGTGAGATAAATATTTTCTTCGGTTAATTATTATTTCATTTTATGACACAGTTTCATAGGTTCTGGGATTCCTCCAAACTCTCCCCAAGCCCTCCCCCCATATAGAATTCCTCCATATTGTTACAGCAGTGTAGTTCATATCCAGTCTTGATTCCATCATTGTGGGTAAGGTCCATGCAGAGAGTCCAGCATCCCATTGTCCAGATAAATTCAACAGTTTCATTGGGTGACCCTTTTGGTCCAAAAGTAGAGCAGGCAGAGTATCATCCCCTCCAATGAAAAGCCACTACACAACTTCAACAACACGAAGAAACATGGAAATTCACAACATCATGAAGTTAATTAACATGATGTTGAGTGACCAATTTGTTAGAAATTGCAAGTTCTTAACCACATCCTGTAACTACTTCACTGACATCTCAATTTTAGTATATACACAGTTGATATTAACTTTAAAATTGTTATAGAGTATGATTCAGCTATCTCGTGTCTGTTTTCATTTTTATATTTAGCAGCTGATAGCATTCAAGTGTGATTTTTAGTGGACTTCACAAATTTTAGGATAGTCCAATCAGGCTTATAACTCTCATAAGGCATATGTTAACTATTGAGCAGCAGAACAATATTAGGAGGGGTGTGCAGAGAAATCTTCAATACATTAGTGAGGAGTAACTGATCTTTGTGTTCTACCTAGTAAGGTATATGGAAGTCCAAGCTGACTTTTTCCTAACTTTTGAGCTTTCCTTATTTGTCTCTCTCTGTCTACCTGATCCACTTTTTTTTTGGGGGGGGGGGGTGGTGTTGCGGAGCAACCCTGATGGTCATTGAAAGAGAGGTTGGGGAGCCAAAGTTGTAACTAAGTAAGGACCAGAGAAAGCTCCTTTCCTGAGTCCCAATGGAAGTTTACTGTTCTTCTGTTTCTGAGGACTGCTCAGGGCTCCTGGCTGTTGTTCTGATGATGTTAGATCCTGTGAGGAAGGATCTGGGCTTCTTCCATCCAATGTGGGAAATTTGATAGGGAATAGTTGACCTCAGAGATTTTGTTCTATGAGGGTACCCCAAATCCCTGTGATCTCCTTAGAAGCTGGGATATAGTCCTTGGTGCCCATACTGATACATCTTGGTGATGTACCAGGAGTCTCTGGGGTTAGGATACAAGCCTCCTCCTGTCCTCCTGTTCCACTCTGGGGTCTCCCCTGCTCTGTGCATATGACCTCCTGTTAAGAGGCTGTCAGGATCGCTCTTGGATCCCACTGTATGTCTTTATACTTTTTGCTAATGTCAAATGCAGATTTGAGTCTGGAGTCTGTAAATTACCTGTTTCAACCTTGATAGATTATATGTTTTTTTAAAGATTTATTTTATTTTATTTTATTTTTTATCACAAAGTCAGATGTACAGAAAGGAGGAGAGACAGAGAGGAAGATCTTCTGTCTGATGATTCACTCCCCAAGTGAGCGCAACAGCTGGTGCTGCACCAATCTGAAGCTGGGAACCAGGAACTTCTTCCGGGTCTCCCACACGGGTGCAGAGCCCCAAGGCATTGGGCCATCCTCAACTTCTTTCCCAGGCCACAGGCAGGGAGCTGGATGGGAAGTGGAGCTGCTGGGATTAGAATCGGCGCCCATATGGGATCCTGGTGTGTTCAAGGGGAGGACTTTAGCCACTAGGCCACGACGCCAGGCCCTAGAGATTATCCTTAACTTCTTCCTCACACATTCTAAGAAGATGGGAGATGTCTCTGCTTTCCTGAGCCACTGTAGATTAACATAGGGTATTAAAAGCATATCAAATGTTTTAGTTATTTTTTCTATATATATGTTCATATATATATATTTAATTTTGAATATTTGAATTATGTGCTACAATTTCATATAGACTGGGATTTCCCCCTTAGTCCCACCCCATGACAGATTTTCTCATTTTACTACAGTGGCATAATCCTTCATGAGAAATTATAATTCCATCAGTCTCTTATTTGAGTGTACCTGAACATTGCTGGAACAGACAAATGCAGACAGTACAGCATTCCATTGTCTACACTTGTCCAAGAGTTTCATTGGGAATCCATCTTTCATCTGGATGCAGGGATAAATGTTGCATTATATCCCCACATCTGGATATGGTAGACCCCAGTACCCCATCACTATTCATTTCCGTAATTGAGAAATCATGAATCAAGGTCAACGACTGCTATGAGCTAGAACAACTACCTCAGCAACAACAATGACAACAACAAAATACAGCTCCATGAGAAAAACATGCCACTGAGTAACCAACACATGGGTGACAAGCAGGAGACACAAAAATCTCTGGGGGAAAATGATTCCACCATATAGTCCATGAGCCAGCAATGAATGTGACAAGAGAAAAGAGAGTATTTTTGCTGGGATCCCATATGGGCCCCAATTCTAATCCCAGCAGCTCCACTATTTATCCAGCTCCCTGCTTGTGCCCTGGCAAAGCAGTGGAGGACGACCAAAAGCCTTGGGACCCTGCACCCATGGAGTAGACCTGGAAGAAGTTTCTGGCTCCTAGCTCTGGATTGGCATAGCACCAGCCATTGTGCTCATTTGGGGAGTAAATCATTGGAGGGAAGATCTTCCTCTCTGTCTCTCCTCTCTGCATATCCGACTTTGCAATAAAGATAAACAAATTGTTAAAAAGAGAGAGAGCATTTGGAATACATAAAACTGAAATAAAAAACTTCAAAACACATGGGATGCAGCCAAAACAAAACAAAGCAGTATTGATTGGATTATTGAAATTACACATTCCACACTGGTTTCCTTATATAAGGTGTTCCTTACATATGGTATTGGTTGTTTTGTGACTGACTCACTTCACTGAGCATAATGGTCTCTAATTGGGACCACCTAGTTGTAAACAGTGTAATTTTATTGTTCTTAATAGCTGAATAATATTCCATGGATTAGATGCACCACAGTTTCTTTGACCATTCTTCTTTGGACGCACATCTAGATTGTTTCCATGTCTTTGCTATTGTAGCTTGTGCTACTGTAAATAGGATTACAGATCCCCTTCTCACATGCAGATTTCATTTCTATTGGGTATATTCCTAGCAGTGGGATAGGTGGGTCATATGGCAGATTTGTTTACATTTCTCCAAGCACTCTCCATACTGATTTCCACAGTGGTTGTATTAGCCTACACTCCCACCAGCAGTGAAGGAGGGTGCCTTTCTCCTCACATCCAAAGTATTTGGCACAATTGGCCAGCCTGTCTTCACCTCCCGAGCTCCCCATGTGAACCCAAGCTCCCACCTGGCTGCTGCAAGGGCTGATCTGTGGCTGCCTCTGGATCCCTGGTTGTCCTTTGAGTCCAGATCACAGCTCACCAGTGGCTGCTGGGTTTTCTGTTCCCTAAACACCGCTCAGCCATCGTCCCCTCTTCCCTGTGTCCAGCAGTTCTCCAAGTACCTCCCTGTTGACTTCTGGCCCCTAACTTTTTCTGTAATCTGCTCTCTGTTCCTTACCTTATCTAATAATTTTCCTTCATCTCAAACATGCCTACACCCTTTGCCAACTAGTGAGATTTTCTAAATGTAAACTTAAAAATTTCTAGCCTCTTGTGCCCTAACAAAAAATGTTTGTGCCTGATTAAATACAACTATTTTTTTAAGATTTAGTTTATTTTTATTGCAAAGTCAGGTATACAGAAAGGAGGAGAGACAGAGAGGAAGCTGTCCTATGATTCATTCCCTAAGAGCCCCCGAAGGCTGGTGCTTGCTGAAACAGAGCCAGGAACCAGGAACTTCCTCCAGGTCTCCTACAGGGTCCCAAGGCTTTCCCAGGCCACAAGCAGGGAGCTGCATGGGAAGCAGGGCTCCCGGGATTAGAACCAGCACTCGGACGGTTGTCTATTATCTTGTTCCAAAAAGTATCAGCAGTTGTAAAAGCAAAGAAGTGAGTGTTTGCAAAAGTGGGAAAGTAGTTTGCTGCCTCTTTAAGGGCTGAGAGAGCAAGAAGAGGCAAGAGAGAAAGGCAGAAAGAAGTTTGAGCCCATGGCTTAAGCCTTTCCAAAAAAAAAAATAATAATAATAATCACACACAAAAAAACAATAATAATCGCAGTTGGTGGTGGCGGCGGCATCAGAGGAAAGCACTGCTTTTTTGATCCCACTTCCAGTTCGCTTCTCTTCTCTCTCTCTCTCTCTCTGCCACCTCTGTCCCCTTCCTTCCACCCCTCCTCAAACTGCTCTCCTCCACCTGGGCTCCTCTCGGAACCCCGAGATCCCCAATCACACCCGCCCACCCGCCCACTTCCCCTCCACCTCCTCTTCCTCCTGCTCCCCACGCCCAGCGGGCACCCCCGAGTTCCCGGCCGCGCTGAGGGTCTCCGGTCTCCAGCGGTCCGGGTCCACGCGTACAGCGCCCGCATGTACAACAGATGGAGACTGAGCTCAAGCCATTGGGCCCACAGCCGAATTTGGGGAACTGCGGCGATGGCAATGCCCCTGTGGCGGCGGTCAGCGGCAATCAAAAGCCCATGAATGGCTTCGTGGTGTGGTCCCGCGGGCAGTGTCCACGCAAGATAGCCCAGGAGAACCCCAGATGCACAACATTGAGATCAGCAAGCGCCTGGGCCCCAAGTGAAAACTTAGTCGGAGATGGCGAAGTGGCTGTTCATCGCCGAGGCCAGGCGTTGCACGAGAAGGAGCACCTGGATTATAAATATCAGCGGCTGTGGCTGAAAACAAAGATGCTCATGAAGAAGGATAAGTACACGCAACCTGGCGGGCTGCTGGCCCCTGGCAGCACAACATGGTCAGCGGGGTCGGGGTGGGCGCTGGCCTGGGCGCGGGCATGAACCAGCACCTGGACAGCTACGCGCACTTGAAAAGCTGCAGCAAAGGCAGCTACAAGGTGATGCAGGACCAGCTGGGCTGCCAGCAGCACCTGGGCCTCAATGCACATGGTGCGGCTCAGATGCAGCCCATGCACTGCTAGGACATGAGCGAACTGTAGTCCAGCTCCTTGACCAGCTCGCAGACCTGCATGAAAGGCTATCCCTTCTACAGCATGTCCTACTCGCAGCATGGCACCCCCAGCATGGTCCTCGGCTCCATGGGCTCGGTGGTCAAGTCCAAGGCTAGCTCCAGCCCCCCACTCCGCACCCCATGGTTACCACTTCCTCCCACTCCAGGGCGCCCTGCCAGGCTGGGGACATTCAGAACACAATCAGCCTGTACCTCCCTGGTGCAGAGATGCCAGAGCCTGCCGCCCCCAGCAGCCTGCACCTGTCGCAGCACTACCAGAGCAGCCCGGTGCCCGGCACGGCCATTAACGGCACACTGCCCCACTTGCACATGTGAGGGGGGCCCTCCGGACAGCGAACTGGAGAAGGACTAGGGGCGGGAGGGGAGGTTGGGGGGTGATAGTGGGGTGGGGAGTAGGGGAAAGACATTTTCAGAGGAAAAGGAAACAAACAAAAAAACCCGGGAAATGGGAGGGGTGCAAAAGTAGAGAGTGAGAAGGAAGCATGACAAAAAAAAAAAAAACAAAAACAAAAAACCCAGGCACATGCGACAAAAATCCTGAATATTTCATGGCTCACAGCAAATGACGGCTTCAGAGGAGACCACCAATCCCTTCTACAATCAACGCAAAACGTGTGACGCCAACGAGAGAACTTTATAAAAGATGTAGAGATGCTGGACTTCTTTTGGGGGAGACTATTTTTGTACAGAGAAAAAACCCAAGTGTATGTGGGCTGGGGAGGGCTGGGGGAATGGACTATGCATAGATCTGAAAGAAAAGAAAACTGCACACAGCTTTTTTTTTTTTTTAATTGAAAGCTGGATATACAGAGAGGAGGAGAGACAGAGAGGAAGATGTTCCGCCTGAAGATTCACTCTGGAAGTGAGCACAATGACCGGAGCTGAGCCAATCCAAAGCTAGGAGCCAGGAGCTCTCCTGGGTTTCCCACAAGGATGCAGAATCCCAAGGCTAGGCTGATGACCCCTGCCCCTCTAGGCTTCTCGCTGCTCCAGGCCCAGGCCCACTCTGCCCAAGACACCAACACACCTACCCCACTGCTCCACTTGCTGCTGTAGAACCAGGTGGGCACTACCAGCCACTCGGCACCCCCAACAGGCTGCTCATAGACCAAACAGCATGCGGACCTTGCCCTGCCAAGAAGCTCATAGACCACTGCTGCAAGGACTGGCCAGTTCAGTTGGCATCCCCTGGGCCTCCAGTCCGCCAGATGTCCACTCTGGTAACAATCCTGCCCCTCCTTGACCCTGCCCCACATTCCCAGCTTGCCTGCAAGCCACTCAGAGTTCAGGTGGGCTCAACTGGTGCTCCATGTGCCTCTAACCCAACCTCACCATTGCCCCCTACTGCTGATCTAGGGCCAGGCCTGTTCAGACAGCATTCATGACCCTGAGCATGCACTCCATCTGCTCCAGGGACACATCGTCCCAGCTGCCTAGGCCAGTGCACCCCTCAGTCCTAGCTCAAAAACCACTCAGCCCCGCATGCTGCTTGGTTGGTATCCCCATGTGCCCCCAGTACCCACACCATGTGTTTCAGAGCCAATGGGTCATGGCAGTAAGCCCAGAGCCTAAGGAACCCACTGGCTGCTATTCCAGGGACAAGCTGGGCAAGACAGTGCACTGTGCGCCCCCTCTCTACCTGCCATCTGCTTCATAGCCAAGCCATCCTGGCCTGTGTCCCTGCTCCTACAGCCTGTAATCCTCCATTTCAGGGCCAGACTGAATTGCGTGGGTGGAGGGAGGTAGCAAAGGGCTTCATTGACATTACACCTTCTGTTGTCCCACTTGCCCATCCAGGGCCAGGCTCGGTTAGACAGCCTGGGCTCCACCCCAGGAGCACTGCCACACTGTCCACTGTCTGCAGCTCGAGAGCGAGTCAGGCTTAGCCAATGATCTCACTCCCTCAGCAGGCAGTGTGCTTGCCAGCTGCTCCAGGGCTGGCCCCCTTCTGCCAGTGACCCTGCAGCCCCAACCTGCACACCTTGAGTCCCCTGCCATGCAACATGCCCACTCTGCCTCCTCACCTGACCCTTCAGTGTCATCTCCCTTTCCCCTTGCCTCACTGTAATCTCCAGGGCCAGAAGGGCTTGGCCCCACAATACTCATTTCTGGCTTGCCCCCATAGCCTTCCCGCTGCTGCAGTGCAAAGTGGGCTAGTGTGGTAGTGAAATCAACACGAAACACTGTTACAACCTATTTCCTGTCTCATGAAAAATGTTCATGTAGACAACTCTAGTTTGCAAAGCAGGGTTTATTTAAGAAGACAAAGGAAGGTGGCCTGCCCTAGCAGCAGGAGGGACTCCAAGGGAGGAAAGACCTGAGGAAATGGTGGAAATTGTGTCCATTCAGCACCATCTCAGGGAAGGGTTCACATGAGTCACCCCAAGGGCAGAGAGAAAGAAACTGTTTTGCAATGGGCAGTAATGTCTGCTACATCGACCAGAAATAAAAGACTGAAATCTGTGGCTTCCTTCTCCCAGTGTTGTGGGCTATACAGCTAACTCAGGGTCACCAGCTTGGAAGCCACACCCCATCCCACGACGTAGGTGTTTCCTCCTGCACACCTGTGATGCTCACCTATCTGGAACCTGAGAAGGGGAAGTATTGCATTGTTGTGTAACCATTCCCCTCGCAAGCCCCCACAGTGGCCCCTGATAGCGAGATGGGGACTCCCTCTCTTGGTCACATGCTTCCATTGCTCTGACACTCCGACTCTTGGTCTCCCCAGTACATGGTTGGTCTCGGGTCTCCAGGTGGCCCCTGTGCATGGCCCGTGTATGTGTGTATTCCTCACCATCTGGTTATTGCTTGGGTGGGACAGGAAAGATGTTAATTCTAAGATGCATTGTACTTCTAATTTGTGTACTTTACAGAGTTCCAAGAGAGGTGAGGCCTAGCAGTAATGGAATGTGGCCAGAGAAGCCAGGGAAAGGTGGATGCCTGCAGTCTGAGCCTCTCTGCTTTTGTTTTTGTTTTTTGTTTTTTGAATTTATTTTGTTTTTATCACAAAGTCAGATAGAGTGGAGGAGAGACATAGGAAGCCCCTCTGTCTGATGATTCACTCCCCAAGTGACTGTAATGGCTGGTGCTGCACTGATCTGAAGCCAGGAGCCAGGAACTTTCTCCAGTCTCCCATATGGGTGCACGGTCCCAAGGCTTTCTCAGGCCACAAGCAGGGAACTGGGTGGCAACTTCAGCCCGAGGCTGAGGGAAGCACTGCTTTTTTTATTCCAATTCCAGTTCAGTTCACTTCTCTCTCTCTCTCTCTCCCCCTCCCCTCATTCTTCCCCACCCCACCCAATCGCATTCCTTCCTTCCCTCCCCAAATTGCTCTCCTCCACCTGGTCTCCTCTCAGAACCCCGAGCTCCACATTCACTCCCTCCCGCCCGCCTCCCCTTCACCTCCTCTGCCTCCTGTGCACCCTGCCCATGTCCCTGCCGCAGTTCCCAGCCTCACCGAGGGTCTCAGGCCTCCAGCAAGCCGGGCCCACGCAAACAGCGCCCGCAAGTACAACAGATGGAGAAGCAGCTCAAGCTGCTGGGCCCACAGCTGAATTTCGGGGGGCGGTGGCGGACAACCAAAGGCCCATGAATGCCTTCATGGTGTGGTCCCTTGGGCAGCTTCACAAGATGACCCAGGAGAACCCCAAGATACACAACTTTGATATTAGCAAGCGCCTGGGCCCCGAGTAGAAGCTTAGTCGGAGATGGCGAAGCTACCATTCATGGCCGAGGCCAAGCAGCTGCGGGCGCTCCACAAGAAGGAGCACCTGGATTATAAATATTGGCTGTGGTGGAAAACCAAGATGCCCATGAAGGATAAGTACACGCAGCCCCCAGCAGCAACAGCATGGCCTGCGCGGTCGGGGTGGGCGCCAGCCTGGGCGCGGGCATGAACCAACGGAATGAACAGCTATGCACACGTGAATGGCTGGAGCAATGGCAGCTGCAGCATGATGCAGCACCAGCTGGACCCGCAGCACCCAGGCCTCAACGCGCACGGCGCGGCTCAGATGCAGCCCATGCACCACTACGACGTTAGTGCACTGCAGTACAACCGCATGACCAGCTCGCAGACCTACATGAATGGCTAACCCACCTACAGCATGTCCTCCTCGCAGCAGGGCACCCCTGCAATGGCGCTTGGCCCCAAGGCCAGCTCCAGCCCCTCCGTGCTTATCACTTCTTCCCACTCCAGGGCGCCTTGCCAGGCCAGGGACCTC
Source organism: Ochotona curzoniae (assembly GCF_017591425.1). NCBI lineage: Eukaryota > Metazoa > Chordata > Mammalia > Lagomorpha > Ochotonidae > Ochotona > Ochotona curzoniae. The sequence continues at coordinate 203,182 of NW_024466752.1, forward strand.
CAGAACATGATCAGTGTGTACCTCCCCAGCACCGAGATGGCAGAGCCTGCCGCCCCCAGCAGCCTGCACCTGTCGCAGCACTACCAGAGCGGCCCGGTGCCTGGCACAGCCATTAACCGCACATTGTCCCTCTCGCACATGTGAGGGGGCCCTCCGGACAGCGGACTGGAGAAGAACTAGGGGTGGGAGTGGAGGTTAGGGGGTGATAGTGGGGTGGGGAGTAGGGAGAAAGACATTTTCAGAAGTAAAGGAAATGAGAGGGGTGCGAAAGTAGAGAGTGAGAAGGAAGCATGAAAAATAAAAGTGCATGCAACAAAAATCCTGGTATGCCGACAAAGAGGAACATGTCATGGCTCACAGCAAATGGCGGCTTCAGAGGAGACCACCCATCTCTTCTATGTTCAACACAAAACGTGCGATGCCAACGAGAGAACTTTATAAAAGATGTAAAGATGCTGGCCTTCTTTTTTTGATGGGACTATTTTTGTACAGAGAAAAAACCAGGTGAGGGCCCGGGGAGTGGACCTTGTATAGATCCAAAGGAAAAGAAAACTGCACATATTTTTTTTTTTAATTGAAAGGTGGATATACAGAGAGGAGGAGAGATAGGGAAGAAGATCTTCCATCAGATAATTCAATCCCCAAGTGAGCACAATGGCTGGAGCTGAGGCAATCCGAAGCCAAGAGCCATAAACTTTTTTTTTTAAAGATTTATTTTTATTATTTTTTTATTGGAAAGGCGGATATACTGAGAGGAGAGACAGAGAGGATGATCTTCCGTCCAATGATTCACTCCCCAAGTGAGCGCAACGGGCCGATACTATGTCGATCCGAAGCCAGGAGCCTCTTCCGGGTCTCCCACACGGGTGCAGGTTCCCAAAGCTTTGGACCGTCCTCGACTGCTTTCCCAGGCCACAAGCAGGGAGCTGGAAGGGAAGCGGGGCTGCCAGGATTAGAACCGGCGCCCATATGAGATCCCGGGCGTGCAAGGCGAGGACCACTTGCACCACCGCGCCGGGCCCAAGAGCCATAAACTTTTAGGGTCTTCCACGAGGGGGCAGGATCCCAAGGCTATGGGACATCCTCCACTGCTTTCCCAGGCCACAAGCATGGAGCTGGATGGGAAGCAGGCTGCCGAGATTAGAACTAGCGACCATATGGGATCCTGGGCATGCAAGGAGAGGACTTTAACCACTATGCCACTGTGCTGGGCCCTACACACAATTTTTTAAAAGTTCTAGTGGTGTGGCAGGAGCTTTGCAGGAGGTTTGCAAAAGTCTTTACTGATAATATTAAGAGCTAGTCTCCAAGCGACAAGGGAAAGAAATGTTTTAATATTTGCAAGCAAGTTTTGTACAGTATTTATGGAGATAAACATGGCAACCAAAATGTCCATTGTTTCTAAGCTGAGAATTTGCCAATAATTTTCAAGAAGCGGCTTCCTGCTGGATTTTGATTTCTGCAGCTGAGTTCAGGACAGTTGCAAACATGGGAAGAAGAGAATTAATTTGATTTGGACATTTTAATTATTTTAACAAATTATATAAAAGGAAAAAAATTGAATGAGTACCTGCAAAAACTATCTTCGTAGTCTTGTTTTTCAAAAGGGCAAGGGTTTTAGATTGAACTAAATTTCTTTTAACTTTCTGTTCAACAAAAATGGCCACGCAGGTTGACATCATTGGTAATTGAGAATAGATTTTGTTCAATCCCAAATTTTCCATTTGCTCAGTAGAAAGAGCAATGAAACAAAATTACTGGGTTTGAAATATTATCTTATGGTTTGTAATATTCTGTAGAATTACTGTGATATTTTAAGGATTCCCCCACATGGTTCATTTTTTCTGTAGTGTATTTTAAAAGATTTGGCTCTGTATAATTTGGATCAGGCTGCTGAGAATCCATATATACATGATGTTGGAGTCCTTGCAGTGAATGTGGGGGACAGGCAGGTGTGAAGAGTATTGTTCCATTGCAGGCAGGGCTGCAAGGAATACCCCGCTGTTTGGCAGGGCCCAGCGGATGTCTCCACAACCACCTGAATGCAGCTCCACCTTCTTTTGCCTGGGCACTGGACCACCCTGTGGAAGAATTCTTTTTTTTCTTTTTTTTTTTTTTAAGATTGATTTACTATATTACAAAGTCAGATATACAGATATACAGAGAGGAGGAGAGACAGAGAGGAAGATCTTCTGTTTGATGATTCACTCCCCAAGTGGACTGGCCACAATGGCCGATGCTGTGCCAATCCAAAGCTGGGAACCAGGAACCTGTTCCGGGTCTTCCACGTGGGTGCAGGGTCCCAAAGCTTTGGGCCATCCTTGACTGTTTTCCCAGGCCACAGGCAGGCAGCTGGATGGGAAGTGGAGCTGCTGGGATTAGAACTGGCGCCCATATATGATGCTGGTGCATTCAAGGCAAGGACTTTAGCAGCTAGGCCACCTCGCCGGGCCCGGCATTGTTTGCTTCTGTGGAGTTGGCTTTTTTACTCAATGTGAGCTTGGAGGTTAATGTCAATAATGATGACTTGCAAAAGGGCCTTCTATTATTCATACTGTCTTGACTATCCCCATTGACCTTATGCTAATCAAGGGACCTATATTTAGGGTTTCATTTGTTCCTTGATCTTTAAGTTCTCCTTTTCTTTCTGATACAAGGTTAAGTTATAAAAGAATAATTCTTGAAGGAACTTCTAATGTTTTAATGTAAAATAAATGACAGAATTATCCTTAGAAAGTCCTCGTGTTGCAAGAGTCAAGATACCATATGGGCACTGGTTCTGATCCTGGCAGCCCTGATTCACATCCATCTCCCTGCTTGTGGGCTGGGAAAGCAGTCAAGGATGGACCAAAGCCTTGGAACCCCGGACCTGTGTGAGAGAACCAGAAGAAGCTCCTGGCTTCTGGTTTTGGATCAGTGCTGCTCAGGCTGCTGTGGTCACTTGGGGAGTGAATCAAATGATGGAAGATCTTCCTCTCTCTCCTCCTCTGGTTATATCTGAGTTTCCAATACGAATAAAATAAATCTTGGGCCCAGCACAGTTCCCTAGCAGCTAGAGTCCTCACCTTGAAGGTACCAGGATCACATATGGATGCAGGTTCTAATTCCAGCAGCCCCACTTCCCATCCAGCTCCTTGTCTGAGGCCTGGGAAAGCAGTCGGGATGGCTTAAAGGGTGAGGAACCTTGACGTGTGTGTGAGACCCAGAAGAGCTCTGGGCTCCTAACTGCAAGATGGCACAACATGGGCCGTTGCGGTAACTTGCGTGTGAATCATCAGAAAGGAAAATATTTCTCTCTCTCCTACTCTTTCTTTATATATACCTGACTTTGCAATTAAGATAAATAAATCTTTAAAATAAAATAAATCTGAAAAAGAAAGAAAAAAGGTAGACTAAAGTACATAAAAGTAGAAATGGAACATATTAAATCTGCTGTCACAGAAGTATAGAGGAATCTCCCCCTTTATACCAGATAGAGAAAAAAAAAATGTGGAAATAAAAGTCTTACCCATTTTCCTGTAGCCCTTGAACCTTTCTGCCATAATTAATTATGTACCGATTGTCAAAAATAAAGAGTGGGAAAAAAAAGAGGAGTATAATGGATCAGGGCTATCTGGACCAAGTGGGTTCTGTCACTGCTTGTGATGTGACCATCCCATGTGGATGCCACTCCAAGTCCTGGTTGCTTCATTTCTGATCCAGGTCCCTGCTAATGCATGTTGGAATTCAGAGGATGTCCCAAGGGCTTGAGTCCCTGTGCTGATGTGGGGGAACTGGAAGAATCCACTGACTCCTGGTTTCAACTTGGTCCTGCTTTAGCCATTACGGTCACTTGGAGAGGGATAAAGCACATGGAGATCTCGCTTTCTAACTCTCCCTCTTTCTCTATAACTCTACCTTTCATGCTGACAAAATTAATCTTTACTGGAAAAAGAAACAAGAGAAAAAGAAATGCAAAGGATCACTAGGGAGTACCAACAGCAATTATAAACAAATAAGTTGTTCATCATTTCTGGATACTTAGTATTAGCCTACCAAAGTGAATCAGAAAGACACTAAAAACCTGACAAAACCAACAGTAAGTAACAATGAATCAGAAATACAATCTCTTCAAACCAAAGGTCAACACCAGGTGTTTCCACTACTAAATTATACCAAATAAACATAAAGTTGTCTAGAATTATTGTAAAACACCAAAGGGAAAAAACAGTTCCAAACTTACCCTGGGAATAACAATATTTAGATTCCAAAACTAGACTGAATCAACAGTGGGTGACTTAACTCACATTGGAATGTGTTTTAAACTGACAAACACTTTGTAATTGCTCAGTCAAAATGCAATCTCCAATGTAGCATGATTAGTCTTCTGTGTATTTATGTTTAATGCTTCTTCTAAAATAACTTCATACCCATAAACCTAGTTTAAAAATCATAATCCAGTATGCTTGACAAAAACAAAGGTAAAATTCCTCACATATTACACATTAAAGTGAATTCAATAACACCAATAAATGCACACATGATAATCAAAGTGCATCTAGCCCGAGGATGTAGAAAATGGGGCAACAAATGCAAATCAACACACCAAATACTTCACACAAGCAGGGTGAAGCATTATTAAAACCATGTTATGGAAAACATGAAGTAAAATGCTTCATTTATTTAATAACGTACATATATAATTTGCGCAAAACTACAAATATTCAAAGATAACTCAATGGAGGTATATTGATATATTTGTTCCAAGATATGCAATCAAATAAAAAATCAACTTTTCACAGTAATTCAATTTAATATTTTCCCAAGAAAGTAAACAAGGGAAGGAAATAAAATGCACAGAAGTAGGAATCAAGAGATGCAACGTTGCTTTTCAATTCAACTTTATTTTGATTCCTTTCTCCCTGATGAAGCCTAATGAACACCAAGACTGTATTCAGCCATTAAAAATAAAATCTTGTTACTTGCTACAAAATAGATGAAACTGGACATGATAAAATAAGGCAAATGTACAAATAAATTTAACGTGTTATATGTATATAACACGTTAATATATATATATGTCAAAAAATATATATATGTCAAAAACTCGCAGCTGTACTTTGAGTGGTGATTATTACAGACTGAGAAAAGTGAGGCCTGGGGAAAGGAAGGAGGTAGAACAGGTAGCAAAGAAAGTGAGACAGAAGGAACAAGATCCAGTGTCCCATCCCAGTGTGTGGTGACTACAGTTCACAATAGAATAAGCTTATGCAGGGAACTGGAAGGGAACCAGGTTTACTGTAAAAGCAAAGGTAGATGAAAGCTTGGACACTTGGTTTACTCAGCTTAGGCTGTATATGTACACAAATACTGCACTGTACCTTGTGACAGTATTCAAGTACATGGTGATCAAAATTCTGTAGAAGTTTTAGAAATCAGAATCATCCCTTCACAGTAACAATATCTAAAAAATTTAAACTGTTCTGATCTACACAGTATAAAATACATTTAGTACTTTTTAAATTCTTTATTGTATTTTCATTTTGTAAAGTATTGATTCATTTTCACTTGAAATTCAGATTCACAGAGAATAGACCAGAGATAAACATCTCCTATCAACTGGCTCACTGCCCACTTGGCCACGACTGCCGGAGTTGAGCTGATCTGAAGCCAGGAGCCAAGAGCTTCTTCTGGGTCTCTCATGCACATGCAGGGTCTCAAGACTTTGGGCTGTCCTCTACTTTTTCCCAGGTCACAAGCAGAGAGCTGGATAGTAATTAAAGCAGCTGGGACAAGAACTTGTGCCCTTATGAGATCCTGACACATGCAACAGTAGGAGTATAGCAACTAGGCTATCATGCTAGGTTCTTAATTTCCAGGAAAATGTAATCTTAATTTTATTTTCTTTTTAGCTTTTGTTATTATGTTGTGATAAATTTCCACAGGCCCTGGGATTTTCCTTACCACTGCCTTTTTAATTACTTAAAAAGTAGTTTATTTATTTCCTTAAATATGAAAATTATACAACAAGAGTCAAAGACAAACTGAGATCTTCCCTCCACTTTTTTACTCCCCATGTGGCCACAAGGGGCAGCAAGGTCCAGGCCAAAAACAGGATTCCATTCTGATGCTCCACAGGGGTGCAAGTGTCCAAGGAACTGGGACATTTTATTCTATCTCCCAAGCACACTAGCAGGGAACTACATCAGAAAGTAAACATCACACTACAACTGATGTCTCTCACATGCTTTTCAACAAATAATAGAGAAATTAATCAAAAAGTACAATGTGATTTTGGATTTGGGTCATTCAAAGAAAAGTGACACTAAATCATGGTATTGACATTCACTTTCTCCATTCTGATACCTTTTAACATATAAATTTTACTCAAAAGGATACTATCAAAAAATGAACAAAACAGTTGCTCTTGATACTAAGTAAAAAGAATGACAAAAATTACACACAGCATAGATGAAAACAGTTGAGACATACCTGAATTTCTCAATAAGTTAGGAGTATACCTGAATTTCTAAAGAACTGAGGTAGGGTATTTACAACTGTGTTGAGATTATCTGTAAATATACTTTACAAACTCTAGGGAAACTACTCAAGCAAAAATTTAGGAGATACATCTTGATGTCTTCATAGAAGACAGAATATGCACCATCTAACATATTCAGTAAAATTTGGAGCTGTGGGCATCTAGTAGAGTGGATGAGAAACTGCTTAGCAGACGCTCACCCTACACTGGACTTCCTGTGTGTTATCGCTCCACAACAAATTCCATCTTGCTGCTAACGCACTCTCTGGATGCAAGCAAGAAATGTCTCAAGTATGCGAGTCTTTGCATCTGCTAAAATGGACTAGGATTTAGTTCCTGGCTCCTGTTTTTACCTTGAACATTTCACAATCTTGCAGGACTTTAAGGAACTAACCAGCACGTCGTGTATTACTCTCTCTTCATGACTTCTATAAATAAAATATAGTAACAAGAATTAATATAAAAAAGGATGAGAAAAAATTAATTTCAAAACCAGAATTGGCATGGATGTTTGGTGCAGCTTTTCACACAGTTTTGCGGACCACATGCTGCTTCTTCCAAGTGATTCTAAATAGAGCAGCACATTTTCAAAAGGAAAATCTCATAGAAAGGCAAAGGAAAGTACACACTGACTGGCAGTAATAACTATTAGCTAACACAACATTGTAACTACTGAGTCAGTGGTGACTGCTACTTAGCAATCTGATTAGAGATCTCAGTTAACACTAGATGAAAAAAATAATGTCAATCCAAATTCTAAAGAAACTCAAAATAAGTGCACATGGAGGAAATGTTGGACTGTAATCCTTCTACTCTGCAAATACTAAATACACCATCAAAATTTATGCACAGTCTGTAACATAAATTTTACCATATGCAAAACACTTGCAATGAATTAGCATATGAGAAATAAAAAACAAGACAAATACTGTCATCATATCAAAAAATAAAGAAAAGCCTAGCATCGTGGTATAATATGTCAAGATGTCAACTGTAACATGAGCATCCCATATGGAATCAGCTGTTCCACATCCAGCCCAGCTCTCTGTGAATCTCCTGGGAAAAGCAGTGGAAGATCATCCAAGTGCCTGGGCCCTGATCACCCACATGTAAGACCTGGAAGAACCTGCAGGCTCCAGGACTCAGCTTGGTCCAGCACTGGTTATTTTAGCCACCTGCAGAGTGAGCCAGTGGGTAGATCTCTTTCTCTCTCTCTCTTTTTTTTTTTAAGATTTATTTATTTTTATTGCAAAGTCAGACATACACAGAGAGTGAGAGAGGAAGAGAGACAGAAATATTTCCAGTTTGCTGTTTCACTCCACAAGTGACCACAAGGGCAGGTGCCGCACTGATCCTAAACCAGGAACTCTTCCAGGTCTCCCACACAGGGGGTGCAGGGTCCCAAGGCTTTGGGCCGTCCTTGACTGCTTTTCCAGGCCACAAGCAGGGAGCTGGATGGGAAGCAGCACTGCTGGGATTATATCCAGTGCCCATATGAGATTCTGGCACACTCAAGACGGGGACTTTTGCTGCTGGGCAACCACACCAGGCCCTGTCTCACACTTGAACTCTCATTTAGCATAAAAAAAAAAAACATACAAAACATTAAAAAAAAAAAAAAAGAGGTGTCTTTAAGATTTATTTACCATATAATTTCAGTTTAAAAAATTCAGTTTAAGAAATCACAAACATCAATAATCAGACAGTACTAGGATTCAGTCACATCTGAGGATGGAAGATCAGACACTGAGAACTGAATTTACAAAAGCTTTTTTCTCAATAGGTATGCAGTTTATAAGGTTTACAGTCTTTATTGGCAGAAAATAAAGCTGTCAATGATTTAGTTTTCTTTCTTTGAGTCTATTGCATAAACTCAGGTTCCATGCAAGAGAGCAAAGATGTTACACCCAAATCAGGGCACAGCATTGCTGCCTAAGTGAGCAAACCAGAAATCAAAGCACCAGGACATGACAGAGAATGAGCTCTGGGGAGCAGCCTGCTTGCACTTCACAGGGAGACCCACACTCAGCAGCTTCCCCACGTTCCCAGGCCTTGGGGATCACTCTCACTGAGGACACAGTGCCCAGGGGGGCTCACTGCACTGATGGAGGAATTCTAAGCAGCCAGAAATGTGCCAGTGTGGATATGGAAATTCCTGACAGCCTGCAGTATTTCCTCCAGCATCTTACCTCTCTGATGCAAACACAAATTTAACACCAACTTAATGCTGTGGTCTCTGATTTTTTTTTTTAACATCAGATGTGCTATGTTTGCTTAATACCAATTTACCACCAAAAACTAATCACAACACACGTCAATTATTTCAATATCTGCAATTAATAGAGGCTTCAGGGTCAAGCTCAATCTCTATACACAGGTGCTGTGGCCACTTGGGGAGTGAATCAAAGGATGGAAGATCTTCCTCTCTGTCTCTCCTCCTCTCAGTATATCTGCTTTCCAATAAAAATAAAATTTAAAAAGGACCATTGTCCCAGATATTGGGCACCAAGGACACTAATTCTTTATTAAACCAGTCAAATACACTCAAAATGTTAATTATCCTTTCTTCCACCAGAATTGGACCACTGCAATAATTCCTTGAAATAACTTATGAATCCAGTCACAAATACACTCACTATCTGATAAGTGCTCTAGGCCACCTAAATTTCACTTCAGCAAGATCCTTTGTTAGTACAAAATATCCTCTGGCGAAACCAAGTTGTGGATGTAAAATGAAACTTGCTGTGTCCTAGGATTTACCTGGGCTTTGCCCAAAGTTTTACTCCTTTACTCCTTGGTAGCCAAGGCTGAGAGAACCCAGAGTGCATCAATGTTTCCTTTAGATGATGTTATTATGTCACCAAGGAATGAAGCTCTGCATGGGGAAAGAAAATATTAATGCTCCGAGGGACTACCTATATAAAATACATGGAACACAATAGATGCCTTCCAGTTTTGGAGCCTCAGCTGCTACCCTGAATGGCATCCGCCATTCTACTGCTATCGTTCAGAAGGAATGAGTGAGTCAGAGGATCAGTTAGTCACGTGTGTTTGTTACCTCATGTTTTGAAACTCAGAACAACAAAAAGAATATAGTGAGGACCCTGTAATTATTTTAATGGGGGAACTTAAGTTGAGGATACTCTGATCAAATGTATGAACTTAAGCTAGGTAAAAGGAGATATATTAAGAATTCAAAGCTTAATTTAGTGTTTATATTAACGACTGAGCAGACATTTTCATCCACTCTGACATCAAACACATGCCTGCAACAGCCACAACAACAAAAATAAGTCAGGTTTTTCACACAAGTACCCAAGACACTGCCTGCTGCCTCCCAGCCTGGGCAGTAGCTGCACACTGCATTTGCACAGAATTGAAACCCAGGCATTATCACAGAGACACAGGAGTCCCAATGTCATCTTCATTTTTTTTTCTCTTTAAGATTTTATTGATTTTTGGGGCCAGTGGTGTGGTCTAGCAGCTAAAGCCCTCCACTTCTATGCTCCAGGATCCCATATGGGCACCAGTTCTAGTCCCGGTACCTCCACTTCCCATCCAGCTCCCTGCTTGTGCCCTGGGGAAAGCAGTGGAGGATGGGCCAAAACTTTGGGACCCTGCACCCATGTGGGAGAACCGGAAGAGGTTCCTGGCTCCTGGCTTTGGATTGGCACAGCACCAGCTGTTGCGGTCACTTGGGGAGTGAATCATCGGACAGAAGATATCCCTCTCTGCCTCTCCTCCTCTCTGTGTATCTGATATTGTAATAAAAATAAATAAACCTTAGAAAAAAAAAGACAGGAACCAAGAACTAATCAAGGTAAAAAAAAAAAAAAAAGATTTTATTGATTTTTATTGCAAAGTCAGAAATAGAGACAGGAGGAGAGACAGAGATGAAGAGCGTTCATCCAATGATTCCATCGACAAGCAACCACAATGGCTGGAGCTGAGCTAATCATAAGCCAGCATCCCAAAGATTCTTCCGGATTTGCCACAGGGCTCCATGGTCCCAAGGTTTGGGGTTGTCCCCTAATGCTTTGCAAGTACACAAGCAGGGAGCTGGATGGGAAGAGTGGCTGCCGGGATTAGAACTGGCAACAGTTTGGGAATCTTGTGCATTCAAGGAGAGGATTTTAACAGCTAATCTATCTCGCAGGAGACCCAATGTCATTACAACCACTGTCACACACACCCACACAGGGCAGTGATGCCTTCCTGTGCTGTGTCAGGTGGCCATTCACTGCTTTTCTCCCACACCTATTGTTCACAGCAAACAGTTCTTCTAAAGACCTAATGCTTATTTTGTGACATAGAAAAAAGACAACTTACTGAATTGTATCTTGGAGGAAATAGTGACTCCTGTTGTGATTTTCAGGGCAGAGAGCAGCACTTGGCATTGAGGCAAGAGTTCTGGACATTCAGAGATTTATTCCCTGCCTTAATGCTCTCTGCTCAACCTGACTTATTCCCTCTACAACTCATGGGGACATTTAATCCCAATTGGGAGAACTTAAGGGAATGGGTGACAACATACCAGAAGCCATCAGGATAAATCAGTAGTGCTGCCTTAACAGCTCCTTCCTCAGGTTCTTCTAGCGAAGCACCTTTGTGTGAGTCCCCGTGCACTGCCTTGGCTTGTGTACAAGGTCGCTGTGCCACCCCAGGCCTCTGCCAAGCACAACGCCAGCACCACATGCTGCCCCTCAACCTTGCAGCAAAACTCTGAGTAAAACAAGGCTGTTTGTTCTAACTGCTGGAGTCTGTGCTGGTCTGGTGTGAGCAACAAGAAAACTGCCCCAGACCCTTAGGAGGAGCTTCACTGAGGACTGAGCTGGGGGCTGGAGACACTGCTTCTCAACTCAACATATGCCTTTACATAAAGAAAAAAGAAATATGCCCAACATGCAGGTCAAACTGTCCCTGGGCACTCCCCCCTCCTCACTGCACAACGGGTTCCACTGTGAGTCCTAGTGGTCAAGGTCAGTGCTGCAGAGTGAGGACCCCAAGGTCCCCCTCCTGGCCCCCGCCCGCCCCGCGGCCTCAGCAGATGCTCTCACACACTCACCCTTCCCAGCTTCTCACCAGTCGGGTGTCCTGCACAGGCTCCTGCGGGGAGGGAGCTCACAGGGCAGCACTGGCTCAGCCACCTGCGCCTCTCCACCAGCACAACCAGCAACGTGGCTATGGCGGCGCCCACAACAACCTCCTGCCTGCTGCCACAGGGCTTCCTGGGTGCGCCTCATTGGACCACTCCCACAGACCTTGAGCACGTCAGAAAATGCGCAGCCAATCAGAATCACAAAGGGTGGAGGTGCTGGCAGGTAGGATTCTGGAGGGAGGGGGAGTGAGGGGCGGGGCTTCACCTCAGGCAGGAAGTGGCCTCCTCTCTTGCAGCTTGAGCCTTCCAACAGCAGGGGCCGCTGTCGCCTCTCACATCAGTCCACCTCCTGGCCTCTCCTTCCCTCTCTGCTTCATGTTCAAGTCTGGAAATCCAGAAATGTAGGACAAGTGTCTGAGGATGCATCTCACCGAATGTTCACTAGTTTCTGGAACTTTTCTTCTTTATATTGCTGGTTGTTTTTCTCTATTAGTTCAATTCACTTTTTAAAGTGCAGATTACACATTCACAAATATGTGTAAGACACAAAGCTAGAAGAGGACTTGTCCAGATTCAATCTAGCAAAAGAAAACTTGCAGTGATATATGTAATTCATATTATATCTATATTTTCCATTTTATGCATTTGATTTCCTATTTTATGAGCTATATATGCATTTCCGTAACTCGGTTTCCACAATTTGTAACTTCCAATTTTTGTTTTAAAACACTCTTTTAAGGGATATTTTTAAATCTTTGTGGGAAAGTCAGATATACAGAGAGGTGAGAGACAAAGAGGAAGATATTCCATCCGCTGATTCACTCCCCAAACAGCTGTAATGGCTGGTGCTGCATTAGTCTGAAGCCAGCAGCCCAGAGTCGCTTCCAGTTCTCCCACAGAGCTGTAGGGTTCCAAGGCTTTGGTCTGTCCTAAACTGAACTCCCATTCCACGACCAGATAGATGGATGGGAAATAAGGTTGCCGAGATTAGAACTGGTGCCCAAATGCAATCCCGGCACGTACAAGGCAAGGACTTAGAGCACTAGGCTACTGCCCTGGGCCCTGTTTAAAAATAACTTCTAAGTATTTCAGAAAATCTCAAGTTCTTATGAACGATTACATGTTTTATGAAGGACAATGATTATATCCCAGCAATCAATTACTTGCAAAGCAGTGCTTTCTTAATGACTATTAATTAATTTAAACAGTGATTTCCATAGAGAAGCAGAGAAATGAATCATACCTGCTGGTTCCCTTCACAGGTGGACACAATGGCCAGAATTGAGTTGATCTGAAGTCAAGTGTTTCATCCAGGTATTGTATGTGTGTGCAGGGTCCGAAGGCTTTGTACCATCCTTGACTGCTTTCCCATGCCACAAGCAGGGAGCTGGATGGGAAGTGGAGCAGCTACATATGAATGGTGCACATATGGGATCCCAGCACTTGCAAGCTAATGCTTTAGTCACTGAGCCATTGTGCCAGACCCCTAATTTTTGCTAATTTTGTTAATAGATTGCCACAATAGCTAGTTTTCAGTATGTGCAAACACTCATTTGAGGCTATAAATGAATCCTCACCTACTGTGAGTAGCCTTGGAAATTTTACTGGTATTGGAAACCTAGAAGAAGGTCCTTGCTCCTAGGTTAGGATCAGCTCAGCTCTGGTGTTGCAGTATTATACAATCTGGTCAATAATCAATATTTCCCTCCACCCTCCTTCCCTCTCTAATCACACTGTGCTAACTCCCCTACTTCTCACATCTCACTCCTTCCTTCACCCTCCTCTGTCTGAAGTTCCCTAGCTAGCTTTCCTCAAGAGAATCTGAGCGCCCACAACCACTTCTCCCCCTCCTCCCTCTTCCTCTGCTTGAAATTGTAGTTTTTCCAAGGTTTAAACATTTTCTTTTCTTTTTTGTATACTTCACCCACCACTACCCCTAATCCAGAGGGATAGGGTACAGGATAAGCTAAGTAACATCTACTTACAAACAAAACAAAACAAACAAAATGTTACTTGCCAAACTTGTCAGTAACTTGGTATAACAGAGCCCTCCAAAAGTAATAAACATTCAACAAGATTTCTTCACCTTAAATTTTGATTTAGGGCCCATCATGGAGGCCTAGCAGCTAAAGTCCTCAACTTGAAAGGGCCAGGATCCCATATGGGCACCAGTTCTAATCCCGGCAGTCCTGCTTCCTATACTGCTCCTTGCTTGTGACCTGGGAAAGCAGTGGAGGATGATGACCCAAAGCCTTGGGACCCTGCACCCACATGGGAGACCTGCAGGAAGTTCCTAGATCCTGGCTTTGGCTTGGCGCAACACTGGCCATTGTGGTCAGTTGGAGAGTGAACCATCGGACAGAAGAGCTTCCTCTCTGTCTCTTCTCTTCTCTGTACAAATGACTTTGCTCTAAAAAATAAAATAAATCTTTAAAAAAATTATTTTTATTTAAGTGAAATAAATATTTTCTTTTGTTAATTATTATTTCATTTTATGACACAGTTTCATAGGTTCTGGGATTTCCCCAATCTCTCACCAAGCCCTCCCCCATAATGAATTCCTCCATATTGTTACAGCAGTACAGTTCATATCCAGTCATGATTCCGTCATTGTGGGCAAGATCCATGCAGAGAGTCCAGCATCCCATTGTCCAGATAAATTCAACAGTTTCATTGGGGTACCCTCCTTGGTCCAAAATAGAGCTGGCAGATTATCATCCCCTCCAATGAAAAGACACTACACAACTTCAACAACACGAAGAAACATGGAAATTCACAACATCATGAAGTTAATTAACATGGTATTGAGTGACCAATTTGTTAGAAATTGCAAGTTCTTAACCACATCCTGTAACTACTTCATTGACATCTCAATTTTAGTATATACACAATGAGTTGATATAAGCCTTAAAATGGTTATGTGGTATGATTTAGCTGTCTCTTGTTTATTTTCATTTTTATATTTAGCAGCTTATAGTATTCAAGACTGATTTTTACTGGACTTCACAAATTTTAGGATAGTCCAAACAAGCTTGTTGACCTCAGAGTTTTTGGCTTATGAGGACACCCCAATTCCCTGTGATCTCCTTGGCGGTTGGGATATAGTCCTTGGTGCCCATACTGATATTTCTTGGTGATGTACCGGGAGTCTCTGGGGTTAGGATACAAGCCTCCTCCTGTCCTCCTGTTCCACTCTGGGGTCCCCTCCTGCTCTGTGCATATGACCTCCTGTTAAGAGGCTGTCAGGATCGCTCTTGGATCCCACTGTATGTCTTTATACTTTTTGCTAATGTCAAATGCAGATTCGAGTCTGGAGTCTGTAAATTACCTGTTACAATCTTGATAGATTATATGTAACTTCTACCCCACATATTCTAAGAAGGTGGAAGATTTCTCTGCTCTCCTGATCCATTGTGGATTAATGACATATTAAAGGCATAAAGGGTATTAAAGGCATATTGAGCTTTTTAGTTCTTTATCTATATGAATATATCTACATATATACGAACAGATATATATATTTAATTTTGAATATTTGAATTATGTGTTACAATTTCATATAGACTGGGATTTCCCCCCAAAGTCCCACCCCATGACAGATTTTCCTGATTTTACTACAGTGGTATAATTCTTCATGAGGAATTATAATTTCATCAGTCTCTTATTTTTTTTTAAGATTTATTTTTATTATTATTATTTTTTTAAATTTTTATTGGAAAGGCGGATATACAGAGAGGAGAGACAGAGAGGAAGATCTTCCATCCGATGATTCACTCCCCAAGTGAGCGCAACGGCCGATGCTATGCCGATCCGAAGCCAGGAGCCTCTTCCGGGTCTCCCACGCGGGTGCAGGGTCCCAAAGCTCTGGGCTGTCCTCGACTGCTTTCCCGGGCCACAGGCAGGGAGCTGGAAGGGAAGCGGGGCTGCCGGGATAGAACCGGCGCCCATATGGGATCCCGGGCGTGCAAGGCGAGGACCTTAACCACTGTGCCATCGCGCCGGGCCCCATCAGTCTCTTATTTAAGTGTACACAAACATTGCTGGAACAGACAAATGCAGACAGTACAGCATCCCATTGTCTACACTTGTCCAACAGTCTCATTGGGAATCCATCTTTCATCTGGATCATGGATCAATGTTGCATTATACCCTCATATCTGGATATGGTAGACCCCAGTACCCCATCACTATACATCTCCATAATTGAGAAACCATGAAACAAAGTCAACAACTGGTATAAGCATGAACAGCAGCCTCAGAAAAAACAACAAAATACAGCTACATGAAAAAACACGCCACTGAGTAACCAACACATGGGTAACAATAAAGAGGTACAAAAGTCTCTTGGGAAAAAATGATGCCACCATATAGTCCATCAGCCAGCAATGAATTTGACAAAGAAAAGAGACTATTTTTGCTGGGATTCCATATGGGCACCAATTCTAATCCCAACCACTCCACTTCCCATCCAGCTCCCTGCTTGTGGCCTGGGAAAGCAGTTAGGATGGTCCAAAACCTTAGGACCCTGCAACCATGTGGGGTAGACCTGGAGGAAGATCCTGGATCCTGGCTTCGGATCTGCATAGCATTGGCCATTGTGCTCATTTGGGGAGTGAATCATCGGACAGAAGATCTTCCTCTCTGTCTCTCCTCCTCTCTTTATATCCGACTCTGCAATAAAGATAAATAAATTTTTTAAAAAGAGAGTATTTGAAATAAATAAAACTGAAAAAAAAAACTTCAAAACACATGGGATGCAGCCAAAACAAAACAAAACAGAAATAAGTATCATCGGATTATTTAAGTTACACATTCCACACTGGTTTCCTTATATAAGAGAGAACATATGGTATTTGTTGTTTTGTGATTGACTCATTTCACTGAGCATAATGGTCTCCAGTTGGGACCACCTAGTTGTAAACAGTGTAATTTTATTGTTCTTAATAGCTGAATAATATTCCATGGATTAGATGTACCACAGTTTCTTTAACCACTCTTCTTTGGACGCACATCTAGATTGTTTCCATGTCTTTGCTATTGTAGCTTGTGCTACTGTAAATAGGATTACAGATCCCCTTCTCACATGCAGATTTCATTTCCATTGGGTATATTCCTAGCAGTGGGATAGCTGGGTCATATGGCAGATTTGTTTACATTTCTCTAAGCACTCTCCATACTGATTTCCACAGTGGTTGTATTAGCCTACACTCCCACCAGCAGTGAAGGAGGGTGCCTTTCTCCCCACATCCAAAGTATTTGGCACAATTGGCCAGTCCCAGCCTGTCTTCACTCCCGAGCTCCCCATGTGAACCCAAGCTCCCACCTGGCTGCTGCAAGGGCTGATCTGTGGCTGCCTCTGGATCCCTGGTTGTCCTTTGAGTCCAGATCACAGCTCACCAGTGGCTGCTGGGTTTTCTGTTCCCTAAACACTGCTCAGCCATCGTCCCCTCTTCCCTGTGTCCAGCAGTTCTCCAAGTACCTCCCTGTTGACTTCTGGCCCCTAACTTTTTCTGTAATCTGCTCTCTGTTCCTTACCTTATCTAATAATTTTCTGTCATCTCAAACATGCCTACACCCTTTGCCAACTAGTGAGATTTTCTAAATGTAAACTTAAAAATTTCTAGCCTCTTGTGCCCTAAGAACAATGTTTGTGCCTGATTAAATACAACTATTCTTTTTAAGATTTAGTTTCTTTTTATTGCAAAGTCAGGTATACAGAAAGGAGGAGAGACAGAGAGGAAGCTGTCCTATGATTCATTCCCTAAGTGACCCCGAAGGCTGGTGCTTGCCGAAACAGAGCCAGGAACCAGGAACTTCCTCCAGGTCTCCTACAGGGTCCCAAGGCTTTCCCAGGCCACAAGCAGGGAGCTGCATGGGAAGCAGGGCTCCCGGGATTAGAACCAGCACTCGGACGGTTGAGTATTAGCTTGTTCCAAAAAGTATCAGGAGTTGTAAAGGCAAAGAAGAGAGTGTTTGCAAAAGTGGGAAAGTAGTTTGCTGCCTCTTTAAGGGCTGAGAGAGCAAGAAGAGGCAAGAGAGAAAGGCAGAAAGAAGTTTGAGCCCGTGGCTTAAGCCTTTCCAAAAAAAAAAAAAAATAATCACAACAAAAACAATAATAATAATCGCAGTTGGTGGCGGCGGCATCGGAGGAAAGCACTGCTTTTTTGATCCTACTTCCAGTTTGCTTCTCTTCTCTCTCTCTCTCTCTCTCTCTGCCACCTCTGTCCCCTTCCTTCCACCCCTCCTCAAACTGCTCTCCTCCACCTGGGCTCCTCTTGGAACCCCGAGATCCCCAATCACACCCCCAACCGCCCGCCCGCCCACTTCCCCTCCACCTCCTCTTCCTCCTGCTCCCCACGCCCAGCGGGCACCCCCGAGTTCCCGGCCGCGCTGAGGGTCTCCGGTCTCCAGCGGTCCGGGTCCACGCGTACAGCGCCCGCATGTACAACAGATGGAGACTGAGCTCAAGCCGTTGGGCCCGCAGCCGAATTTGGGGAACTGCGGCGATGGCAATGCCCCTGTGGCGGCGGTGGGTGGCAATCAAAAGCCCATGAACAGCTTCGTGGTGTGGTCCCGCGGGCAGTGTCCACTCAAGATGGCCCAGGAGAACCCCAGATGCACAACATTGAGATCAGCAAGCGCCTGGGCCCCGAGTGGAAACTTAGTCGGAGATGGCGAAGTGGCTGTTCATCGCCGAGGCCAGGCGCTGCACGAGAAGGAGCACCTGGATTATAAATATCAGCGGCTGTGGCTGAAACCAAAGATGCTCATGAAGAAGGATAAGTACACGCAACCTGGCGGGCTGCTGGCCCCTGGCAGCACAACATGGTCAGCGGGGTCGGGGTGGGCGCTGGCCTGGGCGCGGGCATGAACCAGCACCTGGACAGCTACACACGTGAACAGCTGCAGCAAAGGCAGCTACAAGGTGATGCAGGACCAGCTGGGCTGCCAGCAGCACCTGGGCCTCAATGCACATGGGGTGACTCAGATGCAGCCCATGCACTGCTAGGACATGAGCGAACTGTAGTCCAGCTCCTTGACCAGCTCGCAGACCTGCATGAAAGGCTATCCCTTCTACAGCATGTCCTACTCGCAGCATGGCACCCCCAGCATGGTCCTCGGCTCCATGGGCTCCGTGGTCAAGTCCAAGGCCCCCCACTCCGCACCCCATGGTTACCACTTCCTCCCACTCCAGGGCGCCCTGCCAGGCTGGGGACATTCAGAACACAATCAGCCTGTACCTCCCTGGTGCAGAGATGCCAGAGCCTGCCGCCCCCAGCAGCCTGCACCTGTCGCAGCACTACCAGAGCAGCCCGGTGCCCGGCATGGCCATTAACGGCACACTGCCCCACTTGCACATGTGAGGGGGGCCCTCCGGACAGCGAACTGGAGAAGGACTAGGGGCGGGAGGGGAGGTGGGGGGATGATAGGGGGGTGGGGAGTAGGGGAAAGACATTTTCAGAGGAAAAGGAAACAAACAAAAAACCCGGGAAATGGGAGGGGTGCAAAAGTAGAGAGTGAGAAGGAAGCATGACAAAAAAATACCAGGCACAGGCACATACAACAAAAATCCTGGAATGTTGACAAAGAATATTTCATGGCTCACAGCAAATGACGGCTTCAGAGGAGACCACCAATCCCTTCTACAATCAACGCAAAACGTGTGACGCCAACGAGAGAACTTTATAAAAGATGTAGAGATGCTGGACTTCTTTTGGGGGAGACTATTTTTGTACAGAGAAAAAACCCAAGCGTATGTGGGCTGGGGAGGGCTGGGGGAATGGACTATGCATAGATCTGAAAGAAAAGAAAACTGCACACAGCTTTCTTATTTTTTTAATTGAAAGCTGGATATACAGAGAGGAGGAGAGACAGAGAGGAAGATGTTCCGCCCGATGATTCACTCTCGAAGTGAGCACCATGACTGGAGGTGAGTCAATCCTAAGCCAGAAGCCAGGCGCTCTTCTGGGTCTCCCACGAGGGTGCAGGATCCCAAGGCTAGGCTGATGACCCCTGCCCCTCTAGGCTTCTCGCTGTTCCAGGCCCAGGCCCACTCTGCCCAAGACACCAACACACCTGCCCCACTGCTCCACTTGCTGCTGTAGAACCAGGTGGGCACTACCAGCCACTCAGCACCTCCAACAGGCTGCTCATAGATCAAACAGCATTCGGGGTTTGCCCTGCCAAGAAGCTCATAGACCACTGCTGCAAGGACTGGCCAGTTCAGTTGGCATCCCCCGTGCCTCCGGCCCATCCGATGTCCACTCTGCTAACAATCCTACCCCCCTTGACCACGCTCCATGTTCCCAGCTTGCCTGCAAGCCACTCAGAGTTCAGGTGGGCCCAACTGGTGCTCCATGTGCCTCTAACCCAACCTCACCATTGCCCCCTACTGCTGATCTAGGGCCAGGCCTGTTCAGGCAGCATTCATGGCCCTGAGCATGCACTCCATCTGCTCCAGGGACACATCATCCTAGCTGCCTAGGCCAGTGCAACCCTAAGTCCTAGCTCAAAAACCACTCAGCCCCGCATGCTGCTTGGTCGGTATCCCCATGTGCCCCCAGTACCCACACCATGTGTTTCAGAGCCAATGGGTCATGGCAGTAAGCCCAGAGCCTAAGGCACCCACTGGCTGCTATTCCAGGACCAAGCTGGAGAAGCCAGTGCACTGTGCGCCTCCTCTCTACCTGCTATCTGCTTCATAGCCAAGTCATCCTGGCCAGTGTCCCTGCTCCTACAGCCTGTAGTCCTCCATTTCAGGGCCAGGCTGAGTTGTGGGGGTGGAAGGGAGGTGGCAAAGGCCTTCTTTAACATAACATCTTCCATTGCCCCACTTGCGCATCCAGGGCCAGACTCAGTCACACAGCCTGGGCTCTATCCTAGTAGCACTGCCACACTGTCCACTGTCTGCAGCTCAAGAGTGAGACAGGCTTAGCCAACGATCTCACTCCCTCAGCAGGCAGTGTGCTTGCCAGCCACTCCAGGGCTGGCCCCCTTCTGCCAATGACCCTGCAGCCCCAGCCTGCACACCTTGAGTCCCCTGCCCACCCTTCCGCCTCACCTGACCCTCCAGTGTCATCTCCCACACCCCTGGCCTGCGTGGAAGATGCCCCAGGGCCAGAAGGGCTTATCCCCACAACACTCATTTCTAGCCTGCCCACACCCATACCCTTCCCGCTGTTGCAGGACAAAGTGGGCTAGTGTGGTAGTGAAATCAACATGAAACACTGCAACAACCTATTTCTTGTCTCATGAAAAATACTTATGTAGACAACTCTAGTTAGCAAAGCAGAGTTTATTTAAGAAGCAGAGAGAAGGTAGCCTGCCCTAGCAGCAGGAGGGACTCCAAAGGAGGAAAGACTTGAGATAATGGTAGAAATTGTGTCCATTCAGCACCAACTCAGGGAGGGGTTCACATGAGTCACCCCAAGGGCAGAGACAAAAAGTTATTCGCAATGAGCAGTAATGTCTACCACCTCTCCCAGAATTAAAATGGTGAGGCTTGTGGCTTCCTCCTCCAATGTTGTGGGGCAGGCAGCTAGTTCAGGGTCACCAGCTTGGAAGCCACACCCCACCACCAAGACGTTCCCTTCTGCCCACCTATGATGCTCACCTATCATCACCTGGAACCTGAGAGGGGGAGGTATTGCATTGTTGTGTAACCATGCCCTTCACAAGCCCCCACAATGGCCCCTGATACGTAGGAATCACTCTCTTGGTCAAGTGCTTCCATCTCTTTGGTACTCTGACTCTTGGTCTCCCCACTACCTGCTTTCTGGCTTCCTGCAGGCAGACTCTGAAGACAGGCAGCCCCTGTGCATGGCCCCTGTATTTATTACTCTCCCTCTGTTCACAGTTTGGGTGGGACAGTGAAGATGCTAATTCTAGCATACCCTGTATTTCTAATTTGTATTTTCAGGAGTTCCAGGAAAGCTGAGGTCTAGCAGTAATGGTATGTGGCAGATAATCCAGGGAAAGGTGGATGTCTGCAGCTAGAGCCTCTTTTCAAGAAGAGCAGCCCAGAGCCAGGCCCCTTCTGCCCATGACCCTGTGTCCCCAGCCTGTTTGCTAAACAGCAAAGTTTATGAAGGAGGCAGATAAACAAACCAACTAGCCTGGCTCAGCTCTTCTGTCTTTCAGAGAATGACATCAATGTGAAAGTTAGATGTATTTTTGTGGAAAGAGTGAGTTATACAGCCTTCGGAACCAGGTGAGCTGGACAGTCACAGGAGGCTGCCATGTTTACAATGGGTGGGCTGTAACACTGCAGGCGGTGCCAGCTCTAGGCTGTTTCTGCCAGGGATCTTGCCACCCCTGCTCTCCATCTTGCTCCTCTAATAGGCTTACTCTCCCTGGGCTCTCAGCACCTCTTGTATTCCCACCTTGGCTGCTGCAGCAAACACAGATCTTCAGAGCTGGCAAAGCCTATGCTTGTAGCCTGCCTGTCACGCTTCCCTCAGGCTCCTCCAGGTGCTCTGCCTGTCTCTCCAGGGATGGACCAGCTTGGCCAGAGCAACATGTGCCACAACACAACTACCCCACTGCTCTGCTTTGCCAATGCCAGGTAGATGGTCACAGGCGGAACTTCCCATGTCACAGCCTGCATATCAAACCTTCCAGGGTTTGAGAGGCTTGGCCACCATTCCATGAAACCCACACATGCCTGTCCTGTCTGCCCCATCCACAACTCGAGGGGCAGGCTGGCTCAGCCAGCAACCCGCTCCCTCTGACAGTCATTGATCCACCAGCTGCTTTCGAACCAGGAACACTATGCTACTTCTTTCTTTGCATCCTGTGCTTCTGACTGCCAGCCCTGCCACCATGCCCACTGCTCCAGTGCCAGGACAGGTCAGCTTAGCCAGTGTACAAGCACCCCATTCCCCAGGGACCATGCTCTAGTGTGAGCCCTGCTTGCCTTGTGCCCACCGTGCCTCCAGCACTCCTGTCAGTACCTCTAGCAAGCCCCCATGATGTCCCTCCAGGGCCAGGCCAGCTCCCCAGCACCCCCATCCTGGCTGAGCTCCCCTACCTGCTCCAGAACCATGGTAGCTCTTCCAGAATCCCCACACATCCAACACTAGTACCCTGCTGACATGCTCGTTGCTGCCGAACTAGGCCAGCTTGGATGTCATCCCCAGGCCCCATCTGCCTACCATCCACTCCAGGGCCAGGCGTGCTCAGCCAGCCTTGTTCCCCCAGCACTCAGCACCATCTGATGTACCTCCAGGGTCCCAAGCCTGGCACCCCTACAGATCTAGTCATTCAGCACTTCCTCCCTTCTTGCTGCCCCAGGGTCAGGTGAGTTTGGGCTCTGGCATACCTGCCACTTTCTTTGTGCCAGCTGTAGATCTAGCATGCCCACCCCACCATTGCTACAAGGACAGGCCAACTGCACTGTTGACCCCGGGACTCTAGCCTTCCTGATCCACTGGCACGGCAGCTGTTCCAGAACCAGGCTGATTTGGGCAGTGCCTCTTCTGCTCTCAACTGCCAGCCATCCACTTCAGGGCCAGGCCAGCTCACTAACACCAATAAATCCCCCATCCCTCCCCACCCCAAGTTCCCAGCCTACCTGTAAGTGACTGCAGGGCCAGGTGGACTTAGCTGGTGCCCAGGCCTCTTTTCTATGGCCAGACCTGTCCCTTGGGTGCTCCACCAAGCCTCAGCACCCACTATATCTGCTCCTGATAGGGGGCACAGCCAGGGTCCCTGCAACTGTAGTCCTCCCAGCACCTTGCCTGCTGCTCCAGGCCCAGGCAGGCTTGGCCAGTGACATGGTGTCTGCATCAGGCTGCTCGCCTGCCTGCAGCTCCAGAGCCAGGTCTGTTTTCCATGCACCTACCATACATCTCCCACATCCCTACCACATGTGCTGATCCAGGCCAAGTTGGGGACTGGGTTATTCCAAGAATAGATCCTGCTTTCATCTACCCCTTGACCCCCACGTGGTCAGGGACTGGAGTATTCCAGAGGTGCTGCTGTTTTGCTCTGTAACCTGCCCTTCCCCTTCCTCTCTACCCCAACACCTGGATATCAGTGCTATAATCATAAAAAGTGGGTCGAGCTTCCCTGTGGGTAGTGTCCTTTGTTTTTGCTGCGTGGCCCCTGCCTTTGCTGCCTCTATACATGGCTGGATGTGGTGACTCATCACCCTTACTCTGGTGGTGCTTGCAAGATGGACTCCTGGTGCCAGTTCCTGCATGACTTCCTGCTGTGACCCAGTGCAGGGTTTGACCTAGGGCCTCCTCAGGCCATGCTGGTGGGCACCTGCACCTTTGTGGAGGTCACAGTAAAGGCAACAAGGGAACCTCCACTGAAGGCATGGCAGATTGACTGATTGGAAAGGCATGGTAACAGAGGGAAAGAGATCTTCCATCAGCTGGGTTTACTCCCTGGTTGACCAGAACAGTTAGGAAGCATGTGTTTCATACAGGTCTCCTACGTGGGTGCAGGGACATTTCCCAGGAGCATTATCAGAGAGTTGGAATGGGAAGTGGAGCAGCCAGGACTCAAACCAGTGCTCTGATGTGGGATGGCAGTGTTGTAGGCATCAGCTTGAACCAGGGTAGCAGAATTCCAGCACAGTTTCTGAGAGGAGGGAAAATGAGTGATATTTTCTTCCTTATTTGTTTTTCTAATTTCTAAAACTGTTAGAATCACATGTCAGATCTTGATAATCTGAAAAGAAGTGGGGATTTGTTTTTGTTTTTTTTTTTTTTTTCAGTGTAAGGGAAAGCTTTGAGAACTGCTGGAGTAAAATCTTCTGGTCTCTATCTGGGTGGGCAGATGGAGCTGAGCTCTCCCCCAGTGCATTCAGGGCACTCTCTGACTCTAACTCTTAGTGGACCATTTCCTTGTGTGCTTCCTCAATTCATTTTCATTTTCCTTCAAGATTACTGTTTAGGACCCAGCATGGTAGCTTAGTGGCTAAAGTATTTGCATGTGCCATAATTCCATATGGGTGTCGGTTTATGTTTTGGCTGCTGGATTTCACAATAAGTTTCCTGCTTATGGCCTTGGGAAGCAGTCAAGGATGGCACAGAGCCTTGCAATGTTGAACCCCCATGGAGACCAGGAAGCAGTTTCTGGTTCCTGGCTTTGGATCAGCTCAGCTTCAGCCATTGCAGCTGCCAGAGGAGTGAACCAGTGAGCAGAAAATTCTTTTCTCTCTCTCTGTGTCTCTCTCTTTCTCTCTCTCTCTGTATATCTCACTTCCACTAAAACTTGGCTCTTGGCTTCAGATCAGCTCTGCTCCAGCCATTGTGATCAATTGTGGAATGAACCAGCAGACAGAAGATCTTATTCTCTGTCTCCCCTCTCTATATCTGAGAAAAAGATCTTCTGTCCCCTGGTTCCCTCTCCAAGTGACCACAATGAAAAAGAAAAGCCAGGAGCCTTTTCTTCTACTCCCCCGTTGGTGCAGTATCCCGGTCAGAAGCTAGGAACCAGGAGCCAGGAGCCTCTTCCAGGTTTCCCGCATGCATGCAGTTTCAAAGCTTTTTCCCAAACACTACCATTTTCTCAGGCCACAAGCAGGTAGCTGGAAGGTATGTAGAGTTGCTGACACACAAACTGGCACCCATATTGAATCCCAGGCCTGCCAGGCTAGGATTTAGCCACTAGGCTGTTGTGCTGGGTCCAAGCTGGTTATTTTAATTCAAGGTCTTTACTGTCAATCAGTATGATGTTGGTTATTTCACCATTAAGATCCCCTGTAATCTTAACATATCATTTGATCTCTTTCTTAACTGACTAAGGCTTTTTGCAACCACTCTCTTTGTTGATGACGTTAATGGCCTCAATACATCGCTGTAATACTGCCGAGTTTTTGAAACAGTTGATAAACCAGCTGATGGGAGATATCCCTCCCTCTGTTACCATGCCTTTCAAATCAATCAATCTGCCATGCCTTCAGTGGAGGGTCCCTTGTTCCCTGCACTGTGATATCGAGGAAGGTGTAGGTGCCCACCAACATGGCCTGAGACAGGCAGAGAAGAGTGTGCAGCTGGTCCTGGGTCAAACCCTGTGCTGGATCACATGCAGCTTGGGGTGAATTCATGCAGAAATGGCACCAGGAGTCCATCTTGCAAGCACCAGCAGAGTAAGGGTGATGAGTCTCCACATCCAGCCACGCTTACAGACAGCAAGTCACAGGCGATGGAGCACAAGCAGAGGAAACTACCCATAGGGAATCTGGACCCACCACTGGAAGACCATAACCCAGACTGCTGGTTGTTGGGGAATAGGAGGGGCAGAGGATGGAGGGAAGTAACATGGGCCTTGGAAGACTCCAGCCTCTGATCCCAGAGTAGGGGGTGGAAGCAGGATCTACCCTAGAAGAACCCAGTCCCCAACTTGGCCCTGGAGTAGCAGGTGTGGTGAACGTGGGAGTTGCATGGTAGGCACAGGGTGAACAGAGCTGTCTCTGGAGTGGCAGTCAGGTGGGTGGTCTGAAGCAGATACTGTGTCACTGGCCAATTCTTTTTTTTTAAAGATTTATTTTTATTATTTTTTTTTTATTGGAAAGGCAGATATAGAGAGGAGAGACAGAGAGGAAGATCTTTCGTCCAATGATTCACTCCCCAAGTGAGCACAACGGCCGATACTATGCTGATCCGAAGCCAGGAGCCTCTTCCGGGTCTCCCACACGGGTGCAGGGTCCCAAAGCTTTGGGCTGTTCTCGACTGCTTTCCTGGGCCACAAGCAGGGAGCTGGAAGGGAAGCCGGGCTGCTGGGATAGAACTGGTGCCCATATGGGATCCCGGGCGTGCAAGGTGAGGACGTTAACCACTTGGCCACCACGCCCGGCCCGTCACTGGCCAATTCTGCCTGGTCCTGGAGCACCAAGCTGGGCAATGGGTAGGCTACACGTGAGGGGACTACAGACATGCCCCCAGTCTTGGAGTGAATGGTGTGTGTCTGGGGGCTGGTGGAGAACCATGGAAGAGGTCTGGCCCTGGAGCAGCAAGCTTGTGTCCAGCTAATTTAACCTGGTCCTGGAGTGGCTTGCAGGCTGGCTGGGAATGTGGAGTGGAGAAGGATGGAGGATTTATTGGTGTTAGTGATCTGGCCTGGCCCTGGAGTGGGCAGCTGGTGGTCAAGGGCAGAGGGGCACTGTCCACACTGCCTTTGTTCTGTAATAGAGGCCACTGCCATGGGCTGTGCTGACTAGAGTCCCGGGGTGGGCACCTCAGCCAGCCTGTCCTTGTAGGAATGGGCAGGGTGGGAGTGCTAGTTGTCGACTGGCACAGGGGAAGCAGCAGGTGGGTCAATGATCTGCTGAGTGTGCGGGTGGCTGAGCGAGTGTGCCTGGCCCTGGGGCAGCTGGTATGAGGCAGATCAGGCTGGCTAATTGTGCTGGGAGTGCAGGGTTTTGAGGCTCTGTTGGGGCAGCAGATGGTGTTGAGTGCTGGGGCAGTGGTGGTGGTGAGGACCGTGGCTGGCTGAGCACACCTGTACCTGGAGAGGCTGGCAGGTGGGCTTGGGCCTGGAGTTGCCATCCAAGTTGATCTGGTTCTGCAACAGCAGAACAAATGCCAAGTCCATGTGATAATCCAGTCTGAATGGAAACCCTGAGAGGCAGAAATGGTCATTACCCTGAAGTCTGTGTGTTAATCTGAAGACCTATGTCCCAGCTTCCCCAGCAATATAAGTTATCCTAAGAAACATATAGCGGCAGTCGGGACACACTTACAAGGTTGCAGACATTCACATTTCCCTGCCTTCTCTGCCTACATTCCATTCCTGCTAGGCCTCACCTCTCCTTGAACTCTTAAAAGTACACAAGTTAGTAATACAAAGCACCTTAGAATTAACATCTTTACTGTCATGCTCAAACTGAACAAAAGGTGAGGAATATTGACATACAGGGGCCATGCTCAGGGGCTACCTGTCCTCAGAGTCTGTCTGCAGGAAGCCAGAGAACAAGCAGGTACTGGGGAGACCAAGAGTCAGAGTGCCAGAGCGATGGAAGTATGTGACCAAGACAGTGAGCCCCTCCATATAAAGGCCCATTGTGGTGGATTGTAAAGGGCATGGTTACACAATAATGCAACCCCTCTCAGGATCCAAGTGATGATAGGTGAGCATCATAAGTGGGCAGGATGCAGTGTCTAGGTGGTGGGGTGGGGTGTGTCTTTGAAACTGGTGACCTTGAACTGGCTGCCTGCCCCACAACATTGGGAGAAGGAAGACACAAGTCTTACCATTTTAATTCTGGGAGAGGTGGTAGACATTAGTGCCCATTGCAAATAACATTCTTTGTCTCTGCCCTTGGGGTGACTCATGTGAACCTCTCTCTCAGATGGTGCATTATGGACAAAATTTCCACCATTTTCTTGGGCCTACCCTCCCCTGGAGCCCTGTCTGCCACTAGGGCAGGAACTGTTCTCCTTCATCTTATGAAAGAAATCCTGCTTTACAAACTGTAGTTGTCTGCTTGTGTCATGTGGTACAAGAAACAAGGTTTTTGCTGCAGTGTTCTGCTTCAAATTCCTTGCAGCTCTATCGCACCTTGCCTTGGGGCAGCGGGAAGTCCTTGTGGGCAGAAAGGTAGAGGTGAGTGTAGGGGCTGCGCTTCTGGCCTAGCCTATAGGAGCTTGCAGAAGGGCTATGGATGTGGGCACACCACTGGAAGGACAAGTAAGGTGACAGTGTGGGCATGTTGTGGGGCAGGGGACTCAGGGCATGCAGCCTGGGGTTGGCAGGGGCAGGTTGGACGGCAGTTGGGATCCAGTGCTGAGGGAACTGGCAGAGCCCGACTGGCTCTCAGCAGTAAATGATGGATGTGTAACAGTGCGCTCAGGCTAGAGGTGCACTGGCGCTGGCTCACCAAGCCTGGCCCTGGATGGGCAGTGGGGCAATGGAGGGAGCGTGTTGGAGGTGCACCCTTCCCCCAGCATAATTCAGTCCTGAAGTAGATGATTACAGTGCTGTGGCAGCAGGGACACTGACCAGGATGACTGGGCTCTAAAGTAGATGGTGAGAGGACAATGGGCGTAGAATACACCAGCTTGTCTGGCCTGTCACTGGAACAAGCTGCCGGTGGTTGTCTTTGGTCCTCGGCTTGCTGTCATGACCCCTTTTCCCAGGAGCACAGTGTGCATGGCTGGCACACATGGGGGTATCCAGCTAAACCCTCTTGGTGCAGGAGTGGACAGTGGGCAGGGTGGAGTTGCTGTTCAAGCACACATGGCCCTGTAGTGCCTTTCAGGTGGGTTGCAGCTGATGGCGTCCTTCCTTTGGCCTGGTTTTGCTGTGACAATCTGGGCAGCATGGCCCTGGAAGAGACAGTGGATGTTGGGCAGTCCGGGCACCCACGGGGTGTGGTCCAAGTGAACAGCTGGCACAGTGAGAGGACTCGGATGCATAGCATGCTGTCTGATAGGGTCCAGGCCCAGAGTGGGGGTGCAGGGTGTGTGACACTGGCTGAAGCTGCCTAACCCTGGAGCAAACAGTGTGCGGGGCTGTGTGGCCTGCAAGCTAAGGGTGCTGTGCAGGATGCACTGACCTAGGTGGCTTGGATGACATGGCCCTAGAGTGGATGGTGTGTGTGCTGGGGCCTGTGAAGCAACTCTGAAGAGGCCTAGCCCTAGAACCTCAGGAGGGGGCTGTGGAGGAGGAAGGCCTAGAGGGGCGCGTGAGGCACCAGCTGAGTCCACGTAAACCTGGAATGGCTTCCATGCAAGCCTGGAAGAGAGGTTTGGAGGATGGGTTGTTAGCGAAATGGACAGCAGGCAGGCTAGGGGCACGGGAGCCGCTGGTGAAAGAGCAGGTCCTTTCAACAGCAGTGGTGTATGAGCTGCCTGTGCAGGGCAAGCTTGTGGAGTGGCAGGTGGGAAAGCAGCCTGCTGGGGGTGATGGATGGCTGGCAGAGCCTACCTGGTTCTGCTGCAGCAAGCAGAGCATAAGGCTTGGTGTGTGTGTGTGTGTGTGTGTGTGTTTTGTAGGGGTGGATTGCAGGCAGAGTGTGACTGACCCTGGAGCAGCAGGCATAGTGGGAGGGTTAGAGGCATGGAGATCATCGACCTCCTCCTTGAAGCTCTGGAACACTCAGCAGGCAGGCTAGGGGGATGTGGCTCCATCTACACTGACTTGATTCAGGAGTGCCATCCTGATGGGCGCTAGAGGTGCAGGGTGAAGAGGGAGTGTTTACTGATTCTGTCTTCCTTCAAGCCACCTGTGGAGCAGAGGTACAGGTGGACTGGATGTTAGGGGTCTGCTTCCAAGTAGGCCTGTCCCTGCAGCAGGGACAGGGCAGGAATGCTGGAGGCAGTGTAGGCAGGTGTGTGGGTCTGGCCCTGGATCTCAGGCAGAGTGCCATGCAGGAGGGCTGGGACAGACTGGTTCCACCCTGGAGCAGTGGGCATAGGGTGGAAGGTGGTGGGTCCCAATGCTTTGGGCCATCCTTGACTGCTTTCCCAGGCCACAGGCAGGGAGCTGGATGGGAAGCAGGGCTGCCTGGATTTGAACTAATGTCCAAGAAGTGTCCCGGTGCATTCTAGGTGAGAACTTTAGCCGCTAGGCCAACACACCAGGCCCTAAATCAAAATTTAAGGTGTAGAAATCTCTGGTTGAATATTCATTGCCTTTGGAGGGCTCTGTTATAGCAAGTTACTGTACAAGTTTGGCAACTAACATTTTGTTTTGTTTTGTTTTATTTGCCAGTAGATGTAACTTAGCTTGTCCTGTGTATGCATGCCTCTGGATTAGTGGCAGGGGTGGGTGAAGTGTATGAAAGAGAAAAGAAAATGCTTAAACCTTGGAAAAACTGCAGTTTCAAGCAGAGGAAGAGGGAGGAGGAGGGGGAGAAGTGGTTGTGGCCGCTCAGATTCTCAGTGAGGAAAGCTAGCTAGGGAACTTCAGACAGAGGAGGGTGAAGGAAGGAGTGAGATGTGAGAAGTAGGTGGAGCACAGTGTGATTTAGATGGGTGAGATGATGGAGGGAAATATTAATTATTGGTCAGAGTAAATAATACCGCTGTACAGGCAGCTGGCTTATGCTGTAGGCACAAGGAATATCCAAGTGGCTGCAGCACCACAGCTGAGCTGATCGTAACTCACAAGCCAGGAACTTCTTCCAGATTTCCCAGAGAGGTAAGATTTCCAAAGCTTTCTCCCATCCTCAACTGTTTTCCAGGCCACAAGCAGGGAGCTGGAAGGGAAGTGGGGCCACCAGGACAGAAATCAGTGCCTAAATGGGATCCTGGCTCATGTAAGGCAAGGACTTTTAGCCACCAGGTTACCGTGCCAGTCCAAATGATAGATTTCTATAATGACAAACTGTGAGGATGAATATCGGTCGCATTCATGTGAGGTGTTGAAACTGCATAATCCTTGGAACAAGATCAGAGATATACAAACCCAGGCCTAGCTACAGGCATATAGGGCTAGAGACATGAGGAGACAGACAACACTTACATAATTTTCTAAAGCACAGGGAGAAAACATGTCACATAAACCAGCACAGTAGGTGGGAATCCATTTATAGTCTCAAGTTTGTGTTACATTTAGTGAAAACCAGCCATTGTGGCAATCCATTAACAAAATTAACAAATAATAGGGGTCTGGCATGATGTCTCAGTGGTAAATCCTCGGCTTGCATATGTGCTGGGATCCTGTATTAGTGCCTGTTCTAACCCAGCATCTCCACTTCTCATCCAGCTCCCTGCCTGTGGCCTGGGAAAGCAGTCCGATGGTACCTAGCCTTGGGAACCTGCACACATACAATACCTGGTTGAGGATTTTGACATCAGATCTACTCGGTTCTGGCTGATGTATCCACTTGTGAAGGGAATCAGCAGATGCAAGATTTTTTTCTGTCTCTCCTTCTCTTTGTAAATGTGTCTTTCCAACAAATATATAAATAAGTAAATATCAAAATAAAAAAAATAGTAAAATCACTAAGAAAGAAATGCCTTACAAATAATCAATTTCTGGGATTTAAACATCATCCTGCATAAAACTTGTAATCATCAAAAATAAGATGCAATCTGAAAATTTATTGCAACCTGAGATTAATGAGCAGATTTATGAGCTCAAAGTACTGAAATGTGAGATGTGGATAAGGCATGTGGCCAGTACATACAGTGCAACAGGGTTATGAGCCTTAACCTGGGTAATAGCCTAATGGCCTAAGTCCTTGCCTTGTATGTGCCGGGATTGCATTTGGGTACCAGTTCTAATCCCAGCAGCCCTACTTCCCATGCAGTTCCCTGCTTGTGGACTGGAAGAGCAGTTGAGGACAGTCCAAAGCCTTGGACCCCTCTACCCCTATGGGAGACCTGGAGGAGGCTCTGAGCTCCTGGCTTCAGACTGGCACAGCACTGGCCTTTGTGATCGCTTGGGGAGTGAATCAGCGGATGGAAGATCTTCCTGTCTCTCATCCTCTTTGTATATCTGACTTTCCAACAAAACTTTTTAAAACACCCCTAAAAATTTGTTTTAAAACAGCAACCAAAAACCATAAATTGTGGAAACTAAGTTACAAAAATACATCACATCACATAACATAACTTAACATCACATCACATAACATCACATCACATCACATAACATAGGAAATATAATATGAATTACATATGTCACTGCAGGTTTTCTTTTGCTTGATTGAATCAGGAAAAGCCCTCTTGGTTTGTCTGTTATACATTGTTGTGAATGTGTAATCAGAAAATTAAACACAGAAAGGAAATTGTAGCAGAATGGTCATGTTTTAAGCAATAAAACTATCAATATACACTAATAGCGATTTTGTGGAATACTAAACTTAAAATCATGAGAGAATCAAGCAAGATTTCTGGGCAGGAGATCGTTATATATCATGAAGTTACTGTGTACTAATAAGAAACAGATATGCAACAAAATGAAAACAAAAAATACTAACAGGGAAATGAACAATGGAGAAATGAAACAGAATAGAATAATTTATATGTATTTTCAAATATTCAGTTATAAATTGTTTTATTTTTAAAATTTTATTTATTTATTTTTATTGTTATTTTTTATTTTTATTGGAAAGTTGGATATACAGAGAAGAGAGACAGAGAGAAAGTTCCTGCGTCCGATGACTCACTCCCCAAGTGAGCGCAATGGCCGATAATATGCCAATCTGAAGACAGGATCCAGGAACATCTTCCTGGTCTCCCGCACAGTTGCAGGGTCCCAAAGTATTGGTCCGTCCTAAACTGCTTTCCCAGGCCACAGACAGGGAGCTGGGTGGGAAGTGGTGCTGCCGGGATTAGAACCAGCGCTCATATGGGATCCCGGGATGTCCAACGAGAGGACTTTAGACCCTAGGCCATGCCGCCGGGCCCTATAAAATTTTTTTTAATTTACTTATTTTTATTGCAAGATAAGATATACAGTGTGGAGGAGAGACAGAGAGGAATATGTTCTGTCCTTTGATTCACTTCCCAAGTGACCACATCAGCTGGAGCTGCGCCAGGAGCCACAAAATTCCTCCAGATCCAAGAATTTCGGCTGTCCTCCAGTGCTGTCCCAGGACACAAGCAGGGAGCTGGATGGGCAGGCAGCGGGCTGCGGGATTAGAACCAGAACCCATAAGGGATCCTGGTGTGTTCAAGGCAAGAACTTTAGCCTTTAGACCAACTCGCCGGGTCAGATCTGTATTTTACAAAGTCAAAAGAACTAATGGGGAAAAAAAACACCAACATAAAGAAAAGTCCCAGATTCTGTTGAACATTCAGTGACGTGTATCTGCTGACTCTTGTCCTACATTTCTGTATTTCTAGATTGAACATGAAGCAGAGAGGGAAGGAGAGGCCAGGAGGTGGACTGATTTGAGAGGCGACAGCGGCCCCTGCTGTTGGAAGGCTCAAGCTGCAAGAGAGGAGGCCACTTCCAGCCTGAGGTGAAGCCCCGCCCCTCACTCCCCCTCCCTCCAGAATCCTAACTGACTGCCCTTCTGCCCTTTGTGATTCTGATTGGCTGCGCATTGTGATGTCATACGCAGTCATGGTGTGTGGAGCAGTCTAATGAGGCGCGCCCAGGAAGGCCTGTGGCAGCAGGCAGGAGGTTGTTGTGGGCGCCGCCATAGGCGCTTCACTGGTCTTGCTGGTGGAGAGGCACAGGTGGCTGAGCCAGTGCTGCCCTGTGAGCTCCCTCCCTGCAGGAGCCTGTGCAGGACACCCGACTGGTGAGAAGCTGGGAAGGGTGAGTGTGTGAGAGCATCTCCTGAGGCCGCGGGGCGGGCGGGGGCCAGGAGGGGGACCTTGGGGTCCTCACTCTGCAGCACTGACCTTGAACGCTAGGACTCAGAGTGGAACCCATTGTGCAGTGTTGGGCAGGATTTCTTTTTCTTTTTTTCTTTTTTTCAGATTTATTCATTTATTGCCAAGTCAGATATACAGAGAGGAGGAGAGACAAAGAGGAAGATCTTCCACCCGATGATTCACTTCCCAAGTGGGCGCAATGGCCAATGCTATGCCAGGATCCAGGAACATCTTCTGGGTTTCCCACAAGGGTGCAGGGTCCCAACACTCTGGGCCTTCCTCGACTGATTTCCCAGGCCACAAGCAGGGAACTGGATGGAAAGTGGAGCTGCCGGGATTAGAACCGGCACCCATATGGGGTCTTGGTGGGTTCAATGAGAGGACTTTAGCCCCTAGGCCGTGCCACTGGGTCTGATTTCTTTTTTGTTTTTCAAACTTTTTTGTTGGTGGTGATGATTTTTTTTTTTTTTAGTTGTCCTAAATTTTTTGAGTTGAGAAGCAGCCTCTCCAGCCCTCAGTGAAGCTCTTCCTAAGGGTCTGGGGCAGTTTTCTTGTTGCTGACACCAGACCAGCACAGACTCCAGCAGTTAGAATAAACAGCCTTGTTTTCCTCAGGATTTTGCTGCAAGGTTGAGGGGCAGCATGTGGTGCTGGCGTTGTGCTTGGCAGAGGCCTGGGGTGGCACAGCGACTTTGCATACAATCCATTTGAAAAAATCCTTTGTCAATTTAAGTCTTGGTCTCTTTGATCCTTGCATTCCCAAAGGTGACTAAATCCTAGTACTGTCTGATAATTGATGTTTGTGGTTTCTTAAGTTGAATTTTTTAAGTGATATGGTATGGTAAATAGATCCTAAAAATGTCTTTATTTCTTTTATTTCTTTTTTTAATGTTTTATTTGTTTATGTTCAAATGAGAGTTCAAGTAAGAGAAAGGGCCAGGCGCCTTGGCCTAGTAGTTAAAGTCCTCCCCTTGAGTGCCCTGGTACCCACATGGGCACCGTTTCTAATCCCGGCAGCCCCGCTTCCCATCCAGGCTCCTGCTTGTGGCCCTTGAAAGTACTCATGGGTGGCCCAAGGCCTTGGGACTCTGTACCCCTGTAGGAGACCCAGAAGAGCCCCTGGCTCCTTACTTCGGATTGGCACAGTGCCGGTGTTGCAACCACTTGTTTAGTCAATCAGTGGACAGCAGATGTTTCTTTCTCTGACTTTGCAATAAAAAGAAATCAATCTTTTAAAAATATAAGACACAGTGATCTTCTACCCACTGGCTCACTCTGCAGGTGGCTAAATAGCTAGTGCTGGACCAAGCTGAGTCCTGGAGCCTGCAGCTTCCTCCAGTTCCTGCATGTGAGTGATCAGGGCCCAGGCACTTGGATGATCTTCCACTGCTTTTCCCAGGAGATTCACAGAGAGCTGGGCTGGAAGTGGAACAACTGATTCCATATGGGATGCTGGTATTGCATTTGGCAGCTTTACACATTATACCACAATGCTGGCCTTTGCTTTTGTTTTTGGTGTGATGAAAGTATTTTTCTTGCTTTTTATTTCTCAGATGCTAATTCACATATGGGACAATATTCTTAGGTTATAATTAGTGGATAAATTCTGATGGTGTATTTAGTATTTGTGAAGTAGAAGGATTTCAGTCTAACATTTCCTCCATGTACACTTATTTTGTGTTTCTCTAGGACTTGGTTTGACTTTATTTTCTTCATGTAGTGTTAACTGAGATCTGATCACATTGCTAAGTAGCAGTTCCCACTGACTGGGCACTGATACTGTAGCATTAACTTGTCCTGATTACTTCCAGTCGGTGTGTACCTTCCCTTGCAGTTCTATGAGATTTTCCTTCATATAATGTGCTGCTGTATTTAGAGTCACTGGGAAGAAGCATGTGGTCCTCAAAATTGTTTGTAAAAAGCTGTACCAGACATCTGTGCCAATTCTTGCTCTCTAATTTTTTCTTCCTCTCACCATCTTTATTCAAGTCTTTCATTTACAAAAGTCCTTGAGACAGGGTGATCTACCATCTGCTGGTTAACTCCTTAATTCCCTGTAAGATTGCAACAAGGTCAGTGCCAAAACAGGAGCCAGGAACTAAGTCTATGTTCATGATAGCAGTTGCAAAGACTCACATACTTGAGAAATTCTCTGTCCACTTCCAGGGAGTGCGTTAGCAGCAAGAGAACTCAATGCAGGTTTTCCTGTGGGTAGCAGAACCCCAGTGCCTTAAGCCATCACCACTGCATCCCAGGGTGTGCATTAACAGGAAGCTGGAATCAAGGTAAGAACTAGGAGTGGAGCCCAGGTTCTCCAATGGAAGCTAGAAGTTTCTTAAGGGCTAGGCTAAACACTCACTGTAGCTTTTTTTGCCACCATTGTTAACTGAGATACATTGATCCCATTTTGAATACCTGGCCTGTAACTTGACAGCAGTATTAAAATGAATCAAGCAGTGTCAGGGGGTATGGGTATGCTGGAATGAATGCATCTCATTTCAGTGCACCTAATTCAAGTCCTGGCTACTCTGCCCTTTCAATCCAGCCTCCTCCTAATGCATCTGAGAAGCATCTGGTGGTGGCATAAGTACTTGCATATCTCCCACCCACATGTGAGATGCAAGAGGCAGATCCTGAAGTCAGTCTGTCCAGCCACAGCTGGTAAAGGCATTCAGAAATAAACCAGCACATGAAACATCTGTATTTCTGCCATTCATCCTTTCAAGTGAATAGCGACATTGTGCCTAAGGCAGTGTAACTATCCGTTTAGGTTCAAGTAGTTTTCTAGCAATGGCATTTACAAAATGCTAGATAACTTCATGCGAAATGCTGGGTAACATCCCTGTAAATCATATAGGGGATGAGGAGGAAGTTCAGTGGGAAAAGCAAGCCTGACTATTGATTACCAGATTTGTACATTTAAACAATCCTTGTGACATGTTCTGAGATAACACGTTACACTGCTGCATGCAATGCCAGCATTTCTTATAAGGACCGGTTAAAGATTGTGATGTTCACCTTCTGATCTATTTCTCTGTTAATGGGCTTAAGAGATAGCAGAACATGTCCCAGTTCCTTGGATGCCTGCACCCCTGTGGAGGAGCAGAATGAAGTTTAGGCTCCCAGTTTTCACCTGGACCTTGTTGCCTCTTGTGGCCACATGGAGAGTAAACAATTAGAGCGAATCTCAGTGTGTCTGGCTTTGACACTTGCTCTGTAATTTTCTCAAACAAATTAAAGAAACTATTAAGCCCATTTTATGCTCTGTAGGTTGGGGTCTGTTAAATTTCTTCTAAATAGATTGTTGTTAGTGTTAAGGGATGATTCTGATTTTAAAACTTCTACAGAATTTTGATCAACATGTACTTGAATACTATTGCAAGGTACAGTGCAGTGTTTGAGTATATATGCAGCATAAACTGAGTAACCAGCTGCCCAGGCTTTCTTCCATGTATCTTGGTTTTTACAGCACACAGGGTCTTCCATTCCAGTTCCCTGCATAAGCTTATCCTATTGTGAACTGTAGTCACCACACACTGGGATGGGACACTGGCTCTTGTTCCTTCTGTCTCACTTTCCTTGCCACCTGTTCTACCTCCTTCCTCTCCCCAGGTCTCACTTTTCTCAACCTGTAATAATCACTATTCTTACTTTGCAGCTGCATTTACATATTTACATAGAATAACATGTCAAATTTTTTTTCTGCATTTGCCTTATTTTATTTCTTTATATCCAGTTTCATCTATTTTGTTGCAAATAAGAATTTAGTCTTTTTATGGCTGAATGGAGTCTTTTGGCATCTATTAGATTTCACTATTAATAAAATCAGGGGAAACACATGAAATCTAGAATCAAACAGAATCGAATATCTTCATTTTTATTTCCTGTGTCTTTTCTTTCATTTACTTTATGTGTGTGAATATTAAATTACATAACAATAAAGCAGTCATTCTAATTTGGTTACATATCTTAAAGGAAATGTGTTTTGGTTTTTTGGCATTCAGTTGTGTGATGGCTGTAGATCTGTCATGTGTAGATACTGTTTCATTAAGGGCTATGTCTGTGTGCCACAACGGAAGTATATTGGGCTAAATTTATATATTTGTAGGTTTGGTCAACTTACATATATGGAAATTATTACCAAAAAGTGTAGAATTTCATTGAGTGCTTTCTGTAAGATGATTTTAATGATGCTTGTCCTCCATCCTGTTTATGTGAAATATTTGGTTTGCTGATTTGCCTTTATTGGACCATTTTGTTTTCTTTTTTTTTTTAAAGATTTATTTTTTCATTGGAAAGTCAGATATATAGAGAGGAGGAGAGACAGTGAGAAAGATCTTCCATCCGATGATCCACTTCCCAAGTGAGCGCAACAGCCAATGCTATGCCGATCCAAAGCCAGGATCCAGGAACTTCTTCCAGGTCTCCCACATGGGTGCAGTGTCCCAAGGCTTTGTGCCGTCATCGACTGCTTTTCCAGACCACAAGCAGAGAGCTGGATGGGAAGTGTAGCTGCCAGTTTTAGAACCAGCGCCCATATGGGATCCTGGGATGTTCAAGGAGAGGACCTTAGCCACTAGGCCATGCCACCGGGCCCTATTGGACCATTTTCTACATCCTCAGTTTAGGTGAACCTAGGCTATTCTGTGTGAGTTTATTGATGTGTTGTTGCATTTATCTTACATATACTATGATGATAATTGCACATCTGTTTTTATCAGGTATACTGGTCTATGTGGTTTTTTTTTTTTAAGATTTATTTTATTTTTATTGGAAAGTCAGATATATACAGATATACAAAGAGGAGGAGAGACAGAGAGGCTAGATTTTCTTTCTATTGATTCACTTTCCCAAGTGGCTGCAACATTCAGAACTGCGCCTAAATGAAACTGGGGCCCAAAGCCTTTTCCACCTCTCCCATGTATGTGCCGGGTCATAAGGCTTTGGGCCGTCCTCAACTGCTTTCCCAGGTCACAAGCAGGGAGCTGGATGAGAAACAGAGCTGCCAGAGTTAAAACTGGCGACCCTATGGGATCCTGGCATGTCCAAGGTGAGGACTTTAGTGACTAGACTACTGCACCGGGCCCAGGTAATACTGATTTATGATTTAAAGTGGTGTATGAAAAGTATTTCAGAAGAAGCATTTAAAACAAATGTATTACAAAACCAATTGTACAGCAATGGACATTGCATTATTACTGCATTGTGTTTTTTCTGTTTTAAACAGACATAGGTGAAGATCTTCCTACTGCTGATTCAGTCTAGTTTAGGAATCTACGTATTGTTAGGCTCAGCATAAATTTGGTACTGTTTTACCCCTTTCCATTTTAGTAATGAAAACACCTGGGGATGACATTTGGTTTGAAAATATTTTATTCCTGATTCATTGTTACTGTTGCTTTTGTCAGGTTTTTAGTGTCTTTCTGATTCACTTTGGTAGGCTAATTAAAAGCAGCCAGAAATGATGTACAACTTATTTGTTTATAATTACTCTTGGTAATCCCTAGTGATCCATCGTATTTCTTTTTTTTTTTTTTTTTCCTTTTTTTCCAGTTAAGCTCAATGTTATCAGTATGGAAGGCAGAGTTATAGAGAAAGAGGGAGAGTTAGAATGCAAGATCTCCATCTGCTTTATCCCTCTCCAAGTGACCACAATGGCTGGATCAGGAGCAGGTTGAAGCCACAGTTAGTAGCTTCTTCAGTTCTCCCACATCAGTACAGGGACTCAAGCACTTGGGATATCCTCAGCATTCCCATGTGCACCAATAGGGAACTGATCAGAACTAAAGAGCTGGGCCTGGTGCAGTAGCCTAGTGGGTAAAGTCCTTGCCATGCATGTGCCAGGATTTCATATGGGTGACAGTTCTAACCCAAGCAGCCGCACATCCCATCCAGCTCCCTGCTTGTGGCATGGGAAAGCAGTGGTGGATGGCCCAAAGCCATCCTGTGTGGGAGACCTGCAAGCAGCTCTGTCCTCCTGGCTTGAAATGAGCTCAGCTCAGGCCATTGTGTCCACTTGGGGAGTGAATCAGCAGATGGAAGGTTATCCTCTCTGTCTCTCCTCCTTTCTGTGTAGCTGACTTTCCAATCAAAGTAAATAAATTGGTTGTGACTTTGTGCAGCATCAGATAGCAGATGCTGGCACTGGTGGCTAATCTGTCAAGTTAAATTACAGAAGCATCTGGAAAGTGCATGATGCGGGAGTGGGAGTGGCCTAGGAGGAATAGAGTGGGCACCTCCCTGTTACCACTCTCACTGGAGAGCATGAAAACCAGGGCAGGGGTAGGTTGGCTGGACAGAATGGCACCCAGCAGCATGAGTGTGGGCTGGATAGTGGAGCTGGTTAGGTTGAATTAGGCTTCAGTGCTGATTGACATGTATGAGAGCTGAATGGATCGTGGGACAGACTGACTAGTCTGCTGTATATACTGGCAAGTAATGGAACAGGTCAGGGGCTGGGCCTGGTGGGGGTTATTGTGGGTCGCTCTGACTAGGCTGCACCTCCTATTGGTTTATGTGAGGGCTGAGTGTAGAATCCACAGATTGACATAGTCCACCTTAGAGTCTCTGTCCTCTGTGCTTGGCAGAATCAGGCTGGACTGCAACACCTACTGGTTCCAGTGGAAGATCAGACTGGAAACAGAACCGACCCAGCAACTGCAACCACCAGCTGATTGAGGTGAAGGTGCTGTGCTAGGCCCTGTATTTGCAAGTATACACAAGAATCTGGTCCAGGATCACCTCAGACAAAGTTTCTTTTGTGATCTCCCCAACTGAACTACCAGACTCAGAACCCTAACCATGAAGAGAAGTGCAGGTTCCATGGTACTTCCTGGAGTGCAAGTGCCAGAGCCTAGCCTCCTCAGAGGCTCAGACGGAGCAGTGGAGGGCATAACCAGGTACGCATGGAGGATATGTCAGTTTATCGGAACCTGCAGAGCATACCTGGCACCACAACAGGACAGAACAAATCAATCAACTACCCCAGCTACATGTTGGCAGTGAAAACCTGGGCAAACAGAGACTCTAAGGTGGATTATGTCAATCTGTGGATTCTGCAGCTATTTCTTCATGCTTGGAATGGCAAGATTGGCAGCAATCCATAACTGTTGAACTATCAAAACCACTTGAGCAAGACCCTCGGAGCATGCCCCACATCAGGGACCTAGGATGGAGGGAGACTGGGTGGGGCTTCTCCCTTTATCTCCCCATTTACCCCAGAGACAGACAATAAGAATGTGGAAATAATAGTCTTACCCACTTTCAAGAAAAAACAAAGAAACCAACAAAAAATAAAAAAAGGAAAGAAATACAGCAGCCAGGACTTAAGGTGGCTCTACATGGGAAGTTCATTTCACAAGCAGTGGCAGAACCCACTTTGCCACAGACAGCCCTGATCCACTGTGCTTCTGTGATACAAGTTTTAATATGTTGTTTTTGATGTCATGTACTTGAGCCTACTCTTTCTTAATGTATATAAAGGTTTATTGATTTTGTTTTTCTTTTAAGAAAAATGAATGAATGTTTTATCTTCAGTATTGCTTGGTATAGTTTATTCATTTCTTCATTAATCTGTATTTTGAATTTCCTTTTTCTACTCGTAGACTTCTTTTTCTGGGACTTGCAGACTAGTACTTAGGTTAGTTATTTGATATTTTTGTTGTTCAGGTGTTGGGCATGTAAAGTGAAAACTTTAGATTTCTATATTTCTCTGATGACAGTTGGTTCTGTCTTATTGGCAATAGGCAGTATAGTTAAAGAGTGGGCTTTGGTTGCCATAAAAACATAGTATAGAGTGTATATTTTGAATTAC
This sequence comes from Ochotona curzoniae, assembly GCF_017591425.1. Classification (NCBI taxonomy): domain Eukaryota; kingdom Metazoa; phylum Chordata; class Mammalia; order Lagomorpha; family Ochotonidae; genus Ochotona; species Ochotona curzoniae. The sequence goes on from NW_024466752.1 coordinate 244,842, forward strand.
AATGCATTTCTTATGTTTCTTTCTTACATTTTTTTTAAAGATTTATTTTATTTTTATTGGAAATGCGGATATACAGAGAGGAGAGACAGGAAGATCTTCCGTCTGATGATTCCCTCCCCAAGTGAGCACAAGGGCCGATGCTATGCCAATCTGAAGCCAGGAGCCTGTTCCGGGTCTCCCACGTGGGTGCAGGGTCCCAAAGCTTTGGGCTGTCCTCGACTGCTTTCCCAGGCCACAAGCAGGGAGCTGGAAGGGAAGCAGGGCCGCCAGGGTTAGAACCGGAGCCCATATGGGATCCCGGGAGTGCAAGGCGAGGACCTTAACCACTTGCACCACTGCGCCCGGCCCTTACATTTTATTTTGATGCAGTTTACACAGTTGAGAAGGGAGCACGCATGCACATGAGGACCCTGATTCAGCTAGGAAGGATGGAGAGATGCGGGAAAGTGGATGAGACCTTTGTTTCCAAATTTTGTTCTTCTTGTGTCTGGGGCATGGGAAAGAAGGAGAGAAGCCACTGCCAGAATCCCCACAATAGAACCATAGGTCATCTTATTTTCCAGGGTCCCCGCTGTGCAGCATGCTCTGAGGGTTCTGTTCAAGTGATTTCCATAAGTATTCCTTCCCAGTTACATTACTTGACATAGTCCATATTAAAATCTGCATTCATCCAGATCTTTGTGTAAATATTTGGCTGGGGTAGTTGACCAATTTGTTCTGCCCTCCTTCCTCTTCTGTGATAATACATGTCCTCTGCAGGCACAATGAACTGCCATGTCCCCCATATGCATGAGAGCATGCTGTCCACTGCTCCATCTTCAGCAACTGTAGAGAACCAGTTGTGATATATGCATGCCAAGATCGGAGCAGAGCTCTCACGTTTCTCTCCATGGATGGAGTTCTGAATACATCGGTTCAGTTGAATGATCCCTAATGAAATTTTATCTGAGGTGATCCCAGACTTGACTGCTGTGTGCACTTGCCAGTCCAGGGTCCAGTTCAGTGTGTCACCCACATGAGCCTGTGCATATACTGGTGGTTGCAGTTGCTGGATCAGTTTTGTCTCCAGTCCATTCTGTTATGCAAAACCAATGGATGCTGTGGTGAAGCCCAACCATGCCCATCTTGCACTTGGCAGTCACGTACACCGGTTGGGAACTGCATCTCAATCACAGTGACATCCAATATCTCATACTAGGCTTGCCCCCAACATGATTCCTGTATGCGTTGTGTGCAGCAGACTGCTTGGTGCTGCAGTCTTAACCAGTGTGTCCCATTCCAAATCCCAGTATCCATGAGTGTCAGAGGGATCCATGGTCATGTGTAGCTCAGCCCTTTACAGCTCCTAGCTCTTGAGCAAAGCAGTGGAAATTGCAGTTGCTATTGTATATTCCCCACAGGATCTGTCCCCAGACTTGTTTCTTTGGATGCTTGTCAGTGTCATGGCCCAGCCTAATATTATCTGCCCCTTCTACAAACCTCACTGGCAGTAGTGTGACCTTTCCCTGCCAGCAGCCCCCCCCCCCACCCGTACCTTTACTACCCACCAATGGATGGTGGTTGGTGGCAGTCCATGCTAACCAGCCCAGCTCAGGTCTCCCATATTGGTGGGTGCATTAGTCTGACCCAGAAAGATCCTATTGGCCTCTCAATCCACTAGGTATTGGCCCCCTCATTTACCTGCAAGTACAGTTGTTTTGTCAGTAGAAGTCCCTCAGCAGTCATTCCTCACCTGCAACATACTCCTTCAGTGGTCCTGCCTCTCACATCCCCGTACCCCCTTCCCTGAGCAATCCACAGTCCCTGCACCTGGGAGTGCATGGTTTCCACAGCCTAGTCTTCTGAAGCCCAGTCTAACAGTGGGGTGGTGTGCTGGCCTGGAGCACTGCCCATCCCTTAGGTTTCCAAGCTCCTGGCATGTGTGCTGGCCTGAGACCTTGTCTCATCATCAAACCAAGATCCAGCCCACTCAAAGTTCTTCAAACCCAGTCCACCAGCAGACCATGCCAGCAAGCTAAGCGAGGGCTCTCTCCTCCCCTCCTCCACATCTCCTGGGACCAAGCACGTGAGAAAATCTCCAGGATTGTTTTGCCTGCATGGGCATGATCGTCTAGGGCCTTGAATGCCCCCATCAGTGCCATCCTCTGTCACTCTGCAAGCCTGCTCAGCCAAACCCGCAGAAACCCACTTCCTTGGTGTCAGTTCAAAGGTGGAGGATGTCAGACACCCATCTTATGGTTCTAATGATCAAAAATTTAAGAGCAAGATGATAATAGGCTCAGCTTCTTCTGAGGTGTCTCTCTCTGACCAACTCACAGCCTCCATCTTTCTATACCCTCACATTGTGTTTTCTTTGTTCCTGTGCATTCTTTTCTAAAGGAAACCAAGTCAGTGTGCGACAGCATTTCACAGGGTATTACTTGCTGCTAATTAACTCCTTTTTTTTTCTTTTTTTTTTTTTTTTTAATTTTTAATAGGCAAGGACAGATTTCCAGAAAAGAGAGCAGAGTGAAAGATCTGTTAGCTGCTGGGTCACACCCCCAAGTGGTTGCAGCGGCCAGACCCAAGCCAATCCAAAGGCAGGAGCCTAGAGCTTCTTCCAATTCTAACTTGCAGGTGCAGGGTCCCAAAGCACAGGGCCATCCTCTACTGCTTTCCCAGGCCGCAAGCTGGGAGCTGAAAGGGAAGTGGAAAAATCATGACAAAATCTGGCACCCACATGGGATCACAGCACATGCAAGGCAAAGACTTTAGTGACTAGGATACCAGGCAGACCAGCTAATTAGATTGTTAAGTGCCTAAAGTAGAGTCATATTGGTGGTCTACCCTTTGTGATACAAAACATTGGGAGACACATTTCTGTCCTTAGCAGTTGGAAGAATGCTGTAATTTGCACAAAAGGCAACAACCATCTCTGAAAAGGATATGGTTTAAATTAGTGTTATGATTGCCCTTAATTTCATTTAATTAATTTATTTCTGTACATTTGTTGGTTTTTGCTCATTAGATTTATTTATTTTTATTGTAAAGGCAGGCTTATCTCTTCTTATCTTAGACTTAGCTACATATCTATTTATAGATAGATAGATAGATAGATAGATAGATAGATAGATAGATAGATAGATATAGAGCAGAGAGAATAATGCAGTGTGTGTGTTAGGGGAGAATCCCAGTGACATCACAGGTGGTTGTTATTTTAAAGATTTGTTTTTGTTGTAAAGTCAGATTTACAAACAGAGGAGATAGAAAAATCTTTCATTCCCTGGCTTTCTCCCCAAACGGCAGCAACAGCAACAGCCAGAGCTGAGCTGATCCAAGGCCAGGAGCCAGGAGCACCTCCAGGGTCTCCCACCCAGCAGTTGTTCTCCTAACACCAGATGTACTGTGAACTTCACCTTGTTGTTTGAACTCTTGATCTTTGCAGTCTGGATGTTGCTTCAAAATGCTGTGTGTGTTGGGGTGCCTTTTTGCTTGATGTGACTGTTTTCATACCTTCAGTGATCAGAAAGTAGTGTAAAGATGGGATTAAAATGAAACTGTAATAGTGGAAGTTCATCTCACATTGCCACTTACTGATTATACATATTGGACGGTAAACAGGGTGAAGGATACAGACATACAGAGGCCATGTTCAAGGACTACCTGTTTTTGAATTATTTCCATGGGAAGCCAGAAAGCTGCAGGTACTAGGGAGGCCCAGGGTTGGAGTGCAAGAGTGAGGGAAGCACAGGACCAGAGGATTGAGCCCCTCCATATCATGACCCTTTATGAGGCATTGTGAGGGGAGGGGTTTACAAAACTATGCAATTCCACCCCCTCTCAGGTTCCAGGTGATGATAAATGAGCATCACAGGAGGGCTCTGTTATAGCAAGATACTGAACAAGCTTGGCAAGTAATTGTTTGGTTTGGTTTTGTTTCTAAGTAGATGTTACTTAGCTTGTCCTGCACTGCATCCCTCTGGATTAGTGGCAGGGGTGGGTGAAGTATATGAAAGAGAAATGAAAATGCTTAAACTTTGGAAAAACTGCAGTTTCAAGCAGAGGAAGAGGGAGGAGGAGGGAGAGAAGTAGTTGTGGTCACTCAGATTCTCAGTGAGGAAAGCTAGCAAGGAACTTCAGACAGAGGAGGGTGAAGGAAGGCATGAGATGTGAGAAGTAGGTGGAGCACAGTGTGATTTAGATAGAGGGGAGAAGGTGGAGGGAAATATTGATTATTGATCAGATTGTAAAACACTGCTTTACAGGCATCTGGCTTATGCTGTAGGCACAAGGAATATCCAAGTGGCTGCAAAAGCCAGAGCTGAGCTGAACCTAACCTAGGAGCCAGGAATTTCTTCTAGGTTTCCAGTGCTGGTAAGATTTCCAAGGTTTTGTATCATCTTCCACTGCTTTCCCAGGCCACAAGCAGGGAGCTGTGTGGGAAATGGGGCCACCAGGACAAGAAAAATTGCTCAAATGGGATCCATGCTAGTGTAAGGCAAGGTCTTTTAGCCTCTAGGCTGCTGTACCAGGCCGAAATGATAGATTCCTATAATGACAAAATGCAAGGATGAACACAGCTCACACTAATGTGAGGCGCTGAAAAGTAGATAAGCTATAGCCCCTGAAACAAGATCAGAGATATACAAATCCAGGCCTAGCTGCAGGCATCCAGGGCTCGAGACATGAGGAGGCAGACAAGGCTTGTATAAGTTTCTAAAACACAGGAAGAAATACAGAACATGTCACATAAACCAGCACAGTAGGTGGGGATCCATTTATAGTCTCAAGTTTGTGTTTCCTTGCATATACTGAAAACCAGCCATTGTGGCAATCCATTAACAACATTATCAGAAATTAAGATTCTGACACAATGGCTCAGTATCTAAATTCTTGGCTTGCATTCCTGGGATCATATATGTGCACCAGGTCATGTCCCAGCCACTTCACTTCCCATCCAGCTCCCTGCTGTGGCCTGGGAAGGCAGTAGATGATGGCCCAAAGCCTTGGGAGCCTGCACACACATGGAATACCTGGATGAGGCTCCTGGCTTCAGATCAACTCGGTTCTGGCTATTGTGTCCACTTGTGAAGGGAACGAGCAGATTCAAGCCTTTTCTCTCTGTCTCTCCTTCTCTGTGTAAATCTGTCTTTCCAATAAACAACTAAGTCCCAAATTAAAGTAGTGAAAGTCATTAAGAAAGAAATGGTATGTAAATAATCAATTTCAGGAATATTAACACAATTGTTCATAAAACTTGTAATTTTTCATGAGTTTATGAGAGGATTTTCTGAAATACTAAAGAATAAGATGTTTTAAAACAGGGCCGGGGTCGTAGCCTAGTGGCCTAGGTCCTTGCCTTGTGCACACTGGGATCCTGTATGAGCAGCTATTGCAGCAACTCTGCTTCCCATCCATCGCCCTGCTTGTGACTGGGCAGCTGTTGAGGATGGCCCCAAGACTTGAGACCCAATATCCACGTGGAGACTGGGAAAGGCTCCTGGCTCCTGGCTTCAGACTGGCACAGGTCCAGCCATTGTGGCCACTTGGAGAGTGAATCACTGGAAGGAAGATCTTCCTCTCTCTCTCTTTCTCCTCCCCTCTCTATAGCCTTGGGACCCTGAACCCTGAACCCATGTGGGAGACCCGGAAGAGGTTCCTGGCCCAGCCCCAGATCGGCTCAGCTCAGTCATTTGCGGTCATGTGGGGAGTGAATCATCGGACAGAAGATCTTCTCTCTGTCTCTCCTCCTCTCAGTATATCTGACTTTATAATAAAAACAAATCTTTAAAAAGAAGTTTAAACACTATGAGAATAGAAAAAATACAGAGCAGGAAATGAACATAAGTAGGAGAAATGAGATTGAAGAGATTATATTTTCTAATATTCTTCAGTTCTGCATTTTTTAAAGATTTATTTTATTCTTATTGGAAAGGTGGATATACAAAGAGGAAAGACAGAAAGGAAGATCTTCTGTCCAATGATTCACTCCATAAGCGGCCACAACAACTGGAGCCGAGCCAATCTGAAGCCAGGAGCCTCTTCCGGGTCTCCCACATGAGTACAGGCTCTCAAGACTTTGGGCCGTCCTCAACTGCTTTCCCAGGCCACAAGCAGGGAGATGAGTGGGAAGCAGGGGCAACAGGGCTATAATCGGAACCCATATGTGATCCCCATGGATGCAAGGCACTGACCTAAACCACTACTCTGTGGAGCCAGTCCCTCAGTATTGAATTTCAAAAATTCAAATGAATTAATAGGAAAAAATGCCAATATAAATAAGAACATTCAAAAATATGATAAGCATTTAATGAGGTGTATCTGCAGACACTTATATTTATCAGTGTCCATGCTTGAACATGAAGTAGACAGGAAAGGAAATGCCAGGAGGTGGACTGATGTGAGAGGCGACAGCGGCCCCTGCTGTTGGAAGGCTCAAACTGCAGGAGAGGAGGCCACTTCCTGCCTGAGGTGAAGCCCCGCCCCTCACTCCCCCTCCCTCCAGAATCCTACCTGACTGCCTTCTGACCCTTTGTGATTCTGATTGGCTGCGCATTGTGACATGCTCAGGTATGTGGTCGTCGTCCAATCAGGCGCGCCCAGGAAGGCCTGTGGCAGCAGGCAGGAGGTTGTTGTGGGCGCCGCCATAGGCGCGTTGTTGCTGGTCATGCTGGTGGAGAGGCGCAGGTGGCTGAGCCAGTGCTGCCCTGTGAGCTCCCTCCCCGCAGGAGCCTGTGCAGGACACCCGACTGGTGAGAAGCTGGGAAGGGTGAGTGTGTGAGAGCATCTCCTGAGGCCGCGGGGCGGGCGGGGGCCAGGAGGGGGACCTTGGGGTCCTCACTCTGCAGCACTGACCTTGAACGCTAGGACTCACAGTGGAACCCATTGTGCAGTGAGGAGGGGGAGTGCCCAGGGCCAGTTCAACTTGCATTTTGGACAGGATTTCCTTTTTTATTCTTTTGTTTTTTCTTTTCTATGCTTTTCTTTATTTTTTCCTTTTTCTTTCTTTCTTTCTTTCTTTCTTTCTTTCTTTCTTTCTTCTTCTTTCTTTCTTTCTTTCTTTCTTTCTTCCTCTTCTCTCTTGGTCTCTCTTTTTCTGTTTCTTTCTCCTTCCTGCCTTTTTCTTCTTTTCCTTTTTTTTGTTTCCACTTTAATACAATTTTTAAAAAAAATTTGGTCCTGATTTTGAGTTCAGAAACAGCATCTCCAGTCCTCACTCCTCAGTGAGGCTCCTCCTAAGGGTCTGGGGCAGTTTTCTTGTTGCTCACACCAGCCCAGCACAGACTCCAGCAGTTACAACAAACAGCCTTGTTTTCCTCCGAGTTTTGCTGCAAGGTTGAGGGGCAGCATGTGGTGCTGGCATTGTGCTTGGCAGAGGCCTGGGGTGGCACAGCGACCTTGTAGACAAACCAAGGCAGTGCACGGGGACTCACGCCAAGGGGCTTCTCTAGAAGAACCTGAGGAAGGAGCTGTGAAGGCAGCACTACTGATTTATCCTGATGGCTTCTGGTATGTTGTCACCCATTCCCTTAAGTTCTCGCAACTGGGATCAAATGTACCCATGAGTTGTAGAGGGAATAAGTCAGGTTGAGCAGAGAGCATTAAGGCAGGGAATGAATCTCTGAATGTGCAGTACTCTTGCCTCAATGCCAAGTGCTGCTCTTTGCCCTGAAAATCACACCAGGAGTCACTATTTCCTCCAAGATACAATTCAGTAAGTTGTCTTTTTTTCTGTTTCACAATGAGCGTTAGCTCTTTAGAAGAACTGTTTTCTGTGAACAGTAGGCATGGGAGAAAAGCAGTGAATGGCCACCTGACACAGCACAGGAAGGCATCACTGCCCTGTGTGGGTGTGTGTGACAGTGGTTCAGATGACATTGGGACTCCTGTGTCTCCATCAGAATGCCTGGGTTTCAGTTCTGTGCAAATGCAGTGTGCAGCTACTGCCCAGGCTGGGAGGCAGCAGACAGTGGCTTGGTTACCTGTGTGAAAAAACTGACTTATTTTCAGTTTTTTGCCTGTTGCAGACATGTGGAATGTGAGAGATTGGATGAAAAAACCTGCCTGTAAATAAGAAAAAAACTAAATTACCTGTTAGAAACTCCTCAACCTTCAATCTCCTATTGAAATATTTACATGGTCCTCACTACACTCTTTTTGATTTTTTGAGTTTCAAAAAACTTTGCAACAAATAAACATGGCTATTTTATCCTGGCTCACTCATTCCCCTGAAAGATAGCAGTAGATTGGGGTTGCCATTCAGAGTGGCAGCTGATGCCCTAAAACTGGAGGGCATCCGTTTTGTTCTATCTAGTTTGTATAGCTAATCCCTTGGAATATTAATATTTTCTTTACCCATGCAGAGCTCCATTCCTTGGTGACATATTAATATCATTTATAGAAATGATTGATGTGCTCTTGGTTCTCTGAGCCTTGGCTACCTAGGGAGTAAAAGCTTGGCAAGGCCCAGGTAAATCTATTGTGCACAGGATTTGGAATGCACAGCAGTTCCATTCTGTATCCACAAGTTGGTTTAGTCAGAGGATAATTTGTACCAACAAAGAATCTTTGTGAAGTTAAAATTTTGGTGTCCTAGAGCAATCATCAATTTGAGAGTGTATTTGTAACTGGTTTCATAAGTTCTTCTAGTGAATATTTGCAGAGGTCTAATTCTGGTGGTGGAAAGGGTTTAAAAAATGTGAGTGTTTTTGTTTTAAAAAAAGGTTAGTATAATTTGTGCCTAATGTCTGGGATAGAATTTTTTTTTTAATTTAATTTAATTTTTTTTTTAAAGCAGATATACAGAGAGGAGGAGAGACAGAGAGGAAGATCTTCTGCTCATTGATTCAGTCCCCAAGTGACTGCAAAGGCCTGAGCTGCACTGATCCAAATCCAGGAGCCCAGAGCCTCTTCTTGGTCTCTCACATGGATGCAGGGTCCCAAGACTTTTTGCTGTCGTCTGCTGCTTTCCCAGGCCAGTGGCAGAGAGTTGAATGGGAAGCTGGTTCGTCAGGAGAAAAACCGGCAGCTACATGTATCCCGGTGCATGCCAGGGGAGGATTTTACCTGCTAGGATAATGTGCTTGGCCCCCGGATAGGTTCTTTTTTTTTTTTTTTTTTTTTTTTTTTTTATTGTTCCTTACATTGTATTATGTAGTACAGTTTTATAGGCGCTGGGGATTTCCCATATGGTGGATTCCTCCACCTTGTTGCATAACCATAGTTCAAGTTCAGTTGAGATTCATTGCTTGCAAACACATGCCTAGCATAAAGATCAGCGTCTTATTGTCCAGATAAGTTCAGTGGCCTCTTGGGGAGACCTTCTATGGTCTGAAGATAGGTCTAACAGAGTAAAGATCCGGTCAGTTAAAAGCCCCAACAAGGCCTCAGTATCAATATACAACATTATGGAAATAATTGACATAGTAATGGGTAGACAATATGTTAAAAATAATGCAAGTTCCATTCTTCGAAACATCTGGGTTGAGACAGTATCAACGGATAGGTTCTTAAAGGTGACAAAAGATCAGAAAGAACTGACACCTGCTGTCCACTAACATTATCCTGCATCTGTGTATCGAGACTGAGCTTTGACCCTGAGGCCTCCTTAATTGCAAATGATGAAATGATTGATGTGTTGTGATTAGTTGTTAGCAGTAAATTGGTATTAAGCAAACATAACACATCTGGTATCAAAAGAAAATCACAGAGGCCACAACCTTCACTTGATCTTAAACGTGTGGTTGCAGAAGAAAGCTAAGATGCTGGGGGAGACAATGCAGGCTGTGAGGAGTTCTCAGGTCCACACTGTCACATTTCTGGCTGCTTAGTCAGTGCAGTGAGCCCCCCTGGGCACTGTGTCCTCAGTGAGAGTGATCCCCAAGGCCTGGGAACGTGGGGAAGCTGCTGAGTGTGGGTCTCCCTGTGAAGTGTAAGCAGGCTGCTTCCCAGAGCTCATTCTCTGTCATGTCCTGGTGCTTTGATTTACACTTTGTTCACTTCATGTAGGCCTGTCTGCTGAGCTGCTGTGAGCTGCATCTGTAGCCAGCCCTCCCTGCATGCCACTCCAGGCTCATGAGGTTCTGCTGGTGTCCCCAAAAATGCTAAACTGCATGCTAGCCCTTCCAGGCATGCCACTAGCATGCCCCCTCCCATAAGCCCACTGCACCATTGCCAGGTGATCTCAGCCAGTGCCTTATTTGCTCACAGCCACCCTTACCTGCTCCATGACAGCTCTGTCTCTGTCCCCTGCACCACTTCTCTGCCCACCCTGTCATCCTACAGGTGGCTCCAGGGCTTGGTCATCTTTGCGCAGCAACCAGCCCCACAGCAGGTACACCCAGCCAACCTGCTGATGCTGGATCCAGGCCAGACTGTTCGACTGCACCTACCCCCTGCCTAAATCTCCAATGAGCCTGTAGCACACCCGCTAATTCTGTAGCTTTATGGCCAGGCCAGGGCGGCCACCTACTTCTTCAGTTAGCCTCTTGCCCACCAGCCACTGCCACGTTCAGTAGCCTGGGCTGGTCTCTGCCTCCGCTGCACCCACACCGCACCCGACACTATCACCTCTTGTCCAGGATGGAGCCAAGCTTCCTGGGCCAGAGTACATGGACCCCAGTCTTCATGCACTGCATGCTGCCTGTGTTCCAACACCAGACACTCCTGACACAGAACCTACATTTCCCCGAGCACGCCTGCCTTGGTCAGTGACATGATGTCTGCATCAGGCTGCTCACCTGCCTGCAGCTCCAGAGCCAGATCCACTTGCCCTGCACCCACCATGCATCTCCCACATCGCTATCACACCTGCTGTTCCAGGGCCAAGTGGGAGACTGTTCTTCCAGTGGTAGATCCTGCTTCCATCTAATCCCTGACTCCCACCGGGTCAGGGACTAGAGTATTCCAGGAGTCCTGCTGTTTCCCTCCCTCCTCTCCCCTTCCTGGCTGCCCCTTCCCCTGAAAGTCAGTGCTATAATCTTAAAAAGTGGGTCGAGTTTCCCTGTGTGTAATGTCCTTTGATTTTGCTGTGTGGCCCCTGCCTTTGCTGCCTCTATACATGGCTGGATGTGGTGACTCATTCCACTTACTCTGTTGCTGCTTGCAAGATGGACTCCTGGTGCCAGTTCCTGTGTGACTTCATCCCACAGCCTGCTGTGACCCAGTGCAGGGTTTGACCTAGGCCCTCCTCAGGCCATGCTGGTGGGGCACCTTTGTGGAGGTCACAGTACAGGCAACAAGGGACCCTCCACTGAAGGCATGGCAGATTGATTTGAAAGGCATGGTAACAGAGGGAGAGAGATCTTCCATCAGCTGGTTTTACTCCCTGGTTGACCAGGACAGTCGTGGTTAGGCTAGGCTAAAGCTAGCAACCAGGTGTTTCATGCAGGTGTTCTACATGGGTGCAGGGACATTTCCCAGGAGCATTATCAGAGAGTTGGAATGGGAAGTGGAGCAGCCAGGACTCAAACCAGTGCTCTGATGTGGGATGGCAGTGTTGTAGGCATCAGCTTGAACCAGGGTAGCAGAATTCCAGCACAGTTTCTGAGAGGAGGGGAAACAAGTGATATTTTCTTCCTTATTTTTTTTTCTAGTTTCTAAAATTGTTAGAATCACATGTCAGATCTTGATGATCTCAAAGGAAGTGGGGATTTATATTTATTGTTGTTTTTTTTTTAATGTTTTTCAATGTAATATAATATTTGAGAACTGCTGGAGTAAAATCTTCTGGTCTCTATCTGGGTGGGCAGATGGAGCTGAGCTCTCCCCCAGTGCATTCAGGGCACTCTCTGACTCTAACTCATAGTGGACCATTTCCTGTGTGCTTCTTCAAATCATTTTTTTTTTCCTTCAAGATTACTGTTTAGGACCCAGCATGGTAGCTTAGTGGCTAAAGTATTTGCATGTGCCATAATTCCATCTGGGTGTTGGTTTATGTTTTGTCTGCTGGATTTCACAATAAGTTTCCTGCGTATGGCCTTGGGAAGCAGTCAAGGATGGCACAGAGCCTTGCAATGTTGAACCCCCATGGAGACCAGGAAGCAGTTTCTGGTTCCTAGCTTTGGATCAGCTCAGCTTCGGCCATTGCGGCTGCTAGAGGAGTGAAATAGTGAGCAGAAAATTCTTTTCTCTCTCTCTGTGTCTCTCTCTTTCTGTCTCTTTCTTTCTGTATATCTCACTTGCCACTAAAAATTGGCTCTTGGCTTCAGATCAGCTCTGCTCCAGCCATTGTGGTCAATTGTGGAATGATCCATCGGAAAAAGATCATCTGGTTTCCTCTTCAAGTGACCACAATGAAAAAGAAAAGCCAGGAACCTTTAATTCTACTCCCCTGTTGGTGCAGTGTCCCAAGGCTTTGGTTCCTCCTCTTCTGCTTTCCCAGACCATGAGCAGCAATCTGGATGGGAAGTGGAGCAGCCAGGAAACAAACTGGCACTCCTATGGGATCCCAGCTCATGCGAGGTGAAGATATGGTCCCTGACCCACTGTGCTGGGCCCAAATTGTTTGCATTGAGTTTGTTTATTACAGGCTAAGATGGAACATGTGAGAGGCAGAACTCTCCAAAAACATTTGATTTTCAGAAAATCATTTCTTTTAGTTTTATATCATGAGTTACAGAGAGAGAGAAAGAGAGGGTGAGAGTCTTCCATCTAATGGTTCACTCCCCATTGAAATCAACACAGTGGCTAGAGCTGGGCTGGTCCTAAGCCAGGAGCACATAGCTTCTTCCAGGTCCCCTGCATGGGTGCAGGAACCCAAATTCTTGGGCCATGATGTGCTGCTTTCCCAAGTACCTTAGCAGGAGCTGGATCATCAGTGGAGCATCCCATAGAACGCTGGTGCTGCAGATGGTGCCTTACTCATTATGTCATGGTGCCGGCCACTGTGTATTCTTACTGAAATGAAATATTAGAGGAAGAATAATGTATAAAGATATTTGTTTAGAGATTAGGGGCAGAAAATGTTAACAGCATGGTGCCAGCTTTCCCAGGGTTCCTTTGGCTGCATCATCTCAATGCAATGAGAGCAGAGTGATAGTGTGTGTGTGTGTGTGTGTGTGTGTGTGTACTGTTCAAATGAAGAAACTAAGACACAGACCAACTGCCTTTTTTGTCACACACCCTGATGGTAAATGATAACATTTCTTGTTTCTTGACTGTGCAAACTCATTTCAAGGTGTATTTAATGATTTGTGTTTCTCATAGTAGTGTAAGCTCCTGGTAGTGAGAATTGTTTTTAAGTTTTTTTTTTAAGGTTTTATTTTTTTATTGGAAATTCAGATATGCAGAGAGGAAAAGAGACAGAGAGGAAGATCTTCCGTCTGATGATTCACTCCCCAAGTGAGCGCAATGGTCGATGCTATGCTGATCCGAAGCGGGGAGCCTCTTCCGGGTCTCCCACCAGGGGTGCAGGGTCCCAAGTCTTTGGGCCGTCCTTGACTGCTTTCCCAGGCTACAAGCTGGGAGCTGGATGGGAAGTGGAGCTGCTCGGGTTAGAGCCACGTCTATATGGGATCCCGGGCGCGTTCAAGGCGAGGACTTTAGCAGCTAGGCCATGCCGCTGGGCCCTGTTTTTAAGGTTTTAAAAGTTTTTCCCGGAAAGTCAGATTTAAAGAAATGAGGAGAGACAGAGATACAAATCTTCCATCTGCTAGTTCACTCTCCAAGTCACTGCAAAGGTCAGAGCTAAGCTGATCCGGAGCCAGGAGCCTTTTTCATGTCTCCCACACATGTGCAGGGTCACAAGACTTTGGGCCATCCTCAACTGCTTTCCCAGGCCATAAGCATGGAGCTAGGTGAGAGGTGGGGCAGCCAAAACATAAACCATCACCCCTATGGGAAATCGGTGCATGAGGGCAAGTACTTGTGCCTCTAGGCTCCCGCACTGGGCCCAGTAGTGAGAATTTTTATTAAATTAGTCTTCCAACACTTAAGTGTTTGTGAAATACTAGTGAGTGCCCACCATTCTGAAATTCAGATACAGGGGAGTGGGATAAAAGTTGGCTATACCTGAGGTTTTCATTTTTGTGCATTTTGTAAGAGTGCCTGTAATGTAGAGGAGATGCCATTTCTGTATGTGGAATGAAGGAATGAACTCTATTTATTCTAGGTTCTTTTACTCATTGTTTCTGTGGAGAAATATGGGCATGAAACTGTTAACTAGAAACTATCAAACAGGCCCGGCATGATAGTGTAGTGCTTAAAGTCCTCGTGTTGCATGCTCGGGATCCCATATGGTTGCCAATTCTATCCTGGCGGCCCTACTTCCCATCCAGCTCTCTGTTTGTGGCCTGGGAAAGCAGTTGAGGACAGCCCAAAGTCTTGGGACCCTGCACTCACATGGGTGACCTGGAAGAGCTCCTGGCTCCTGGCTTCGGATTGGCTCAGCTACAGCCGCTGCTGTCCATTGGGGAGTGAACCGTCTGTTGGAAGATCTTCCTCTCTGTCTCTCCTCCTCTCTATATATCCACCTTTCAACCAAAATAAGTAAATCTTAAAAACAGAAACAAGCAAACAAAAACAAAACAGGAAATGCAGGAACAACACTGGGATTTCAAATACTGTCTTTCTAAGTGGCTGCAGGCCACATGGTAGAGCCCAGTTGGGTAAGTTCTTAAACAGTACAAGTAATCCCTAAGACTTTGGCCCTTGGAATATATCTACTTTGCTTAGCTCATGGTCAACAAAATAACATAGATCAATACTTCAACATTGTTTATGAAGAAGATAATAATGAGTTCATTTTACATTTATAAAAAGATTTAGTTTATTTTGTATTGCAAAGTTCCATATATAGAGAGAGGAGAGACAGAGAGAAATACCTTCCATCCAAAGATTCACTCGGCAAGTGACCGCAATGGCTGGTGCTGTGCCGCCCCGAAACCAGGAGTTCAGATCCTCTTCTGGGTCTCCCATGTGGTTGCAGGGTCCCAAGGCTTGGGCTGTCCTCAACCTGTTTCCCAGGCCACAAGCAGGGAGCTGGATGGGTAGTGGGGCTGACAATTTAGAAGCAGCACCCAAATGGGATCCCGGCATGTTCCAGGCAAGGACTTTAGCCACTAGGCCATGGCACCGAGCCACATTTTGCATTTTAATGCAGGCACATGAGGCAGTGTTTGGAAATTTATGTAAAAGGACATCATGAAAAACTGCATCCATTTCCATTTTTTTATAAAGGCCTTTGTTTAAAATTTGAGTTTGTAAAAGATTTACTTATTTTTGTTGCAAAGTCAGAAATACAGAGAGGAGTAGACACAGAGGGGAAGATCTTCCATCCAATGATTCATGCCCCAAGCAATTGCAACAGCCAGGGCTGAGCCGATCCGAAGCCAGGAGCCAGAGCTTCTTCTGGGTCCCCCCATGGGTGCAGGATCCTAGGCTTTGGACTGTCCTCCTTTACCACCAAGATTAGAACCAGCACCCGTATGGGATCACGGCATGTTCAAGGCCCAGAATTCTGCTGCTAGGTCGCTGTGCTGGGTCCTGAAATTTTAAATTTATTTTTGTATTTGGAATAACAGAGGGAAGGATAAGGAAAGGGGTCTTCCATGTGCTAGTTCACTCCCCAAACCAAATAGTTGCAATGGCTGAAACCTCCAGAACTTGAACCAGTGCTCATATGGGAAGTGGGTGCCTCAAGCAGCCAGCAGCTCTATGTGGTGTGCACAGTGCCTGTCCCTGGAAGCACACATAAATAATAGGAAGAAAAGAGACTTAGGGCAAATCAGACAGCAAGCCAAATACTCTATTTGCATTGTCTCATTAACCCTGCTCATAATCACATTACGTATTTGATGGTATCCCTAATTGCAATTAAAACAATGGAATTGCTTAATAAATTAGACAATTTACTTAACTTGTATATTATTAGAGTGGGAATTAAACTTCAGAGTACCTTACTGAAACCTTTGTCCCTCTCCTTGTCTACTTTTTCTCTGAAGCCTCATTTATTCTGCACATGCAGAAGTTTAAAATAATTGGGTTTATGAAAACAAACATGCGAAGTCCTCTCTGGCTTCTTAGAGAAACCCTGTAGCAGCAGTGGCCCTGTTAAGTAGTTGTCTCCTGTCTCCTCCTCAACCAGTTTAAGGAGTTTGGTTTGCTTGTGTTTTGTTAAATCCAGGCCTTAGAGTGTGCAGCTGAGAAGTTCTTTGATTGCAGCTGTCTTCACTGAGGGAGTGGAGCCTGATGTCTGCCTAGAGTGCAGTGTGTTATAACATCAGATACTTTGCTCACTAGGTATTTTGCCACAGTCTGAGATTCTCTCCCATACAATTAGCTCTTTCTTGCTGTTGTTTATGATGGTGACCGGATGGCGCTGCAAACTTGCAGTCAGCCTGAAGGAATTGTTTTAGAGGAGCACACCAACTGTGGTGGTGAGGCTGGTGGAGCATTAGTAAAGATTCAGGTTATATAGAAGCTTTTGTTTTAGAACTTCCCTGAAAGACTCCAGTCATGGTGGATAGTGATGTGCACATCTGCCACAAGGGACAAACATATGTAACTGTTCTCCCATTGCATTGTTTAAAAAGTATTTTATCTTTTATTGCAAAGTAAGATATACATAGAGGAGGAGAGACAGAGAAGATCTTCCATCCGATGATTCACTTTCCAAGTGAATATAACTGCTGATGCTTTGCCTATCCATAGTGGGGGCCAGGAACTCTTCTGGGTCTCCCACGTGGTCCAGTGTCCCAAGGCTTTGAGCCATCCTCCACTGCTTTCCCAGGCCACAAGCAGGGAGTTGACTGGGAAGTGAAGCTGTGGGGATTAGAACCGGTGCCCATGTGGAATACTTAAGCATTCAAGATGAGGACTTTAGTTTTTCAGTCAGCTCGCTGGGCTTTCTGCCATTGCATTTTAAGCTCTTTGGTTCAAAGTGTTTTCTTATCTGACAGACTCTCTACTCAATATACATATGTATGTAAAGAGAGGTTGAGAGGGAATGTTTTATGTTATTGGTGAATACCAGTGACATCGTAAGTTTTGTTTTGTTTTCATTGAAAAGTCAAATATACAGAAAGAAGAAGAAAGATGGATATTCTCAATCCACTGGTTCACTCCCCAAGTGACAGTCACAGCTCTAGCCTAGCCTATCTGGAGCCAGGAGCCTCTTCCAGGTCTCCCATATGGGTGCAGAGTTAGAAGGCTTTTGCCCAACCATTACTGCTTTCTCGGGCCACAAGCAGAAAGCTGGGGGGCAAGTAGAGCTACTGGCACACAAACTGGCACCCATATTGGATCCCAGGCATGCCAGGCTAGGATTGAGCCACTAGGCTGTTGTGCTGGGTCCAAGCTGGTGTCTTTGATTCAGGGTCTTTACCGTCAATCAGTTTGATGTTGTTTATTTCACCATTAAGATTCCCCGGAATCTTAACATATCATTTGATCTCTTTCTTAACTGACTAAGGCTTTTTGCAACCACTCTCTTTGTTGATGATGTTAATGGCCTCACTGCTTTGCTGTAATACCCCTGAGTTTTTGAAACAGTTGATAAGGCAGCTGATGGAAGATCTCTCTCCCTCTGTTACCATGCCTTTCCAATCAATCAATCTGCCATGCCTTCAGTGGAGGGTCCCTTGTCCCTGTACTGTGACCTCCACAAAGGTGCAGGTGCCCACCAGCATGGCCTGAGACAGGCAGAGAGGAGTGTGCAGCTGGTCCTGGGTCAAATCCTGCACTGGGTCACAGCAGGCTGTGGGATGAAGTCTTGCAGAAATGGCAGCAGAAGTTCATCTTGCAAGCACCAATAGCCTAAATGTGATGAATCTCCACATCCATCTACAGCAAAAGAACAGAGGAAACTACCCACGGGGAAGCTGGACCCCCCTCTTGAGACCATAGCCCAGATAGCACGTGGGTGGAGAATGGGAGCGTAGGAAAGGATGGAGGGAAACACCTTGTTCCCTGGAAGATTGTAGCCCCTGATTTCAGTTTGGGTGGCTGGAAGCAGGATCTACCCCTGGAAGAAACCAGTCCACAATTTGGCCCTAGAGTAGCAGGTGTGTACATGGGAGATGCATGGTGGATGCAGGGCAAAGCTGACTCTGGAGTGCCAGGCACGTGAGTGGTTTGAAGCAGATACCATGTCACTGTGCAAGTCAGCCTGGTCCTGGTGTACCAGGCAGGGCAGTGGGCAGGCTAGACATGAGGGGACCCCAGCTGTGCCCCTCCTCGCAGGTCCTGGAGCAGATGTAGTGTGTGTTGGAGGCTGGTGGAGCACCCTCAGAACAAATCTGGTCCTAGAGCAGTGGACTGGATACCAGCTAAGTTGGCCTGGCCCTGGAGTAGCTTGCAGGCCTGCTGGGAATATAGGGTCGAATGGTATGAGAGATTTACCAATGCTAATGAGTAGCTAGCCTGGCCCTGGAATTGGCAGCTGGTGGTCAAGGACAGAGGGGGCACTGCCCAAACTGCCTTGGCTCTGTAACAGCAGCTGTGGCCACAGATTGGATAGGCTAGATTCCCGTGGTGGCCAGCACGGCCAGCCTGTCCTTGTAGAAATGGGCAGGGTGGGAGTGCTAGATGTGCAACTGGCACAGGGGAAGCAGCAGGTGGGCCAATGTTGGGTCAGTTGGGGGTGCCGAGTGATTGGGTGACTGTTCCTGTGCCTGGGGCAGCTGCCATGAGGCAAGTCAGGCTGGCTAGACAAGCTGGGGGAGCGGGTTTGAGGCCTTGGTGGGGCAGCAAATGGTGTTGAGTGCTGTGGCAGTGGCGGTGGGGTGGGGACATGGCTAGCTGAGCACATGTGGACCTGGAGAGGCTGGCAGGTGGGCTTGAGCCTGGGGTTGCCATCCAAGTCATTCTGGTTTTGTGACAGCAAGCAGGCCAGCAGGGCAGTTGTGCTGGGTGTGTGGGGATGCTGGAAGGGCATGTGATCCTGAAGCAAGTGGTGAAGGGTGAGTTGACCAGGGACATGGGGGTGTTGGCCTGACCCTGGAGCAGACTCATGGGAGGTTGGTGCTAGAGGCATTGGCAGGAGTGCTGGAGGCACAGTGGGAGCAGGGCAAGCAGGCCTGTAGTTTCAGAAAGAGTGCAGTGCCTTTGGGATGGAGTGCATGTACACTGGCCCAAATGGCCTGTCCTGGCCTTGGAAGAGTGGGCATGTTGTCAGGCCAGACAATCAGAAGCACAGGGTACCAAGGGGGTCAGCAGCTTAGCAGTCCCAGTCCGGAAGTGGCTGGTTGGTCAGCAGCTATTGGAGGGAGCAGGTTGCTGGCTGAGTCAGCCTGGTCTTGAGCTGCTGACTGGGCAGATGGACAGGCATGCTACAGGCATTTGTGGGGTTGATGGGATGGTGGCAGAGCCTTCCTTACCCTGGGGCATTTGACAAGTTGGCTGTGAACATAGAAAGTGACATCAGGGCCCATCTGATCTGGCAGTGACAAGGCTTGTCAGAACAGTGGTCAGAGTAGTCATGAGATCTGTCCCTGGAGTGGCAGGCAGAGCCACCAGAAGTAGCCTGAGGGAGCAATGACAGCCAGGCTAGATGCACAGGTTTTTCCTGCCCAGAAGACCTGTGCCTGCTGCAGCAACCAAGGTGGGAATTCTAGAGGCACTGTGGGTCCAGGGAGAGTGAGCCTAGCCATGAGGAGCAAGATGGAGGGCAGGGGTGGCACGGTCACGCAAAGAGCCAGCCTAGACGTGATGCAGCAAACAGGGCAGCAGGGGCAAGTATTTTGTGTGCGTGGGTGATCCCCAGAGCTAGCCTAGGCCTCAAGCAGTGAGCAGGGCTGGAGGTGCATCTGTGTAAGCGGCTTGTGGATGCTCTTACACCTGGCCTGGCCCTATAGCCACCCTTAGGTAGGCTGGGGGACACGGTGGGCACCATCTGAGATGGCGTGGTCCCTAAGTGACAAGCAGGCATGCTTAGTGAAAGGAGAGGCTGGCCTAGCCTGCCTGGCCCTGGAACAAGCAGAGGGTGGTTGTGGACATGAAGGCACTGGAGTAGTGTGTGAGGGTTCAGACTGGATCTCCTGGTCCCTGGTAAAATTATCCTTTAAAATGTGAGAACAGGGTCTCTCCCTATTTCCATGTCCTTCCTGTTCCCTTCCTCTGGGGAGGGAACACAGGGATACAATCAGCATATTAATCATCCCTCACAGCTGTTGCCATATCAAATGCAGTGAGATGTGGCTCACACTAACCTCGTCTCTGGGTCACTGTCACAGGGACTGCGCTTCAGCTTTCAGCTTATCTCCAGCATGGTGTGGTGGCGTGCAAGCTAGACCACACCAGATAAGTCTAGGGTGTATTAAGGATTCTTCATTATCCAAGTTTGGTGATAACAGGACACAGTAGAAATTAAAAAATGCCAAGTCCATGTGATACTCCAGTCTGAATGGAAACCCTGAGAGGCAGAATTGGTCATTATCCTGAAATCTGTCTGTTAATTTGAAGACCTATGTCCCTGCTTCCCCAGCAATATACGTTATCCTAAGAGACATAGAGCAAAGGGCCTGGACAGACTTATAAGGCTGCAGACATTCACATTTCCTTGCCTTCTCTGCCTACATTCCATTACTGCTAGGCCTCATCTCTCCTGGAAATCTGGAAAGTACACAAATTAGAAATACAAAGTTTCTTAGAATTAACATCGTTATTGTCCCACCCAAACTGTGAACAGAGGGTGAGAAATACAGACATACAGGGCCATGCTTAGGGGCTACCTGTCCTCAGAATCTGCTGGAATCCAGAGAGCAATCAGGTCCTGGAGTGCCAGAGTGATGGAAGCACGTGACCAAGAGAGTGAGCCCATCCCTATCATGGGGTTCATTGGGGGTTGTGAGGGGAGTGGTTACACAGCAATGCAATACCTCCCCCTCTCAGGTTCCAGGTGATGATGGGTGAGTGTCACAGGTGGGCAGAAGGGAAAGCCTAGATGGTGTAGGGGCTGTGTCTTCCAAGCTGATAACCCTGAACTAGCTGCCTATCCTACAATATTGAGAGAAGGAAGCCACAAGTCTCACCCTCTGTTTCTCTGGGTGAGGTGATAGACATTACTGCCCATTGTGAATAACTTTCTTTCTCTCTGCACTTGGGTGATTCATGTGAACTCCTCCCTGAGATGGTGCATAAAAGGCACCATTTCCACTATTTTCTTGTGTGTTTCCTCCTTTGGAGCCCCATCCTGCCTCTAGGACAGCACCATTTTCTTTCTTCTTATTAAATAAATCGTGCTTTGCAAGCTAGAATTGTTTGCATGAAAATTGTGTCATGTGAGACAAAAAAGAGGTTTATATATATAAAAATTGTTTTAAAGATTTATTTATTTTGTTGGAAAGTCAGATATACAGAGAGAATGAGAGTTAGAGAGGAAGATCTTCCGTCCGATGATTCACTCCCCAAGTGAGTGTAACAGCCAATGCTATTCCGATCTAAAGCCAGGATCCAGGAACTTTTTCCAGGTCTCCCACACGGGTGCAGGATCCCAAGGCTTTGGGCTGTCCTTGTCTGTTTCCTAGCCCACAAGCAGGAAGCTGGATGGGAAGTGGAGCTGCCGGGATTAGAACCGGCGCCCATATGGGATCCTGGCCCGTTCAAGGCGAGGTCTTTAGCCGCTAGACCATGCCGCCCCCCCCCCCCAAAAAAAGAGCTTTTTACTGCAGTGTTTTGGTTTGAATTTCCTTGCAACTCTAGCCCACCTTGCTGTGGACAGCAGAAAGTCCACAAGATCAGACAGGCTAGAGGTTAGTGTTGGGGCTGCCCTTCTGGCCTGGCCCTGGAGCAGCTTGCAGAAGGCATACAGATGTGGGACATGCCACTGGAGGGTCAACTAGCTTCAGATAAGTTGACAGGGTGGACATGTTGTGAGCAGGGGACTCAAGGCATGCAGGCTGGGGCTGGTAGAGGCAGCATGGCTGGCAGAAGGGACCCAGCACTGAGGGGACAGATCACTGGCTGAAACCTGACTGGCTCTCAGCAGCGGATGGTGGACAGTGTGAAAGTGCTTGGGCTTGAGGCGCAATGACACTGGCTCACTAAGCCTGGCCCTGGATGGGCAAGTTGGGAAACAGAGGGAGCGTGTTAAAGGCACACCCTTCCCCCAGCACAATTAGGCTCTGAAGTGGATGACTACAGTGCTATGGCAGCAGGGACACTGGCCAGGATGACTTGGCTATGAAGTAGATGGTGGGAGGACAGCGGTTGTAGAGTGTAACAGCTTGTCTGGCCTGGCCCTGGAAAACGCGGCCAGTGGGTGCGTTTTTTCCTTGGCTTGTTGTCATAAGTCCTTGTCCCTGGAGCACTCTGTGCATGCCTGGCATGCATGTGGGTACCAGCTAAGCCCTCTTGGCCCAGGAGTGTACCGCAGGCCCAGAAGTGTACAGTGGGCCAGGTGGAGTCGCTGTTCAAGCACACCTGGCCCTGGAGCACCTGGCAGGCAGGTTGCAGATGATGGGTTCCGTCCCCAGTCTGGTTTTGCTGTGGCAATCAGGGCAGCATGGCCCTGGAAGAGAATGGATCGGAGAGGCCCGGTGGCTAACAGGGCGCTGTCTGAATTAGCATCTGGCAAGGTGGGAGGACTGGTGGTGCATGGCATGCTGTCTGATAGGCCCAGGCCCAGAGGAAGGGTGCAGGGTGTGTGACGCTGGCTGAACCTGGTTAACCCTGTAACAAACAGTGAGTGGGGCTGCATGGCCTGCTGGCTAGGGGTGCTATGCAGGATGCACTGGCTTAGCCGGTTTGGACGAAGTGGCCCTAGAGCGGATGGTGTGAGTGCTGGGACCCATGAAGCAACCTCTCAATACGCCCTGCCTTAGAACCTCAGGAGGGGGCTGTGGAGGACGAAGGCGTAGAAGGGCGTGAGATACCAGCTGAGTCCACCTGAACCTGGAGTGGCTTGCAGGCAAGCTGGGAACAAGGGGTTAGGGGGTGTGTTCCTAGTGAAGTGGACAGCACGCAGGCTGAGGTTGCGGGGGATGCCGGCTGAATCAGCAGGTCCTTCAGCAGTGGTATATGAGTTGCCTGTGCAGGGCAAGCTCCTGGAGTGGCAGGTGGGTGAGCAGCCTGCTAGGGGCACTGGGAAGCTACCTGGTTCTGCTGCAGCAAGCAGAGTAGCCTGCCGTGTGTGTGTGTGTCTGTGTATGGGGGTGGGGGTGGATTGCAGGCAGAGTGTGCCTGACTCTGGAGCAGCGGGCATAGTGGGAGGGTTAGAGGCGGGGGATTATCGACCTAGTCCTTGAAGCTCTGGAGCACCGGGCAAGTGGGTTATCGAAGCGTGGGCCCCATCTACACTGGCCTGAACCTGGAGTGCCATCCTGATGGGCACTAGAAGTACAGGGTGAACGGGAACCACTAACTGATTCTCTCTGCCTTCAAGACACCTATGGAGTAGAGGACCAGGTGGACTGCAGGTTATGGGTCTCCCTCCAAGTAGCCTGTACAGGTCTGGCCCTGGCCACCTGACACTAGATCTGCGGGGTACGTAGCCAAGACTGCTGGGGCCTGGAGCTCAAGGCATGTCCACGGGGTGCTCCTATTCTGTAGGGAGGTTGACTGTGGCCAAGCCCACCTGGCCCTAGAGCAGCATGAGGGGTGTCAGGGTAGGCCGAGAAGCGGTGCTTGGGATACTGGCAGAGCCATTGTGGTCCAAGACCGGGGCAGCAGTGGTGGTGAGCCTTTGGGGCAGTGGCCGAAACCACCTGGCCCTGGTGCAGATGGCTTGCGGGAAGGGGCATGCTAGAGGCTTACAGGGCTCCAGCATAGCCCAGCTGGCCCTGGAAGGGCTGGCATGTGGGTTAGGGTCGTTGGGGACACAGGCACAACCTCACGAGACTGGAGTGGCACACAGGACACGCGGCCAAGAGGTGCAGGGCCTGGAAGCTGAGCAGGCCTGCACATATAGTGGTTTTCATTAACACCGGTGTGGTCCAGGGAAAGTCAGCCAGCAGGACAGTGGCACTGGCAGCGACAGCCATGTTCCAAAAAAAGGACAGAGGCTGCTCTGAGGCTGTTTGACTGCAGCTTATAATTACCTTGACAGTGTAACTGATTATAAGCGTCCTAATAAAGAGTGAGGTTTTTGTCCGAGGTATGTTCCCTTAAAAAAAACAAAAACAAAAAAAAGAACCAGGTTCATATAGGATCCTGGCACATGAAAGGTAAAGAATTTTGTCACTAGGCTACCGCGCCAGGTCTCACTACTTGCCTCTTAAACATTGTTTTGAAAATGCAACGAAAAAACATAAACAGAGAAAGGAAATTATATGCATAGTTGTGACCTTTTACACAGCAGAACTGTCAATGTACACCAATGACTCACTTATGCAAAACCAAACTGAAACTGATGAGAGAATCACGCGAGATTTCTGGGTAGAAGATCAACACAATCAAGCTGGTATTCTAATAAGAAACAGTATGAAAACAAAACAAACAAAAAAAAACGAAAAAGAGAAATGAGATCTAAAACATTAATTTACACTACATTTTCAAATATCTTCCTGCTCTGTATTTTAAGGTGTCAAATGAACTAACAGCAAAAAGCGAATATAAAGAAGAAAATTCTCAGAATCAACTGAACATTCAATGAAGAGTAACTCTAGATTCTTGTCCTACATTTCTGTTTTCCAGACTTGAATGGGATCCTGAAGGAGAGGCCAGGAGGTGGACTGATGTGAGAGGCGACAGCGGCCCCTGCTGTTGGAAGGCTCAAGCTGCAAGAGAGGAGGCCACTTCCTGCCTGAGGTGAAGCCCCGCCCTTCACTCCCCCTCCCTCCAGAATCCTACCTGACTGCCCCTCCAACCTTTGTGATTCTGATTGGCTGTGCATTGTGATGTCACGGTAGTCATGCTGTGTGGGAGCAGTCCAATGAGAAGTGCCCAGGAAGCCCTGTGGCAGCAGGTGGGAGGTTGTTGTGGGCGCCACCATAGGCGCCTTGCTGGTTGTGCTGGTGGAGAGGCGCAGGTGGCTGAGCCAGTGCTGCCCTGTGAGCTCCCTCCCCGCAGGAGCCTGTGCAGGACACCCGACTGGTGAGAAGCTGGGAAGGGTGAGTGTGTGAGAGCATCTCCTGAGGCCGCGGGGCGGGCGGGGGCCAGGAGGGGGACCTTGGGGTCCTCACTCTGCAGCACTGACCTTGAGCACTAGGACTCACAGTGGAACCCATTGTGCAGTGAGGAGGGGGAGTGCCCAGGGACAGTTCGACCTTCATGTTGGGCAGGGTTTGCTCTCTCTCTCTCTCTCTCTCTTAATTTTATATCAATTTGTATTTTAATTGGCCTGATTTTCCTGAGTTGAGAAGCCCCGTCTCAGGTCCCCAGCTCAGTCCTCAGTGTAGCTTCTGCTAAGGGTCTGGGGCAGTTTTCTTGTTGCTCACACCAGACCAGCACAGATTCCAGCAGTTAGAACAAACAGCCTTGTTTTCCTCAGAGTTTTGCTGCAAGGTTGAGGGGCAGCATGTGGTGCTGGCGTTGTGCTTGGCAGAGGCCTGGGGTGGCACAGCGACTTTGTAGACAATCTATTTGAAAAAATCCTTTGTCAATTTAAGTCTTGGTCTCTTTGATCTTCCATTGTCAAAGGTGACTAAATCCTGGTACTGTCTGATAATTGATGTTTGTGATTTCTTAAATTGAATTTTCTAAAGTGATATGGTATGGTAAATAGATCTTAAAAATGTCTTTATTTCTTTTCTTGCTTTTTTTATGTTCAAATGAGAGTTCAAGTAAGAGAAAGGGCCAGGTGCCTTGGCCTAGTAGTTAAAGTCCTCTCCTTGAGTGCCCTGGGATCCCATATGTGCGCCGCTTCTAATCCCGGCAGCCCTGCTTCCCATCCAGCCTTGTGCTTGTGGCCGGGGAAAGCTGGAGGGTGGGTAGGCATTGAGCCTGTGCAGGGGTGCGGGGAGGCGGAAGGTGCTAGTGTATGTGGCTGGCCCGGCACCTGCTGCAGGTTCAGGATGCTGTCGATGGCACTTTGCAAGTGCTCCATGAGAGTGTCGTTCTGTGGACTGTGGCTTGAGAAGCTGGCCTGGTCCATGTCTGCGGACTGGGGCTTGCGCCACTTGGCGGGTGGCATTGTGGGGGCCTCCCAGCTGGCATGGGAGGCTGCGTGGGTGGGCTCAGGCAGCGTGGCGGTGGCCTTAAGTAGCTGCTGGTACATTTCGTCCACCTTGGCGGGCAGGGCGTGGCACTGGTGGCCACATGCTCTGGGTAGCTCTTGCAGAGCAGCAGGCATGGCCAGGGTGGCGTAGGCCTGCAGCCTTGTGAGTGCCGGGTGGCGCCGGCGGTGGCGTGTGGTCCACGATGCCGTTCATCTGGGTGGCCGGGGTTGATGGTGGCGGGGGTGGACGCTGCAGGGGCTCCGCATTCTGGGGCGCAGGGGACGGCTGGTACCCAGGGTCCAGCGCCTTGTTGTGCACCACCTTGCTGAGCCTGGTCTCCTGTTTGATCTAGAGCTTGAGACTGATGTGGCTTCGCACCTCGTAGGTCTTGATTGGCGGGCCATTGCGGGAAGGCGTGGGGCTGTCCTCATTGGCGTCCAGGAAAGAGGCAGCGGACCATGAGGAGGAAGACAGGGAGGAGGACGCATCAGCCCAGATCATGGAAGGCGATCCACCAGCCCTGCAATGCCGGATCACAAGCTTGGTGGGCAGGTGCGACGGCCTGGGTGCGTTTCAATAACTGGGTGGAGACTGTCTCAAATTCCTTGTCCACCTTGTAGTCGCTGGGGGAGGGGAGGGCGCCCTGGTACACGTGGTAGGGCAGCAGGCCCTGCAGGGCATCCTGCAGGTAGGGGAAGGTGGTCTTGCAGTCGGGGTGCAGCACAGACCCTTGGTATTTGTGCAAATGCTCCAGGAGACAGGCCTCCTTGCTGGGTTGCAGTGCAGGGGCCTTCTTCAGCTGTAGTTAAGGTACAGGGTCCTTGGTCACACTTAGGGCTGGGAGGCTGCCAGCAAACGGGGAGATGTACCTGCACCTGCTGGAGGTCCAGGGTCAGCAGCGTGCTGGCTGCAGGGGGTGCTGGTGGGGTGGGCTGCATGGTGAGCACGGGGGTGGCCTCCTGGTGGTAGTGGTGGAGGAGGCAGCCGCCGCAGCAGCGGGAAGAGCTGCTGGCTGTACCAGCCCATGGGGGCGTTGAGCATGGCCAAGGTGCTAGGAGGCAGGGTGATGCCCTGCAGGACTGTGGTGGTGGTTGTGTGGGCCCGGAGCTGTAGGCTGGCTCTGTGTGGGCAGGCTGCCCGCCGCCAGTGACATGGGCATCTGGAAGAACGTGGGTGCAGCGGAGAGGATGTGTGTGGCAGTGCTGTGTGCAGCCAAGGGCGGGGCCAGCACAGGGCCCAGGCTCAAAGGGGTTGCCAAGTTCTGGTTTGTGAGGATGGGGTTGGTGATGAGCTGTCCGTGTGTGAGAGGGGATGCAGCAGCCAGGATCTGGCCTCCCACATTGGCTGGCAGGGAGGAGAGTGGTTGCGGGAGCTGGACGGTGGGGATGCTGGGCAGCAGGAACTGGTTCTGGCCAGGCAGCTTGTGCTGGGCAGGGATGACGATACTGCTGCCCCGGTTCAGCAGGTGCACGCTCATGGGCTTGCTCAGGATGCCTGATGGCCTCGGTGGCACCGCCCCAGTTGCAGTGGCTGGTGGCTACCTGAAGACGCTGGTCTGCAGGGTGGGCAGGTGCAGGGAAGCCTGACAACACCACGTTCTGGCCAGCCTTGCCAGCTGCCATGGAGGTCAGGTTCTGTGGTGCCTTGGGCTGTGGTGGGAGGGAGCCCAGCTCGCCCTGGATGGTGAGTGTGGTGTGCCAAGGGTTTAGGCGTTGGTTGGTACAGCTTGGGGAACACCACCCTTGCTGGCTTGTGCTGGATGGGCGTGGGCGTATGGCGTAGGATCATGTTGGATCTTCCGTCAAATGATTCACTCCCCAAGTGACTGCAATGGCCAGTACTGTGCCAATCTGATGCTGGGAGCCAGGAGCTCTCCCGGGCCTCCTACTTGGGTGCAGGGTCCCAAAGCTTTGGGCCATCCTTGACTTCTTTCCCAGGCTACAAGCAAGGAGCTGGATGGGAAGTGGGCTGCCTGGATGAGAACCGGCTACCATATGGGATCCCAGAGCGCTCAAGGCCATGCCAGCTAGGCCATGGCGCCGGGCCCAATCTCACCATTCTAAGCACAATGAATTCACTGCAGAATCCACTGACTGACATAGCCCATCTTAGAGTCTCCATTTGCCCAGTTTTTCACTGCCAACATATGGCTGGGGTAGTTGATTGTCCTCTGTTGTGGTGCCAGGTATCCTCTGCAGGTTCCCATAGACTGCCATGTGCTCCATGTGTACCTGGTTATGCCCTCCACTGCTCTGTCTGAGCCTCCTAGGTGGCTCAGCTCTGGCACTTGCACTCCATGGCAGACCCTGGAACCTGCACTTCCCTCCATGGGTAGAGTTCTGAGTCTAGCAGTTTGTGCGGGGAAATGCCCAAAGAAACTTTGAGGTGATCCTGGACTAGATTCTTGTGTGTACTTGCAGGTACAGGGCCCGATACAGTCCATCGCCCCAATCAGCTGTGGTTGTAATTACTATGTTGGGTCTGTTTTCAGCCCTGTCTTCCACTGGAACCAATGGGTGTTGCAGTTCAGCCTGATTCTGCGCAGCACACACTTGATCCTCACATAAACCAATGGGAACTGCAACCTAGTTGCGGCCAGCCACAGTAACCCCCACCAGGCCTGTCCCTTGCCCTAGTTCCCATGCTTGCCAATTTGTGCAGCCAACTAGTTCAGTCTGTCCCATATCCCGTTCAGCTCTCATGCACGTCAAAGGCATTGAAGCCTAGTTCAACCTAACCAGCTCCACTATCCAGCCCACACACATTCTGTTTGTAGCCATTCTGTCCAACCACCCCTCCCCCAGTGCTGGTTTTAATGCTCTGCAGTGGAAGTGGTAAGCCAAGAGGGAGGTGCCCACTGTTTCCCTCCTAGATCACTCAAAACTCCCAGGTCATGCACTTTTCACATGATTCTGTAGTTTAACTTGACAGATTAGCCACCGGTGCCAGCATCTGCTATCTGATGCTGTTGTAAAACCCAGCCAACCCTCACCTATTCTGCTTTATGTTTGCCCCAATAGGGATAGCCAATTAAACCTGACTATTCCCTGATCTGGCTCGCCTGAGGCCCACAGGTGTTATAGCCCTGCCTGGTCTGTCCCCATCCAACTCATGCTGTCCAGTGAGCAACATGTTCCAGCAGGGTGCCCTCCATATTCTCCTTACAAGCTTTACCCCCTTCCTCTCTGGTTCCTATGAGTGCTGTGACCCAATCTGGCATGGCCCGCCTCACCTTGGCATTTGCTAGTGCGTGCTCTAGCCTGGCTCACCCCCAATTCCAGCTGGGGAGGGTTACAGTCAAATTCAGCCCAGCGTGTACCCTATCCCAGCTGTAATGTGTACTGATATGTGTTGTGACCATAACTGTCCTGACCCATACTGTTCTGTTGCTCGGATTCATCAGTGGCTGATGGGAACTGGTTCAGCCTGGCCCATCCCTGAACTATGTAGAATGTAGGTCCTGTAGGAGGGACAGTCAGTCAAGCCTGACTCTTCCCTGATCTGGCTTGCATGAGGCCCACAGGTGTTATAGCCCTGCCTGGTATTAACTCATGCTGTACAGTGAGTGAGGTGTTCCAGCAGGGGTGCCCTCTGCATTCCCCCTACCAGCTAGTGGGTGCTGTAGCCTACCTGGCCAGGCCCACTCTCAATTCCTGCTTTAA
This sequence comes from Ochotona curzoniae, assembly GCF_017591425.1. Lineage (NCBI taxonomy): Eukaryota > Metazoa > Chordata > Mammalia > Lagomorpha > Ochotonidae > Ochotona > Ochotona curzoniae. Next base: position 274,516 of record NW_024466752.1, read on the forward strand.
TGTGTACTGTTATGTGTTGCAACCATAACTGATTCAACCCACACTGTTGCTCAGATTCATCAGCGGTGATGTGAACTGGTTCAGCCTGGTCCACCCCTGACCTGTGCCAAATGTGTGCCAGTGGGTACCTTTCCCTGGCCTGCTCTGGGCTGTTCGTTTTGTGCTTATTGCGCTTACCTGCTGGGTTGTGTCCTGACAGAGGTGTTGCCCAGATGCTCCATCGGAACCTCTTTCAGTTCCAGATTTTGCATGTACTGGTAGGTGCATGAGCCAGCCCTATTCAGTCCGCCTCCTGTCTCAGTAGGAGGAGTGGTCTTTCCTAACTGGCCTTCAACCCATTCTGGTTGTTGTTGGATGTTTCAGCACAGCCAAGGCTCATCCATACCCAAACACAGCTCACACATGGCTCAGTAGGGGCAGAGACCAAGCTTAGTCCATCCCACAGCTACCCTGGTCCTCCAGAACATCAGATGGTGTTGGAGTCTGGCCTGGCTTGGTGCATCCAGTCCCAGTCCACACTTGTGCCAAGGGAGACTGCAGCTGTATCCAGACCAGAATGCATTCCCCACTAAAGCCCCTGAACTCCTTATTGGTAACCCCAAGTCAGCTAGGGTGTCCTCTTAGGTGCCTAACCAGGCCTGTTCCCAGCCATAAATTGTATGCATGCCAGTGGTTGCTCTTTCTCAGCTTGGCATAACTTCTCACCTGTCTTGGCCTTTGCCTTTGATGCTGTGGCCTAGCATTCCTGGCTCATGCAGAGCAGTAGTGGCCTAGCAGCTAGGGTACTCAGCTCGATTACGCCAGGATCCCATTAAAGATTTATTTATTTTTATTACAAAGTCAGATATACAGAGTGGAGGAGAGATAGAGAGGAAGATCTTCCGTTCAATGATTCACTCCCCAAGTGAGCCCAACAGCTGTTGCTATGCCGATCCAAAGTCAGGAGCCAGGAACTTCTTCCAGGTATTCCACAGGGGTGCAGAGTCCCAAGCCTTTGGGCCGTCCTTGACTGCTTTCCCAGGCCACAAGCAGGAAGCTGAATGGGAAGTGGAGCTGCCGGGAATGGAACCAGCACCCATATGGGATCCCGGCACGTTCAAGATGAGGACTTTAGACACTAGGCCACGCCGCCGGGCCCCCCAACTGAAACTTCTTAAAGTGCAACAAAAATGTGGCCTTGAAGATGCCCATCGTGTCTGTTATCCAAACATACTTTTGTTTCAGGAAAGATGACATCTGAGCCAATCTCTTGAGGGTTCTGTTTGATTATGAAAATCAGTGTTTACATTGAAAGCATAATTAAGTTATTAACCTTCTTCATATTTTTACAGTAGGGATTTCAATCACATTCTGAGTATTGAAATGGTAAAGATTTTTTGTCCATTTTGCAGGAGAGGGATTATATCCGTTTCATTTCACGGTAGCCAACTGGAAGGATATTCGGCTTTTAAAGTACTGGCTGGGCTGCATCTGTAATGGTAGCTGGATAAATGAGATTTCTATGTAACACATGCTGCTACTGGACACACTCATGGGCTTGGCCCTTGTTCTGGTCCTCCACGATGCAGTGGATGAGCTGATCATTCTCCTCCAGGAGCGGCTGGGTTGTCTCCTGATTGATTTCAGCACTGCCCCGCAGCCAATCAGGAACGAAGGCCACTGACATGCCAGGGAGCCCGGCAGGCACTCTGCTACTCATCTTGCTTAAATCTCAGTTTGTTGCATTTTTATATGAGAGGAGGACAGAGAGAATACAACAGAGTTCTTCCACCTGCTGGTTCACTGTTCAAATGACTGGCATGCCAGAGCTGGCCAGAGCTGAAAGCCAGGAACTCAATCTGGGTGTGTGGCCCAGCAGCTAACTTTCTGAACACTGGGTCTGCCTCCCCAGAGTGCGTGATAGCAACCAGCTAGATTCAGAGCATGCAATCAATCATAAACACTCCAAAATGGGATGTAGACATCTTTATTGGTCTCTTATAGGAAAAAAAAGTATGCTCCATGTGAGACAAGAAACAGGTTGCTGCAGTGTTTTGCTTTGAATTCCCTGCAACTCTCTCCTGCCTTGTCCTGGAGCAGCAGGAAGTCTGTGGGGGTGTGCAGGCTAGAAGTGAGTTTTGGAGCTGCTGCGCCAGCCTGGCCCTGGAGCAGCTTGCAGGCAGGCCAGGGGTGTGGGGAGAAGCCACTGGGAGTTCAGGTTTGGTGAAGGGGACTCAGGTATGCGGGCTGGGGCCTGCAGAACAGGCCGAGCCCTGGAATGGCTAGCAGGTGCACTGCCTGCTGAGGGAGTGGGACCACCTGCTAAGCCTGACTGGCTCTCAGCAGCAGATGGTGGACAGAGTGGCAGTGCTCATGGGCTAGAGGCACACTTGTACCTGCTCACCAAGCCTGGCCTGGATGAGCAAGCAGGGCAGTGGCGGGCGTTGCTTGAAGTGCACTCTCCCCAGAGCACAATTGGGTCTGGCCATAAAGGCAGCAACTATAGTCCTGTGGAAGCAGGGACACCAGCCAGGACGACTTGACAATGAAGCAGATGGCAGGCATACAGCGGGCTTAGAGAGCACCAGTTTTTCCAGCTGGCCCTGGCATAGCAGCTGGTGGGCACCTTGGGTCCTCAGGTTGCTACCATAAAGAACATTTAAAGAGAGATGTGCAATTACATGTATATCGTAAAAGTTTATTTATCAGAGGATCAGATTTCAATTTCATCTATCAATGATAAATATTTAGAAAATGAAACAAGTTAAGGACTATAATCAACTATATTATGCATAGAATTTTGTTTCACAGTCTTCCTCATCAAGAACACATTACCATGCATATAAACATCTTGCATGCTAATATAAAATCTAGAAGACAGAGAACATGAGTTCCCCTGTTACCTAGGAACAATGTAACAGAATCATACCTGACCGCCCCTCTGTCCTTTGTGATTCTGATTGGCTGTGCATTGTCTGACCTCACTCGTAGTCATGGTGTGTGGGAGCGGCCCAATCAGGCGCGCCCAGGAAGTCCTGTGGCAGCAGGCAGGAGGTTGTGGGTGCCTCTATAGCCGCGTTGCTGGTTGTGCTGGTGGAGAGGCGCAGGTGGCTGAGCCAGTGCTGCCCTGTGAGCTCCCTCCCCGCAGGAGCCTGTGCAGGACACCCGACTGGTGAGAAGCTGGGAAGGGTGAGTGTGTGAGAGCATCTCCTGAGGGCCCAGGGTGGGCGGGGACCAGGCAGGGGACCTTGGGGTCCTCACTCTGCAGCACTGACCTTGAACACCAGGACTCACAGTGGAACCCATTGTGCAGTGAGGAGGGAGGGCCCAGGGACAGTTCCACCTTCATGTTGGGCAGGATTTCCTTTTTCTTTATGTTAAGGCATGTGTTGAGTTGAGCAACAGCGTCTCCAGCCCCCAGCTCAGTCCTCAGTGAAGCTCCTCCTAAGGGTCTGGGGCAGTTTTCTTGTTGCTCACACCAGACCAGCACAGACTCCAGCAGTTAGAACAAAACTCCGAGTTTTGCTCAGAGTTTTGCTGCAAGGTTGAGGGGCAGCATGTGGTGCTGGCGTTGTGCTTGGCAGAGGCCTGGGATGGCACAGCGACCTTGTAGACAAGCCAAGGGAGTGCACAGGGACTCACGCCAAGGGGCTTCTCTAGAAGAACCTGAGGAAGGAGTTGTGAAGGCAGCACTACTGATTTATCCTGATGGCTTCTGGTATGTTGTCACCCATTCCCTTAAGTTTTAATGATTGGGATTAAATGTCCCCATGAGTTGTAGAGGGAATAAGTCAGGTTCAGCAGAGAGCATTAAGGCAGGGAATAAATCTCTGAATGTCCAGAACTCTTGCCTCAATGCCAAGTGCTGCTCTCTGCCCTGAAAAATCACAACAGGAGTCACTATTTCCTCCAAGATACAATTCACTATGTCATCTTTTCTTGCCTTTTTTTTTTTCTGTGTCACAAAATAAGCTTTAAGTCTTTAGAAGAACTGTTTCCTGTGAACAATAGGCATGGGAGAAAAGCAGTGAATTGCCCCCTGACACAGCACAGGAAGGCATCTCTGCCCTGTGTGGGTGTGTTGACAGTGGTTAACATGACATTGGGTTTCCTGTGTCTCCATCAGAATGCCTGGTTTTCAGTGCTGTGCAAATGCAGTGTGCAGCTACTGTCCAGGCTGCAAGAGCAGGTAGAATCAGCCAGTGCTTGCCACCTCTTTTGCACCTCTGACATGACCCAGGTTGGCCACTCCAGGGCCTGCCCAGCATGAACGGTGCCCCCGCTCCCTTTGCCAGCTTGGCATCTTCTCCAGAGCCAAAAGGACCAGTTTGATGACCCCTATATCTATATGCTTCCCACTACTCCAGGTCCAGGCCCACTCTGCCCAAGACCTGCCCAGCTGTTCCACTTGCTGCTGTAGAACCAGGTGGGCTCTGCCAGTCACCTGGCACCTCAACAGGCTGCTTGCCAACCTGCCAGCCCATGGTAAGGTATGTTTGCTCTGCTAGGCAGCCCATAGACCACTGCTGCACATTTAGCTGCATCCCCGTGCTCCCAGTTTGACATATGTGTACTACACTTACAACCCTGCTCCCCTTAACCACACCCCTCTTTCCTAGCTTGCCTGCAAGCCACTCCAGGATCAGGTGGGCTCAACTGGTGCTCCACACACATCTAACCCTGCCTCACCATTGCCCCCTACTGCTGATCTAGGGCCAGGCCTGTTCAGACAGCACTTCACAGCCCTGAGCATGCATTCCATCTGCTCCAGGGCCACATCATGCAAAGCACCTAGGCCAGTGCATCCCTCAGCCCTGGAACAGTTCGCTCAGCCCCACATGCTACTTGGTCAGTATCCACATGTGCCACTAGTAAACCATGCATTCCAGAGCCAATGGGTCATGGCAGTAAGGCCAGAGCCTAAGGCACCCACTGGCTGCAATTCCAGGGACAAGCTGGACAGGCAGGTGCACTATGAGTCCCCTCTCTGCCTGCCATCTATTTCATAGCCAAGACATCCTGGCTAGTGTCCCTGTTCATGAAGCAGTGTAGTCCTCCATTTTAGGGCCAGACCTAATTGCACAGAGGAGAGAGGAAAGAAGGGCAGCCAGTGATCCCGCTCCCTCAGTATGCATTGTGCTGCCAGCTGCTCCAGGGCTAGGCCCCTTCTGCCAGTGTCCCTGCAGCCCCAGCCTGCACACCTTGAGTCCCCTGCCCCAAAATATGCCCACTCTGCCACCTCACCTGACCCTCCAGTGTCATCTTCCACACCCCTGGCCTGCCTGGAAGCTCCTCCAGGGCCAGAAGGGCTTGGGCCCCCCAACACTATTTCTAGCCTGCCCACCCCCATAGCCTTGTTGCTGCTTCAGGGCAAAGCTGGTTAGTGTTCTAGGGAAATTAACATGAAACACTGCAACAACCTATTTCTTGTCTCATGAAAAATATTTGTGTAGACAGCTCTAGTTAGCAAAGCAGAGTTTATTTAAGAAGCAGAGAGAAGGTAGCCTGCCCTAGCAGCAGGAGGGGCTCCAAGGGAGGAAAGACCTGATTTAATGGTGGAAATTGTGTCCATTAAGCACCCTCTCAGGGAGGTTCACATGAGTCACCCCAAGGGCAGAAAGAAGCTTATTCACAGTAATGATCAGTAATGTCTACCACTTCACCAGAAATAAAACAGTGAGGCTTATGTCTTCTTTCTCGCAGTGTTGTAGGGTAGTCAGCTAGTTCAGGGTCACCAGCTTGTAAGCCACATACCCCCACCAACTACTAGACCTTCCCTTCTGCCCACCTATGATGCTCACCTATCATCACCTGGAACCTGAGAGGGGGAGGTATTGCATTGTTGTGTAACCATGCCCTTCACAAGCCCCCACAATGGCCCCTGATAGGTAGGATTCACTCTCTCGGTCAAGTGCTTTGCTCTCTTTGGCACTCTGACTCTTGGTCTCCCCAGTACCTGCTTTCTGGCTTCCTGCAGACAGACTCTGAGGACAGGCAGCCCCTGTGCATGGCCCCTGTATGTATTCCTCACCCTCTGTTCACAGTTTTTTTGTGGGACAGTGAAGATGCTAATTCTAGCATACCCTGTATTTCTAATTTGTACTTTCAGGAGTTCCAGCAAAGGTGAGGCCTAGCAGTAACGGTATGTGGGCAGAGGATCCAGGGAAAAGTGAATGTCTGCAGCCAGAGCCTCTTTTCAAGAAGAGCAGCCCAGAGCCAGGCCCCTTTTGAAGGTGACCCTGTGACCCTACTATGTTTGCTAAACAGCAAAGTTTATGAAGTAGGCAGATAAACAGACCAACCAGCCTGGCTCAGCTCTTCTGTCTTTCAGAGAGTAACATCAATGTGAAAGATAGATGTATTTTTGTGGAAAGAATGAGTTATATAGCTACAGGAATGAGGCGAGTTGGATAGCCACAGGAGGCTGCCATGTTTGCAATGGGTGGACAAAGGGTTGGCTGTAACACTGCAGAAGGTGCCAGCTCTAGGCTGGTTCTGCCAGAGATCTTTCCATCCCTGCTCTCCATCTTGCTCCTCTAATAGGCTTACGCTCCTGGGTTCTCAGCACCTCTTGTATTCCCACCTTGGCTGCTGCAGCAAACACAGATCTTCAGAGCTGGCAAAGCCTATGCTTGTAGCCTGCCTGTCACGCCTCCCTCAGGCTCCTCCAGGTGCTCTGCCTGTCTCTCCAGGGATGGACCAGCTTGGCCAGAGTAACATGTGCCACAACACAACTACTCCACTGCTCTGCTTTGCCAATGCCAGGTAGATGGTCCCAGGAGGAACTTCCTGTTCCACAGCCTGCTTATCGAACCCTCCAGGGTTTGAGAGGCTTATCCACCATTCCATGAAACCCGAACATGCCTGTCCTGTTTGCCCCATCCACAACTCGAGGGACAGGCTGGCTCAGCCAGCAACCCACTCCCTCTGACAGTCATTGATCCACCAGCTGCTTTCAAACCAAGAACACTATGCATCCTGCGCTTCTGACTGCCAGCCCTGCCACCATGCCCACTGCTCCAGTGCCAGGACAGGTCAGCTAAGCCAGTGTACAAGCACCCCATTCCCCAGGGACCATGCTCTGCCTGCAGCTCTAGTGTGAGCCCTGCTTACGCTGTGCCCACCATGCCTCCAACACTCCTGTCACTACCTCTAGCAAGCCTGAATGATGCCCCTCCAGGGCCAGCTCCCCAGCACCCCTGTCCTGGCTGACCTCCACCACCTGCTCCAGAACCATGGTAGCTCTTCCAGAATCCCCACACACCCAACACAACTACCCTGCTGGCCTGCGTGTGCTGCTGAACTAGGCCAACTTGGATGGCATCCCTGGGCCCCATCTGCCTACCATCCACTCCAGGGCCAGGTGTGCTCAGCCAGCCTTGTTCCCCCAGCACTCAACACCATCTGATGTACCTCCAGGGTCCCAAGCCCGGCACCCCTACAGATCTAGTCATTCAGCACTTCCTCCCTTCTTGCTGCCCCAGGGTCAGGCGAGCTTGGGCTCTGGCACACCTGCCACTTTCTCTGTGCCAGCTGTAGATCTAGCATGCCCACACCACCATTGCTACAAGGACAGGCCAACTGCACTGTTGACCCCGGGACTCTAGCCTTCCTGATCCATTGGCACTGCAGTTGTTCCAGAACCAGGCTGATTTGGGCGGTGCCTCTTAGTATCTCAACTGCCAGCCATGCACTTCAGGGCCAGGCCAGCTCACTAACACCAATAAATCCCCCATCCCACCCTACCCTACCTATAAATGACTGCAGGGCCAGGTGGACTTAACTGGTGCCCAGGCCTCTTTTCTATGGCCAGACCTGTTCCTTGGGTGCTCTACTAACCCCCAGCACCAACTATATCTGCTCCAGGATTGATGGCACAGCCCAGGTCCCTGCAACTGTAGTCCTCCCAGCACCTTGCCTGCTGCTCCAGGAGCAGGCAGGCTTGGCCAGTGACATGGTGTCTGCTTCAGGCTGCTCGCCTGCCTGCAGCCCCAGAGCCAGGTCTGTTTTCCATGCACCTACCATGCATCTCCCACATCCCTACCGCACCTGCTGTTCCAGGGGCAAGTTGGGGACTGGGTTCTCCCAGGAGTAGATCCTGCTTGATCTACCCCCTGACCCCCACCAGGTCAGGGACTGGAGTATTCCAGGAGTGCTGCTGTTTCCCTCCCTAACCTCCCCTTCTCCTTCCTCTCTACCCAACACCTGGACATCAGTGCTATAATCATAAAAAGTGGGTCGAGCTTCCCTGTGGGTAGTGTCCTTTGTTTTTACTGCTTGGCCCCTGACTTTGCTGTCTCTGTCCTTGGCTGCATGTTGTGACTGATCATTCTTACTCTGGTGATGCTTGCAACATGGACTCCTGGTGCCAATTCCTGCATGACTTCCTGCTGTGACCCAGTGCAGGGTTTGACGTAGGGCCAACTCAGGCCACGCTGATGGGCACCTGCACCTTCCTGGAGGTCACAGTACAGGCAACAAGGGACCCTCCACTGAAGGCATGGCAGATTGATTGATTTGAAAGGCATTTTCCAGAAGGAAAGAGATCTTCCATCAGCTGGTTTTACTCCCTGGTTGACCAGGATAGTCTTGGTTAGGCTAGGCTAGAGCTAGGAACGAGGTGTTTTATGCATGTCTCCTATGTGTGTGCAGGGGCATATCCCAGGAGCATCATCAGAGACTTGGAATAGCAAGTGGAGCAGCCAGGACTCAAGCCAATGCTCTGATGTGGGACGTTGATGTTGTAGGCATCAGCTTGAACCAGGGTAGCAGAATTCCAGGATAATTTCTGAGAGGAGGGAAAATGAGTGATATTTTCTTTTCATTTGTTTTTATGATCTCTAAAACTGTCAGAATCACATGTCAGATCTTGATAATCTGAAAAAAAGTGGAGATTTGTTTTTATTGTTTTTTTTGTTGTTATTGTTGTTTGTTTGTTTCCAGCATAACGGAAATTTTGAGAACTGCTGGAGTAAAATCTTCTGGTCTCTATCTGGTTGGGCAGATGGAGCTGAGCTCTCCCCCAGTGCATTCAGGGCACTCTCTGACTCTAACTCATAGTGGACCATTTCCTTGTGTGCTTTCATTTTCTTCAAGATTATTGTTTAGCACAAAGCATGGTAGCTTAGTGGCTAAAGTACTTGCATGTGCCAGGATTCCATATGGGTGTCAGTTTATGTTTTGGCTGCTGGATTTCACATCCAGTTCCCCAATTATGGCCTTGGGAAGCAGTCAAGGATGGCACAGAGCCTTGCAATGTTGAACCCACATGGAGACCAGGAAGCAGCTTGTGGCTGCTGGCTTTTGAACAGCTCAGCTTCGGCCATTGCAGCTGCCGGAGGAGTGAACCAGTGGGTGGAAGATTCTTTTCTCTCTCTCTCTCTTTCTCTCTGTATATCTCACTTGCCACTAAAAATTGGCTCTTGGCTTCAGATCAGCTCTGCTCCACCCATTGTGGTCAATTGTGGAGTGAACCAGCAGACAGAAGATCTTATTCTCTGTCTCTCCTCCTCTCTCTATATCTGAGAAAAAGATCTTCTGTCCCCTGGTTCCCTCTCCAAGTGACCACAATGAAAAAGAAAAGCCAGGAGCCTTTTCTTCTACTCCCCTGTTGGTGCAGTGTCCCAATCAGAAGCTAGGAACCAGGAGTCTGAAGCCTCTTTCAGGACACCTGCATGCGTGCAGTTTCAAAGCTTTTGCCCAAACACTACCATTTTCTCAGGCCACAAGCAGGTAGCTGAAAGGTAAGTAGAGCTGCTGACACACAAACTGGCACCCATATTAAATCCCAGGCATGCCAGGCTAGGATTTAGCCACTAGGCTGTTGTGCTGGGTCCAAGCTGGTGTCTTTGATTTAGGGTCTTTACTGTCAATCAGTTTGATATGTTTATTTCACCATTAAGATTCCTTGTAATCTTTTTTTTTTTATTTGACTTTCATTGGAAAGGCAGATATACAGAGAGGAGAGACAGAGAGGAAGATCTTCCATCTGATGATACGCTCCCCAAGCAGCCGCAATAGCTGGAGCTGAGCCAGTCCGAAGCGAAGAGCCTCTCACAAGTCTCCCACTTGAGTGCAGGGTCCCAAGGCTTTGGGCCGTCCTCTACTGCCTTCCCGGGACACAGGCAGTAAATGGGAAGCGGTGCTGCCGGGATTAGAACTGGTGCCCATATGGGATCTGGGGCGTGCAAGGCGAGGACCCTAACCACTTTGCTATCACGCCGGGCCCAGATTCCTAGTAATCTTAACATATCATTTGATCTCTTTCTTTTCTGACTAAGGGTTTTTGCAACTACTCTCTTTGTTGATGATGTTAATGGCCTCAATACATTGCTGTAATACTGCCGAGTTTTTGAAACCATTCATAAATCAGCTGATGGAAGATCTCTCTCCCTCTGTTACCATGCCTTTCAAATCAATCAATCTGCCATGCCTTCAGTGGAGGGTCCCTTGTTCCCTGTACTGTGACCTCCAGGAAGGTGCATGTACCCACCAACATGTCCAGGGACAGGCAGAGAGGAGTGTGCAGCTGGTCCTGGGTCAAACCTTGAGCTGGATCACATGCAGCTTTGGGGTGAATCACACAGGTAATATCACCAGCAGTCCAAATTGCAAGCATCATCAGAGTAAGGGTGATGAGTCTCCACATCCAGCCATGTTTAGAGACAGCAAAGGCACAGGTGATGGAGCAAAAAGAGAGGAAACCTCCATAGGAATCTGGACCCACCGCTGGAAGACCATAACCCAGACTGCTGGTTGGTGGGGAATAGGGGGAGAGGATGGAGGGAAGTAACATGGGCCTTGGAAGACTCCAGCCTCTGATCCCAGAGTAGGGGGTGGAAGCAGGATCTACCACAGAAGAACCCAGGCCCCAACTTGGCCCTGGAGTAGCAGGTGTGGTGAATGTGGGAGATGCATGGTAGGCACAGGGTGAACAGAGCTGGCTCTGGAGTGGCAGTCAGGTGGGTGGTCTGAAGCAGAGACTGTGTCACTGGCCAATTCTGCCTGGTCCTGGAGCATGAGGCTGGCAGTGGGCAGGCTACACGTGAGGGGACCACAGCCATGCCCCCAGTCTTGGAGTGAATGGTGTGTGTCTGGGGGCTGGTGGAGAACCATGGAAGAGGTCTGGCCCTGGAGCAGCAAGCTTGTGTCCAGCTAAGTCAGCCTGGTCCTGGAGTGGCTGGCTGGGAATGTGGGGTGGAGGGGATGAGGGATTTATTGGTGTTAGTGATCTAACCTGGCCCTGGAGTGGGTGGCTGGCAGTCAAGGGCAGAAAGGGCACTGTCCACACTGCCTTTGTTCTATAACAGCAGCCACTGCTATGTGCTGTGCTGACTAGAGTCCCAGGGTGGGCACCTCAGCCAGCCTGTTCTTGTAGGAATGGGCAGGGTGGGAGTGCTAGTTGTCAACTGGCACAGGGGAAGCAGCAGGTGGGTCAATGATCTGCTGAGTGTGCGGGTGGCTGAGCGAGTGTGCCTGGCCCTGGGGCAGCTGCTGTGAGGCAGGTCAGGCTGGCTAGTTGTGCTGGGGGTGCAGGGTTTTGAGGTTCTGATGGTGCAGCAGATGGTGTTGAGTGCTGGGGCAGTGGTGGTGGTGAGGACCGTGGCTGGCTGAGCACACCTGTACCTGGAGAGGCTGGCAGGTGGGCTGGGGCCTGGGGTTGCCATCCAAGTTGATCTGGTTGGCAACAGCAGAACAAATGCCAAGTCCATGTGATAATCCAGTCTGAATGGAAACCCTGAGAGGAAGAAATGGTCATTACCCTGAAGTCTGCCTGTTAATCTGAAGACCTATGTCCAGATTCCCCAGCAATATAAGTTATCCTAAGAGACATAGAGCAAACAGCCAGGACACACTTACAAGGCTGCAGACATTCACATTTTCCTGCCTTCTCTGCCCACATTCCATTCCTGCTAGGCCTCATCTCTCCTGGAACTCTTAAAAGTACACAAGTTGGTAATACAAAGCACCTTAGAATTAACATCTTTACTGTCATGCTCAAACTGAACAAAACTTGAGGAATACAGACATACAGGGGTCATGCACAGGGCTACCTGTCCTCAGAGTCCATCTGCAGGAATCCAGAGAGCAAGCAGGTACTGGGGAGACCAAGAGTCAGAGTGCCAGAGCGATGGAAGCACGTGACCAAGAGAGTGAGCCCATCCCTATCATGGGCTTCATTGGGGTTTGTCAGGGGAGTGGTTACACAACAATGCAATACCTCCCCCTCTCAGGTTCCAGGTGATGATAGGTGAGCATCCTGGGAACATCTAGGTGGTGGGGTGGGGTGTGTCTTTTAAGCTGGTGACCCTGAACTAGCTCCTACCCCACAACATTGGGAGAAGGAAGCCACAAGTTTCACTCTTTTATTTCTGGCAAAGTGGTAGACATTACTGCCGATTGCAAATAAGTTTCTTTCTCTCTGCCCTTGGGGTGACTCATGTGAACCCCTCCCTGAGATGGTACATAAAAGGCATTATTTCCACCATTTTTTTGGGCCTTTCTTCCCCTGGAACCTCATCTTGCCACTAGGGCAGGAACTGTTCTCCTTCCTCTTATGAAATAAATCCTGCTTTGCAAACTAGAGTTGTCTGCATGAAAATTGTGTCATGTGAGACAAGAAACAAGGTTGTTGCTGTGGTATTTTGCTTCAAATTCCTTGCAACTCTATCACACCTTGCCTTGGGGCAGTGGGAAGTCCTTGTGGGTAGACAGGCTAGAGTTGAGTGTAGGGGCTACCCTTCTGGCCTGGCCTGGAGCAGCTTGCAGAAGGGCTATGGATGTGGGACACACCACTGGAAGGACAAGTAAGGTGACAGGGTGGGCATGTTGTGGGGCAGGGGACTCAGGGCATGCAGGCTGGGGTTGTCAGGGGCAGGGGCAGGGTGGACGGCAGTTGGGACCCAGCACTGAGGGAACTGTCTGAGCCCGACTGGCTCTCAGCCGTGAATGGTGGACAGTGTGACAGTGTGCTTGGGCTAGAGGTGCACTGGCTCTGGCTCACCAAGCCTGGCCCTGGATGGGCAAGTGGGGCAATGGAGGGAGTGTGTTGGAGGTTCAAACTTACCCCAGCATAATTTGGCCCTGAAGTAGATGACTACAGTGCTGTGGGAGCAGGGACACTGGCCAGGATGACTTGGCTCTGAAGTAGATGGTGAGAGGACAGTGGGCATAGAGTACACCAGCTTGTCTAGTCTGGCCCTGGAACAAGCTGCTGGTCATCATCTTTGGTCCTCGGCTTGCTGTCATAACCCCTTGTCCCAGGAGCCCACAGTGTGCATGCCTGGCACACATGGGGGTACCAGCTAAGCCTCTTGGTGCAGGAGTGGACAGTGGGCAGGGTGGAGTCGCTGTTCAAGCACACCTGACCTGGAGTGCCTGGCAGGCAGGTTGCATCTGATGGCGCCCATCCTTGTCCTGGTTTTGCTGTGACAATCAGGGCAGCATGGCCCTGGAAGAGACAATGGATGTTGGGCAGTCCGGGCACTCACGGGGTGTGGTCTGAGTGAATAGCTGGCACAGTGAGAGGACTCATATGCATAGCATGCTGTCTGATAGGGTCCAGGCCCAGAGTGGGGTGCGGGGTGTGCGACACTGGCTGAACCTGCCTAACCCTGGAGCAAACAGTGTGTGAGGCTGTATGGCCTGCGAGCTAAGGGTGCTGTGCAGGACGCATTGGCCTAGGTGTCTTGGATGACATGGCCCTAGAGTGGATGGCGTGCGTGCTGTAGCCCGTGAAGCAACTTTGAAGAGGCCTAGCCCTTTAACCTCAGGAGGGGGCTGTGGAGGAGGAAGGCATAGAGGGGCATGAGGCACCAGCTGAGCCCACTTGAACTTGGAGTGACTTGCGTGCAAGCCGGGAACAAGGGGTTGGAGGATAGGTTTTTAGCAAAATGGACAGCAGGCAGGCTGGGAACGGGGGACGCCTGCTGACACAGCAGGTCCTTTCAGCAGTGGTGTATGAGCTGCCTGTGCAGCGCAAGCTCCTGGAGTGGCAGGTGGGAAAGCAGCCTGCTGGGGGCGCTGGATGGCTGCAGAGCCTACCTGGTTCTGTTGCATCAAGCAGAGTATCCAGCTGTGTGTGTGTGTGTGTGTGTGTGTTGGGAGGGGGTGGATTGCAGGCAGAGTGTGCCTGACCCTGGAGCAGTGGGCATGGTAGGAGGATTAGAGGCATGGAGATCATCAACCTAGTCCTTGAGGCTCTGGAGCACTCAGCAGGCAGGCTAGGGGGATGTGGCTCCATCTATGCTGGCTTGACCCAGGGGTGCCATCCTGATGGGCGCTAGAGGTGCAGGGTGAGGAAAGACTGCTGGTTGATTTTGTCTGCCTTCAAGCCACCTGTGGAGCAGAGATCCAGGTGGACTGAATGTTAGGGGTCTCCTTCCAAGTAGACCTGTGCCTGCAGGAAGGGACAGGACAGGAATGCTGGAGGCAGTGTAGGCCGGTAGGTGGGTTTGGCCCTGGATCTCAGGCAGAGTGCCATGCAGGAGGGCTGGGACAGACTGGTTCCACCCTGGACCAGTGGGCATAGGGTGGAAGGTGGTGGGTCCCAATGCTTTGGGCCATCCTTGACTGCTTTCCCAGGCCACAAGCAGGGATCTGGATGGGAAGCAGAGCTGCCTGGATTTGAACTAATGCCCAAGAAGGGTCCCGGCGCATTCTAGGTGAGAACTTTAGCTGCTAGGCCAACACATCAGGACCTAAATCAAAATTTAAGGTGTAGAAATCTCTGGTTGAATATTCATTGCTTTTGGAGGGCTCTGTTATAGCAAGTTACTGTACAAGTTTGGCAAGTAACGTTTTGTTTTGTTTTGTTTTGTTTTCCAGTAGATGTTACTTAGCTTGTCCTATATATGCATGCCTCTGGATTAGGGTGGGGTGGGTGAAGCATACAAAGAGAAAGGGAAAAGCTTAAACCTTTGAAAAACTGCAGTTTCAAGCAGAGGAAGAGGGAGGAGGAGGGAGAGAAGTGGTTGTGGCTGCTCAGATTCTCAGTGAGGAAAGCTAGCTAGGGAACTTCAGACAGAGGAGGGTGAAGGAAGGAGTGAGATGTGAGAAGTAGGTAGAGCACAGTGTAATTACTAATTCTTGGTCAGAGTAAATAATACCGCTGTACAGGCAGCTGGCTTATGCTGTAGGCACAAGGAATATCCAAGTGGCTGCAAAAGCCAGAGCTGAGCTGATCCTAACTCAGAAGCCAGGAACTTCTTCCAGATTTCCCACACAGGTAAGATTTCCAAGGCTTTGTACCATCCTCCACTGCTTTCCAGGCCACAAGCAGGGAGCTGGATGGGAAATGGGGCCACCAGGACAGAAATCAGTGCCTAAATGGGATCCCGGCTCATGTAAGGCAAGGACTTAGCCACTAGGTTACCAGGCCAGGCCCAAATGATAGATTTCTATAATGACAAACTGTGAGGATGAATATAGGTCGCATTCATGTGAGGTGTTGAAACTGCATAATCCCTGGAACAAGATCAGAGACATACAAACCCAGGCCTAGCTACAGGCATATAGGGCTCAAGACATGAGGAGACAGACAGGAAGAAATACAGAACATGTCACATAAACCAGCACAGTAGGTGGGAATCCATTTATAGTCTCAAGTTTGTGTTACATTTAGTGAAAACCAGCCATTGTGGCAATCCATTAACAAAATTAACAAATAATAGGGGTCTGGCACAATGGCTCAGTGGTAAATCCTCGGCTTGTATATGTGCTGGGATCCCGTGTTGGTGCCTGTTCATACCCAGCAGCTCCACTTCTCATCCAGCTCCCTGCCTGTGGCCTGGGAATGCAGTCTGATGGTACCTAGCCTTGGAACCACATACACATACAATATCTGGATGAGGATTTTGACATCAGATCTACTTGGTTCTGGCTGATGTATCCACTTGTGAAGGGAACCAGCAAATGAAAGTTTTTTCTGTCTCTCCTTCTCTTTGTAAATGTGTCTTTCCAACAAATATATAAATAAGTAAATATCAAAATAAAAGAATAGTAAAATCACTAACAAAGAAATGCCTTGCAAATAATCAATTTCTGGTGTTTAAACATCATCCTTCATAATACTTGTAATCATTCACAAGATTATGAGCAGATTTCCTGAAATATTTACGGGTAAGATGTATTAAAATAAGGGCCTGGGTAATAGCCTAATGGCCCAAGTTCTTGACTTGTTTTTTTTTTTTTTTTTAAAGATTTATTTTTATTATTTTTTTTTTTGGAAAGGCGGATATACAGAGAGAGGAGAGACAGAGAAGAAGATCTTCCGTCCGATGATTCACTCCCCAAGTGAGCGCAACGGGCCGATACTATGTCCATCCGAAGCCAGGAGCCTCTTCCGGGTCTCCCACGCAGGTGCAGGTTCCCAAAGCTTTGGGCCGTCCTCGACTGCTTTCCCAGGCCACAAGCAGGGAGCTGGAAGGGAAGCGGGGCTGCCGGGATTAGAACCGGCGCCCATATGGGATCCCGGGCATGCAAGGCGAGGACCTTTAACCACTTGCCGCGCCGGGCCCCCAAGTTGCTGACTTGTATGTTTCAGGATTGCATTTGGGTAGCAGTTCTAATCCCAGCAGCCCTACTTCCCATGCAGTTCCCTGCTTGTGGACTGGAAGAGCAGTTGAGGACATTCCAAAGCCTTGGACCCCTATACCCCTATGGGAGACCTGGAGGAGGCTCTGAGCTCCTGGCTTCAGACTGGCACAGCACTGGCCTTTGTGATCGCTGGGGAGTGAATCAGCGGATGGAAGATCTTCCTGTCTCTCATCCTCTTTGTGTATCTGACATTCCAACAAAATTTTTTAAAACACCCCTAAAAATTTGTTTTAAAACAGCAACCAAAAACCATAAATTGTGGAAACTAAGTCACAAAAATACATAACATAACATAACATAACATAACATAACATAACATAACATAACATAACATAACATAACATAACATAACATAGGAAATATAATATGAATTACATATGTCACTGCAGGTTTTCTTTTGCTTGATCGAGTCAGGAAAAGCCCTCTTGGTTTGTCTGTTATACATTGTTGTGAATGTGTAATCAGAAAATTAAACACAGAACGGAAATTGTAGCAGAATGGTCATGTTTTAAGCAATAAAATTATCAATATACACTAATGGCGCTTTTGTGGAATACCAAACTTAAAATAATAAGAGGATCAAGCAAGATTTCTGAGCAGGAGATCGTGAGATATCATCAAGTTACTGTGTATTAATAAGAAACAGATATGCAACAATATGAAAACAAAAAATACTAACAGGGAAATGAACATTTTATCAATTTTCAAATATTCTTCAGTTATAATTTTTTTTAATTTACTTATTTTCATTGCAAGATAAGATATACAGAGTGGAGGAGAGACAGAGAGGAATATGTTATGTCCTTTTATTCACTCCCCAAGTGACCACATCAGCTGGAGCTGCGCCGATCGAAAGCCAGGAGCCAGAAAATACCTCCAAATCCAAGGCTTTCAGCTGTCCTCCACTGCTTTCCCAGGACACAGGCAGGGAGCTGGATATGCAGGCTGTGGGGCTGCCAGGATTAGAACCAGAACCCATAAGGGATCCTGGTGTGTTCAAGGCAAGAACTTTAGCCTTTAGACCAACTCTCCGGGTCAGATCTGTATTTTACAAAGTCAAATGAACTAATGGGGAAAAAAAACACCAACATAAAGAAAAGTCCCAGATTCTGTTGAACATTCAGTGACATGTATCCGCAGACTCTTGTCCTACATTTCTGAATTTCTAGATTGAACATGAAGCAGAGGGAAGGAGAGGCCAGGAGGTGGACTGATGTGAGAGGCGACAGCGGCCCCTGCTGTTGGAAGGCTCAAGCTGCAAGAGAGGAGGCCACTTCCAGCCTGAGGTGAAGCCCCGCCCCTCACCCCCTCCCTCCAGAATCCTACCTGCCAGCACCTCCACCCTTTGTGATTCTGATTGGCTGCGCATTGTTTGATGTCACATGTAGTCATGGTGTGTGTGAGTGGTCCAATGAGGCGCGCCCAGGAAGGCCTGTGGCAGCAGGCAGGAGGTTGTTGTGGGCGCCGCCATAGGCGCCTTGCTGGTTGTGCTGGTGGAGAGGCGCAGGTGGCTGAGCCAGTGCTGCCCTGTGAGCTCCCTCCCCGCAGGAGCCTGTGCAGGACACCCGACTGGTGAGAAGCTGGGAAGGGTGAGTGTGTGAGAGCATCTCCTGAGGCCACGGGGCGGGCGGGGGCCAGGAGGGGGACCTTGGGGTCCTCACTCTGCAGCACTGACCTTGAGCACTAGGACTCACAGTGGAACCCATTGTGCAGTGAGGAGGGGGAGTGCCCAGGGACAGTTCGACCTTCATGTTGGGTGTGATTTTTCTTCATGTAAAGGCATGTGATGAGTTGAGAAGCAGCGTCTCAGGCCCCCAGCTCAGTCCTCAGTGAAGCTCCTCCTAAGGGTCTGGGGCAGTTTTCTTGTTGCTCACACCAGACCAGCACAGACTCCAGCAGTTAGAACAAAACTCCGAGTTTTGCTGCAAGGTTGAGGGGCAGCATGTGGTGCTGGCGTTGTGCTTGGCAGAGGCCTGGGGTGGCACAGCGACCTTGTAGACAAGCCAAGGGAGTGCACGGGGACTCACGCCAAGGGGTTTCTCTAGAAGAACCTGAGGAAGGAGCTGTGAAGGCAGCACTACTGATTTATCCTGATGGCTTCTGGTATGTTGTCACCCATTCCCTTCAGTTCTCCCAATTGGGATTCAATGTCCCCATGAGTTGTAGAGGGAATTAGTCAGGTTGAGCAGAGAGCATTAAGGCAGGGAATAAATCTCTGAATGTCCAGAACTCTTGCCTCAAGGCCAAGTGCTGCTCTCTGCCCTGAAAAATCACAACAGGAGTCACTATTTTCTCCAAGATACTTTTCAGTAAGTTTTCTTTTTTTTTTTCTCTGTCACAAAGTGAGCATTAGCTCTTTAAAAGAATTGTTTGCTGTGAATAATAGGCGTGGTAGAAAAGCAGTGAATGCCCACCTGACACAGCGCAGGAAGGCATCACTGCCCTGTGTGGGTGTGTGTGACAGTGGTGAAGATGACATTGGGACTCCTGTATCTCCATCAGAATGCCTTGCTTTCAGTTCTGTGCAAATGCAGTGTGCAGCTACTGCCCAGGCTGGGAGGCAGCAGACAGTGGCTGGGTACCAGTCGAAATTCCTGACTTATTTTCAGTCTTGTGGCTGTTGGGGAGTGAGTGGATGAAAATGTCTGCCCAATACAGAAGAAAAATAGTAAATTCAGCCTCAAAAGTCTTAGTACATCTTTTTTACTTACCATAAGTGCCTTCGTTTCTTTAGAATGTCCTCAACTTGAGATCCCCCACTTAACCATGTACAGAGTATTCATGACACACTTTTTTTTTTTCTGAATTTCAAAATACTTTGTAACAAACAGGTATGACTAATCTATCCTGTGGCTCACTCATTGCTCCTGAGAGATAGCAGCAGACTGGGGGTTGCCAGTCATAGTGGCAGCTGATGCCCTAAAACTTGAGGGTGCCTATTGTGTTTCATCTAGTTTATATAGCTAACCCCTTGGAGCATTAATATTTTCTTTACCCATCCAGAGTTCCATTCCTTGGTGACATATTAATATCATCTAAAGAAATGATTGAAGTACTCTTGGTTCTCTGAGCCTTGGCTACCTAGGGAGTAAAACCTTGGCAAAGGCCCAGTACATCCTAGGGTCGTGAGCTTGGGATACACAGCAGTTTCATTTTGCATCCACAAGTTGGTTTTGTCAGAAGATAGTTTGTACCGACAAAGAATCTTTGTGAAGTTAGAATTTTGGTGGCCTAGAACACTTCTCAATTTGTGAGTGTATTTGTGACTGTTTTCATAAGCTATTTCAGTGAATATTTGCAGTTCTCCAGTTAGGTGTTAGAATGGATAAAAAGAAATGTGAGTGTGTTTGACTGGTTTAATAAAACGTTAGTATTATTTGTGCTCAGTATCTGAGACAAGGGTCTTTTTTAAATTTCCCCAGGCCTCACTCTTCAGTCTGTAATAATCACCACTACCTTTTTTCTTTCTCTATTTGAGACTTATTTTAAAAATGTGTTTAGTTTTATTGCAAAGTCATATATATATGTATTTATGTAGAGAGAGAAAGAGAGAATTCAAGAAACAGAGAGAAATATCTTCCTTCTCATGGTTCACTTTCCAAGTGACTGAAATGGCCCATGCTGCGCCAACCCAAAGTTAGGAGCCCTGACCTCTTCTGGGCTTTCCATGACTGCTTTCCCATGCCACAAGCAGAGAATTGCATAGCAAGTGGGGGTGCCAGGATTGGAACTGGCAGCCACATGGGATACCCGCATGTTCAAGGTGAGGACTTTAGCCGCCGGGCCACTGCGGCTGTACTAAGATTTATTTATTTATTTATTTATTTTGAAAATCAGATATACAAAGAGGAGGAGAGACATAGAGAAAGATCTTCCGTCCTTTACTTCACTCCCCAGGTGACCACAGCGGCCTAAGCAACACTGATCCAAAACCAGGAGCCTCTCCTGGGTCTCCCACAAAGGTACAGGTTCAGAAAACTTTGGGCTGTCCTTGACTGCTTTCCCAACCCACAAGCAGAGAGATGGATAAGAAGTGGGGCTGCCAGGATTAGAAACAGTGCCCATATGGTATCTTGGCGCTTACAAGGCAAGGGCTTTAGTTGCTAGTCTACTATGTATGGCCCTACTCATTCTTAATCTAGATAAAGGTTTCTTAATTTTGTGTTTTAAAAAGATCAACATTTCAATTCTACTTAGTATTGCTTAATATAGTTTATTCATTTTTCACCAATCTTTATTTCTAATTTCCTTTTACTACTTCTAGGGTTTTTTGTTTGTTTGTTTGTTTTCTGGAACTTTGAGATCGGAACTGAAGTTGCTTATTTGACTTTTTGATGTTGCTGTTTAAGTGTTAGGCATCTGAAGTCATAACCTTTGGTTTCTATATTGCTCTGATGGTGTGCTCACTCTCATGGGCAATAAGAAGTATAATTGAAAATAAGAGTGTGCTGTGGTTGCCATAAAAATATACTATAGAATGTCTGTTTTGAATCACCGTAATTCATTTATTGTGTTTGTAATGATTGAAATCTTAAGGGCAAGGTGGTAATTGATTTGGTTTCTGCTGAGGTCACTCCCTGGCTGACTCACAGCCTCCATCTTCCTGTACCCTCACGTGGTGTTTCCTCAGTCCATGTGCATCCTTTTCTAAAGGAACCTAAGGTATTTTGAAAAATTCACAGATAACATAGTTTCTGGTAATTACCTTCTTAAAAAACATATTTGAAGACAATTCAAGATTTGATGAAGGCTTTCTTATCCATCTACTCCATGGAATACTACTCAGCTATTAAAAAAAACAAAATGCAGTTCTTTGTGGCTAAATGGGCACAACTGGAAACTATAATGCTAAGGGAAATGAGCGAATCCCAAAAGATTAGATACCACATGTTTGCCTTGATTTAACCTGTAATTTTTTGTTTGGTTGTTTGTTATTATTTGAACCTGTCATTGATACTGTCTCAACCCAGATGTTTCGAAGAATGGAACTTGCATTATTTTTAACATATTGTTTACCCAATACTATGTCAATTCCATAATGTTGTATATTGATACTGAGGCCTTGTTGGGGCTTTTAACTGACCGGATCTTTACTCTGTTAGACCTATCTTCAGACCATAGAAGGTCTCCCCAAGAGGCCACTGAACTTATCTGGACAATAAGACGCTGAACTTTATGCTAGGCATGTGTTTGCAAGCAATGAATCTCAACTGAACTTGAACTATGGTTATGCAACAAGGTGGAGGAATCCACCATGGGGGGAGGGGTATGGGAGGGGTGGGGGGAATCCCCAGCGCCTATAAAACTGTACTACATAATACAATGTAAGCAACAATAAAAAAAAAAAAGAAATGTATAAAAAAAAAAAAAGATTTGATGAAGGCAGGGAGACTTAGTAATATTAGACCCTAGAACTTGTACCTCCCTCCTCCATCATGACCAGGTCAAATGGAACTGAGAACACAGACCACCTCCTCCTGCTGACTGCCAGCAGATGACATCTTGGTTTTTTCTGTGCTCAGTTGCCTGTTGCCAGAACCATGCTCTGACTGAGTGGTGCTGAGAGGTATGGGCCCAGGGCCTGCCAGGATGATGAGGCTCTTGATTGATCCTGAGGACACCTAGATCCCATCTTCACCATATGCAGTGTCCACTGTGGGTGAATCTCTATAGAAGCAGCACATTTGCAGTGACTTTGGATTGGAAGTATTAAAGGTATTAGGGAGAAGTCCAGAGAGGACTGGGCTTTTTTTCTTTTTCTTTTTTTGAAATATATATTCTGTTCAAATGTGTTTTATTTGAAAGGCAACATTATAGAGAAAGAAGCAGAGACAGAGAGGGTTCTTTTATCTGGTGGTTGTGTCCCTAACTGTTCTCATTGGCTGAAGTTAGCTGGTGCTAGTTAAGAGCTTGGAGTTTATCCTAGCCCTCCAACATAAGCACAGGTGCTCTAGGACTTGGACCATCCTTACTTCTTTCCTAGCCATTAGCAGGGCGCTGGATTGTAAGCAGAGCAGCCCAAGTTGAAGCAGCATGCATACGGGATGACAGCACTGATGGTGAATGCTTAGCCACAGGATGCTGGTGCCATCTTGTTGTGTGTTTGTGTTTTAGAGGCCAGGACAGAGAGCATGGAGAGAGAGTACTCTCAGAAACTGGTTCCCTACCCAAATTCTTGTACCATATTAGATTAAGTTAAAACTGGGAACTAATGAGGCATGTATGGCAGCACAGCAAGTTTATCAAGTGATATGGATACCCATGTTATCCTTCAAGATTGCTAGCTCAGGATTTGGCTACTTCTAATTAGCAACTTCCTGGATAGACAGCAAAAATATCCCACCAAACTGGGTTTCTAACTATCCGTATGGGAGCATGGATAGAATTCCTCATTTCTGTCTTTGACTTGACTCATTTCTATACCTGACTTTCAAAATAATAATAATAATAATAATAATGATAATAAATCTGTAACAAAAAAGAGTTCCTCCTTTCTAATTTTGGCTTGACTCAGCCTGGCTCTTGTAAGTGTGTGTAGTGTGAACCACCAGATGCAAGGTGTTTTTGCATTTCAAATAAATAAATAATTGTTGCTAGCAACAATGTATTAAATTGTGTTAAATCTAAGTATTCAACATAACTGAAATGTCTGCTTGAACTTCACATTTCAGTGATGCCCCGGGGTGGACTTGTGCAGGCAGCTGTAATGGAATCAGGCATGGTGCTTGCATTCAAACCAGGCACTGTGTTTTTTGATGGTCCTAAGCAGAAACTTTACCACTATGATCAACTCCAACAGGTTTTAGAAGGCAAAAATAGCTAAAAATTGGTGATGTGATGGTCATAATTGAAAAATAATGAATTTAATTTGTAAATTTTGAGGTGAGTTCTTAGGTGATTTTTAATGTTGTGAAAGGATGCATTAAATCCTTTCATAATTTTCAAGTGTATTTTACTATGTATTTTTCTCCAATCCTATTTAACATGATTTTCCTCTATAGGGTATTTTACATTTGAATGTAAATGTAACCTTAAGGGATGGTCACACATTAGTTGCATGAATTACAGTGATTGTTTCAGGTCCAGAGTTTTTAGGGAAAGGAAACGTTAATGTGCTTGTCTTTCGAACAATGGGTTATAAAATGAATTAATTCTTAAAAAAAAAAAAAAACTGCAGTCAGAGTCTGGCAGCATGGCCTAGAGGCTAAAGTCCTCACATTGAACATGCTGGAATCCCATATGCACCAGTACTAATCCGGCAGCTCCACTTCCCATGTATCTCCCTGCTTGTGGCCTGGGAAAGCAGTCAAGGATGGCCCCAAGCTTTGGGACCCTGCACTCATGTGGGAGATCTGGAAGAATTTCCTGGCTCTTGGCTTCACATCAGTGCATACTGGCCATTGCAATCACTTGGGGAGTGAATCGGGAAGGAGATATTAAAAAACATATGGTCAGACACCTAAGGTACATAAGAACATTTTTAATACTAATGAGTCAAAAAGACTAACCTTTGGTGCTTACATTGTGGTGTAGTGTGTTAGATCACTGCTGGTCACACGGCATAGAATATTGCAGTGCCAGGGAATAAAGGAAATCCCAGAGCCCATGTAATTGTATCATAAAATTAAATATAAAATAGAGGGAGGCAAAAAAAGAAGTAGAATGCCCAAATATGTATAAAAGTGTCAGTTGTAGAAGTGTCTTTGTGAAGTTCTCTTAATTGAATTTGAAATGTAATTCTTTATTACTCACCAAGATATATCCACAAGTCAACTTAAAATATGTTGTTCTAGACAAGGTATGTTTCTTTGTAATCATTTTTATAAATGCTATGTCTATTTGAAAGGTAAATTGCAGAGAAAATGGGTTGATTCATTCCCAAGATGTCAGGGCCCTGCCATGCTTAGTCCAGCAACAGGAATCCATCTAGGTTTCCCAGGGGGTTCTTGGAATCCACCCACTGTGTTCTGGGCACAGTAACATGGTACTGCATTGAAAGTGTCACATAGCCAGTAGGCATAAATAAGGCATTTGGGTATCAGGTATGATCTATCCCAAGCAAGCAGCCCAGCTTCCTGTATCATGACATTCACTTATTCAAGGCTGATGATTTTCTCTCACTGTTGCCATAATGTAATTATTTAATGAGGTAAAATAAAAAGATTTCTCAAACTATGTTGCTGTCATATTTATGAATGTATTATGGTCTAAGGCAAATAAAATGACAAATTCAAGTGTCATTGAGGTTTTACAAACTGGGAAGTGTAATTGAAGACTTAGGAACTTTCATTTGGAACAATTACTAGAAAACTTTATAGATTAAATATTATATTCCATTTTCACATATAGTTATAGACAAAATTACTTTGAATCTAGAAATATTGAAGTACTAAATACCATCCAGTTATTTTTCTGAAGCATACATTTGTTTTTCTATGGTATTTTATAATGTGAACAATAGTTGTTGAAAAAATAGGTTAGTGCTTTCGCGTAACATTATGATTTTTTTAATTTGTTAAAACTTTTCATTGGATAGTCAGATTTACAGTAGCAGAGACAGAAAGATCTTCCATCTGCTGCCTCACTCCCCATGTCACCACGATTGAGCCAGAGTGGAAGCCAGAGTTATATGTTACCTTCATGTTTAAAATATTAAGGCACCCATTTCCCACTCAAGTGTTGCTCTGAGGTCTTGCTCAAGTGATATTGCAACAGTTATGAATCGCTGTCAATCTTCAAGCACTATGAGGTCTTTGAAAAATACTGATTGACATAGTCCATCATAGCTGAGATGGTTGTCTTTCTGAGTCCAGCATTTAGATCTAAAGAAACTTCTTGTATGTGCTAACAAGTACATGGCAGTCCATCGCTTCAGCTGTAATTGCTTCTGTTTCACTACTTCCACTGGAACCAATGGTATTGCAGTCCAGCCTGGTTCTGCCTAGCACACTTGTCACCTAAACCAGTAGCTGCAGCCTAGTTAAGGATGGTTTGCCAGTAAGTGTAGCAGTAATCCAGTCTGATTAGCTATTTAGTTTTATGTCCCGTGGATGTAATGAGACTATTATCCAGATTCCAATTGATGCTGAAAGCTTTAATTCTGTTTGCAGTAGGAATAATAGCATCTAGTCCACATGGAGCACATGGTAACTAGTCTGGTCTGCATCATGCTGCGGAAGTAGCTATCCTACAGGAAATTCCAGGCTGGTTTGTACAGGCAACCTCATCGGCATTCCATATTGTGCACTAGTCTTTGTTGCGACCAAATCGATGCTGGATTTGCCAGTGGATGACGTGGACAGATTCATGGTCTTGCACGTCTGCCAAGTGTATGCCAGTGGAGCTTTCATCTGATTGCTGACCTGTGTCCTGCCAGAGGAGTTGCCCAGGCTTCAGAATGCCAGGTTACACTCTTATGGAGCCATACTCAGTCTGTCATAGCAGGAATGCTTTTGATGTTGTTCTTGCTGTTGGATGTTCCAGTCCACCATGTCCATACCACGTATGGCACAGGAGCCAGGAGCTTCTTGTGAATTCTTCTTGTGAGCTTCTTCCCATATGGATGCAGGCTTCAAGGTATTGTTCTGTCCTTGACTGCTTTCACAGGCCACAAGCAGGGTGCTTGATGGGAAATATAGCAGCCAGGATATAAACCAGCATCCATATGGGATCCCTGTATGTGCAAGGGAGGAATTTAGTCACTAGGCTACAGTGCCAGTCCCAGTAACATTATTTTTAAATAAATAGTAATTGTTTGCATTGACCTAATGATTACTTGAGTTTAATCACTGCCAATTATTGAAATTATTGATACTGTTTCAAGGATCAGGTGCCTTCTTGGCACTTGTAAGGCACTATTCTTGCCCAGGGAAGCTAATGGCTTTTATTTTTCAGCCACTGTGTCTGCCTCCAAGTTGACATTGCTTAGCACAGTAGGAACCACTGAAGAGGCTAGGAACAATCAAGACCAATGCCTAACTCCCTGTCTCCACCTTCTCTTGCAGGTGTAGCCCTGCAGCCTGCTACATGCTTTCTAGGCTGGAGAACACCAACACACCTTCAGTAAGTTGTTTGTTTACTTCTCAGCTTGCTTTACATTGTATTTCAGGAGCATTATTATTTATTTTAAACAAAAAGGAAAAAAATGTGAGAGAAAGAAGGTAAAATTTTGAAAACTAAAGATTGGAACTCTCAAAGCTGATTTAAGTTTCCTCTCCAGGTTTTGTTTCATATATATGTTTTTAAAGATATATTTATTTTTTAAAAGATTTATTTATTTATATTGCTAAGTGAGATATACAGAGAGGAGGAGAGACTGAGAAGAAGATCCTCCATTCAATGATTCACTCCCCTTGAGTGCAACTGCCTGTACTGTGCCAAAATGAAGCAAGGAGCGCAAATACACTTCTGGGTCTCCCACATGGGTTCAGTGTACCAAGGCTTTGGGCCGTCCTCGACTGCTTTCTGAGGCCACAAGCAGGGAGCTGGATGGGAAGTGGAGCAGCTGCTATCAAAACTGGCACCCATATGGGATCCTGACATGTTCAAGGTGAGGACATAAGCTACTAGACTACTGTGATTTGCCCTGTCTTAGATATATTGACAATAAGTTGACAACAGTATTAAAATGAGTAAAACATTGTAAGGGTGTGTCAGTATGGTGGGATGAATGCAAGTAATTGCAGTGCACTTAATTCAAGTCCTGGCTACTCCACCCTTTCAATCCAGCCTCCTACTAATGCATCTGAGAAGCATCTGGTGTTGGCATAAGTTCTTGCATATGTCCCACCCACAATTGAGATGCAAGAGGGAAACCTGGAGTCAGTCTGACACAGCCACAGCTAGTAAACGCATTCAGAAGAAAATTGCACAAAACATCTGTTTTTCTGTCAGTCTTGCTGTCTAGTGAATACTGACATTGTAAAAGCAGTGTAAGTATCTTTCCATCTAGGTTCAGGGTTAGTTTTCCAGCAGTGGTATCAGGTATCAGGTATCAGAAATGGGATCAGTAGAAGATTCAGTGGAAAAAGCAACCTGACTTTTGATTACCAGATTTATTTACACAATCCTTGTGGGATCTTTGGGATAACATGCTACACTGTTGCATGCAATGCCAGCATTCCATATAAGGACCAGTGTAGTCCCTGATGTTCACCTTCTCATCTACTTCCTTGCTAATGTGCTTGGGAGATAGCAGGAAATGTGTCAGTTCTTTGGACACCTGCACCCCTGTGGAGGATCACAATGGCCTGCACCTTGTTGCCTCTTGTGGCCACAAGGGGAGTAAACTAGTGGAGGGAAGTTCTTTCTTTCTGTCTGGCTTTGACTGTTGCTTTGTAATTCTCATTTTAAGTATGTAATTTTTTTTAAGGAATTAAAATAACACTATATAATCTGTAGATTGGGGACTGCTTATTTTCTTCTTAAATTATTTTTATTTTTGGTGATTTTTACATAGTTGTTTAGGGCGGTTGGTCAAGGCTACAAGAAGTTAGGTGAGATCACCATTTCCACATTTTCTTTTTTTTCCCCTTCCTGTATCTGGGGAATAGGGAGGGGATGAAAGGAGAAGCCACACCCAGCCTCCCAACCATCCCATGATCCCTGATATGGGGCATGCTCTGAGGGTCCTGCTCATGAGGTTTTGATAGTTCAGCAGTTCTGAATTACTGCCGATCTCACCATTCCAAGCACAGTGAGAGCTGTCCAGAATCCACTGGTTGATATAATTTGTCTTAGAGTCTCCGTTTGCCCACGTATTCACCTCCAGCTCTTGTCTGGGGTAGTTTATTGGTTTGTTCTGTTATTCATGCTCTGTTATGGTACCAAGTGTCCTCTGCATGGTCCAATGTGTTGCCATATCCTCCATGTGCACCTGAATATGCTGTTCACTGCTCCATCAAAGCCCATCAGGAGGCCTGGCTCTGACAAATGCCCTCCATGGTCAGTCATGGAACCTGCAGTTCTCTCCATGGTTGGAGTTCTGAATCCAGTGATTCAGTTGGGGGGATCTCCAAAAAATCTGATATGATCCCAGACCTGATTCTTCTGTGTGCATGCCAATAGAAGGTCTAGTACATTCCATCACCCAAGTCAGCTTAAGCACATGTTGGTGGTTGACATTGCATGATCAGATCTGTCTCCAGCCCTCTCTTCTATACATACCAATGAGTGTTGCAGTCTATCAGAGAGGTTCTCACTGTTTCCCTCATGGGCTTTCTCCCATTCCTGGATCTTGCACTCTCCAGGAGTTTCTGCATTTAGCTTGAAAAAATCCTCTCCCCGCCCCCTGCCGGAGCCATCATCTGCTAGGTGATGCTGTGGCAAAGCCCGTCCAACCCAACCCTCACCCACTCTGGCTTAGGTATGTACCAGTAGGCACAGTCTGCCCACCTTGGATTTTCCCTGTTCCATTAAACATGCAGGCCAACAGATGTTATAGCCCTGCTGGGACTGGTCTGCCCAAATACCAACTTTCACATTCAACATTGGGAGTAATGGCTCAGTGGGGGATCTCTCTGCACCCCCCCTACTCAGTTTGCTTGCTTTCCCATGGGTCTCACTTGTGATGGTTGGCTGCTATGGCCTAGTCTGGCATAGCATAGCTCACCTTGACATTTGACATTTATTGCCAGAGCCTGGCTTTGCCCAGCTTGCCCTCAGTTCAAGTTCTCATAGGTGGAAGCTACAGCCTAGACAGTCCAACCAGATGCCAGTCCCATCCCTAATGTGAATTGTGTAGTCCTGCAGCCCAATTCAGCATGATCCACATACCATTCTGGCTCTCAGATTTGCTAGTGGGAGATATGAACTGGCCTAGCCTGGTTTGCCCCAGACCTGAGCCAAAGGTATGCCCTTGGGTACCATAACCTGGCCTGGTCTAGGCCGTTCCCTGTTATGGTTCTTGTACTCACCTGCATTGACTATGTCCCAACAGAGGAATTGCACAAGCTCCTCCATGAGAACTTATCCCAATGCCAGATCAGTGGGTTCATGGTCCAGCCCTACTTTGTCAATATCCTGTCTTAGCAGGAACAGTGGCCTTTCCTGATTGGCCCTCAACCCATTCTGTTTTTTTCTGTTGGGTATTACAACCCAGCCCATGATAGTCCACATCCAGACACAGCTCGTACATAGCTCAGCAGGGACAGAGATGTAGCCTAGTCCATCCTATATTAAGCCTTTTCTCACGAGTACCAATGTGTACTGGAGTCTAGCTCAGTCTGGCACACATCAGACCTAGTCCACACTTGTGCCAAAAGAGACTGCAGCCATGTCCAGACCAGATAACATCCCCTACTCTGGCCCTCAAACTCCCCAGTGGGAACCACAACCCAGTAAGCGTATACTCTTAGCTCCCCAGCCAGGGCTGTCCCCAGCCATAGCTCTTGCTTGTGTCAGTGGTTTCTCTGACCCAGCTTGGCATAGTCCCTCACCTGTTTTTGCCTTTGCTTTCAGATGCTGGAGCCTGGCCAGACCCAGCCTGCCCCCAGTGCCAAATCTTGCTGGTGGGTACTGTAACCTAGACTTGCTCAGTCTATACCGATCCCTGGCCAATGAAACCTGGTAGGTGTGACAGTCTAGCCTGGAATACCTGTGCTCTGGCCCGGTTTCTTCACTGGCAGGTGTGGCAAAGATTTTGGCCCTGCCTGTTCTGCCCCCTTGCACAACCAACCCACACATTTGCCAATAGGGGGAGCTAAGGTGCCCTCCTTGCCAGATCCTCAGACCTGGATCATGTGCTCACCAGCAGGAGCTATGACCCAGCAGGAGATTTTCCCATGTTCGCCCACTCTGCCTACTCCCAGACACAGATCTCACTCATGTCAGTGGGTGCTAGGCCCTTGCCCGGCATAGCCTGCCCCTCCGTCTTGGCCTTGTGTGAGCTTATTAATGTTGTGGCCTGGCCTGCTGCACACCCTCTTTTAGGATGCATATGCTGGTGCTGCAGCCTGGACCTGCCCAGATTATTCTCGCTGTCTGTACCCGAGAGTGATGACAAGCTCTATGGTCACACTTAGCTCAACCAATCACCCTCCCAAATCTTGATCTAACCAGTTGGACTTGTATTTCCACAGGTTTAGGGTCACATATCTCCCACAGAATCTACCCCTGGACCTGGTTCTCTCACATGCTGATGTCATCGCCCTGCCTAATATGACCCATCCCTGTTCCAACATTCAGTCAGACAGTGGGATCTAGGATTGTCAGACAGATCGCCAGCCCTAACTTTTGCATGGACTGGCATGTGGTGGTCAGCAATATACCTTACTAAGAATTCCTACTCAGGACTCCCATATGGGCTGGTGTATCAGTCTCACTCATCCAGTGCTTCTGGTCTCTCCCCTCCAAACCACCATGTTTCAGTCTCCTCATTTTCCTGCAAGTGCAGTGGCCCTGTCACTCGGAATCCCTCAGGATTTATTTCTTACCTACACATACAGTGGCCTTATCCATGAATGTCCTTAGGTAACAATTCCACACCCCAAGACTCTAAAGCTCGCCTCTGGGTGAAGCCAGCAGGTGAATCCTTGTGTGAGTTGGTGCTCTGGCTGCCCACAATCCCAGGATTCACTCAGCACTTGGCATCGGTGGCTGTTGCTAGTGCTCCAGGCATTGAGTCCAAATTGAATCAGGTACCCCCAGCAGCCGCCATGCTGCTGGGTGCTCCATTAACACAGCCTCAAGGTCCTTCCCATATATCTTTAAAAGAAAAGAAAAAGAATATGGAACTATGCTGACACACTGGTATTGTTAACACATGTTTGGCATCAAACAGGCCCAGGATGTCCACCAGCTATTAGCTACTTTTCTCCCACCTGTGTAACACTTACCTAGGTGCAATGCAAACTAGGCAGCTGCCTAGAGCTGGGGTGTTTAATATCTTCTAAATAGATCATTTTAGTGTGAAAGAATGATTTTGATTTTTTAAAAAATATAGTGAATTTTGATCAACATGTAATTGAATATTATCATTGGGTACAGTGTTGTAGATACGTATATGTACAGCATCAGCTGAGTAAACCAGGTGCCCAGGCTTTCCATGTTTTTTTTTGTTTGTTTGTTTGTTTTTTAACACCATGCAGTGTCCTCCATTCCAGTTGCCTTATCATTGTGAACTGTAGTCACCACGCACTGGGATGGAACACTGGATCTTGTTCCTTCTCTCTTTGCTACCTTTCTACCTCCTTCCTATCCCTGGTCTTCACTCTTACCAACCTGTAGCAATCACAATTCTAAGTTTGCAGCTATTTTTTTATGTTTTATATATGATATTAGTTTTTTCTACATTTGCCTTATTTTATTTCACTACATCAATGTTCATCTATTTTGTGACAAATAAGAATTTGTTGTTTTTAATGACTGAATGCAGTCTCTTAGCATTCTCTAAAAAACCAGGTAACAAATGAAATCTAGAATCAAAATTAATTTAGTATATTTTTTAGTATACTAATTTAGTATATTTTTATTTTTGTGCCTTTTGCTTCCTTACCTTGTCTACCTTATTTGGATGAATATTACATTGCATAACAACAAAAAGTAGTCATTCTAATTTGGGTATGTATCTTAGAAGAAATGCTTTTGGTTTTTTGGCATTCAGTTGTGTGATGGTTATAGATTTGTTATCTGTAGATATTATTTTATTGAGGCCTATTTCTGTGTACCTCAACTGAGGTATATTTGGATATATTTATTCATTTGTAGATTTCCTCAACTTACATATATGTTATTACAAAATAAATGTAGAAATTCATTGGGTGCTTTCCATAAGGTGATTTCAATGATGCTTGTCCTTCATCCTGTTTATGTGAACTATTTGGTGCTTTGATTTTCATTTATTGGCCCATTTTCTACATTCTCTAGTTAGGTACACCTTGGCTAGTACATGTGAGCTTATTGTTGTGATGTTTCATTTATTTTACATGTGTTATAGGAATGTTTTTAAAAGATTTTATTTATTGCCAAATCAGATATATAGAGTGGTGGAGAGACTTAGATTAAAATCTTAGGTCTGATGGTTTCCTTCCCAATGGGGAAGCGTCGGCTGCTGGGATTAGATCTGGTGATCTTATGGGATCCTGGTGCATGCAATACAAGGACTTTAGCAATAATGCCGCCACCCTGGGCCCTGTGATAAGAATTTTACATCTATTTTATCAGGCATATTGGTCTATGACGCTTTAATGATTTTAAACTGGATTTCTGGACTATGAGCAATTATTTCAGAAGAAGCATTAAGTAAATATATAGAGAAATCATTGTACAGCAATGGAGATTGCATTTTTACTGAGCAATTCCATCTTTTTGTTTTCCCCTATTTTAAACAGTCAGACATAGTTGAAGATCTTCCTACTGCTGATTCAATCTAGTTTAGGAATCCAAGTATTGTTAGGCTCAGCATAATTATGGAATTGTTTTCTTCATTTTAATTTTTTACAGTTATTCTAGAAAATTAGGTGTTAACTTGGTCGAATTTAGTAGTGAAGACACCTAGTGTTGACCTTTGGTTTGAATAGATTTATTCCTGATTCATTGTTAACTGCCTATTTTATCAAGTTTTTTGGTGTCTTTCTGATTCAGTTTGTAGCCTAATGCTAAGTATCCAGAAATTAAGCATTTTTTATGATTTGTTTGTTATAACTACTGTTACAGTCCCTAGGGATCCATCACACATCTGTATTTCCAGTGAAGATTTCTTTTATCAGGCCTGGTGTGGTGGCCTAGCAGCTGAAATCCTCACCTTGTGCATGCCAAGATTCCATAGGGCAATGGTTCTAATCTTGTCAAAGCCACAACCCATCCAGCTCCCTGCTTGTGGCCTGAGAATGCAGTCAAGGATGGCCTAAAGCCTTGGGACCCTGCACCCGCATGGGAGACCTGGGGGAGATTCCTGGCTCCTGACTTCAGATTGATGCAGTGCCAGCCATTGTGACCACTTGGGGAGTGAATCATCGGATGGAAGATCTTCCCGTCTCTCCCCCTTTCTGTATATCTGACTTTGCAATTAATATAAAATTGTTAAAAATGTTATTTTATCAATACGCAAGGCAGAACTATAGAGAAAGAGGGAGAGTTAGAGAGATCTTCCTTCTGCTTTAATCCCTCTCCAAGTGACCACAATGGTTAAAGCAGGACCAGTTTGAAGCTTCTTCCCAGTTCTCCGAGATCAGCACAGGGAATCAAGCATTGGGACATCTTCTGCCTTCCCACATGCACTAGAAGGGAGCTGGGTCAGAAATAAAGGAGCTGGGCCTTTGCAGTGACCTCGTGGATAAAGTCCTTGCCTTGCACATGCTGGGATTCCATATGGGTGTTGGTTTTAATCCTGGTGGCCCCACTTGCCATCCAGCTCCCTGATTGTGGCATGGGAAATCAGTGGAGGATGGCCCAGACACTTGGGACCCTGCACCTGTGTGGGAGACCTGAAAGAAGCTTCAGGCTCCTGGCTTCAATTTGGCTCAGCTGGGGCAATTGTGGCCACTTGGGGCACGAATCAGCAAATGCATGATCATCGTATCTGTCTCTCCTTTTTTTTTTAATATCAGAGTTTCCAATAAATGTTTATTTAAAACAAGAGATAAAAAATGCAGTAGCCAGGACTTAAGGTGTGATCCACATGGGAGAATATATCACAAGCAGTGGCAGAACCCACTTTGTCCAGACAGCCCTGATACACTGTACTTCTGTGATATCAATTGTAATATGTCTCTCTTCTTTTTGATGTTATGTACTTGAGCCTACTTTTTGCTTAATCTAGCAAAAGTTTTATTGACTTTGTTCTCCTTTTAAGAACAACGAATGCTTCCTTTATCTTCAATATTGCTGAATATAGTTTTTATTCATTTATTCATTAATCTTTATTTTGAATTCCCTTTTTCTATTCCTAGACTTTGCTTCTTATTTTGTGGGATTTGGAGATCAGTACTTTGGATGCTTATTTCATATTTTTGTTGTTATAGTCCAGGTGTTGACCATGTAAAGTGAAAACTTTAGATTTCTATATTTCTCTGATGATAGTCAGTTCTTTCTCATTAGCAATAGGAAGTATAGCTACAAATAAGAGTGTGCTTTGGTTGCCAACAATATATACTATAGAATGTGTGTCTTGAATCACAATAATTCATTTCTTACAGTTCTTTATTTTGATGATGTTTACACAGTTACGAAGGGACCATGCATGCACATGTGGATACTGATTAAGCTAGGAAGGTTTGAGAATTAATGGGAAGTAGATGAGACCATTGTTTCCAAACTTTCTTCTTCCTGTGTCTGGGGGATGGTGGAGAGAAGGAGAGAAGCCACTGCCACAATAGAACCCTGGGATACAGAATGGCCATCTTACTTTCCAGGGTCCCTGACGTGGAGCATGCTCTGAGGGTTCTGTTCAAGTGATTTACATAAGAAATCCTTTCAAGGTCGATTGGTTGACATTCCAACTAGAGTTTCCATTCAGCCAGATATTTGATGTCATTACTTGCCTGGGGTAGTTGTCCAATCTGTTCTGCCCTCCTTCATCTTCAGACTCCATTAGACTGCCATATCCCCTATGTGCATCTGAGCATGTTCATTCAGCAAATGAGGAGGCTCAGTTCTGACACATGCACCCCAAGATTAATGCACAGATTTGTCCACATTTTTGGAGTTCTGCGTCCATTGGTTCAGTCATGCGGATCCCTGAAGAAATCATAGACATTTTTGTTTACTTGCCAGTCCAGGGTCAAGCTCAGCTCTGTCACCTACATCAGCCTATGCACACACTGGTGGTTGCAGTTGCTGGATAAGTTTTGTCTCAAGTCCCATTTCTTATGCAAACCCGTGGATTCTGTGGTGGAGCCCAACCATGTCCATCCCACATTCAGCTCTCAGGTACCCCAGTTGGGAACTGCATCCCAGTCACAGTGACACTCTATAACCCATACTAAGCCTGCCCCAGCTATGTTTCCTTTGCATGTTGTTTTGAGTAGCAGACTGCTCTTTGATGCATCCTGGACCAGTGTGTCCTGTTCTCAACCCTAATATTCGTGACTGTCTGAGGGTTCCTGTGTAGCTCAGCTCTTTACAACTCTCAGCTCTTGAGCCAACCAGCAGAAATTGCAGTTCCACAGGTTGAGTCATATTCCCCACAGGATCGACCCCCAGACCTGGTTCTTATGCATGCTTGTTGGTATCGTGGCCCAACTTAACATTATCTGCCCCTTCTATAAAACTCATTGTCAGTAGTGTAATGTTTCCCTGCCAGACAAGTCCCCAGCCCTACCTTAAGTGTGCATTGGTGGGTGGTGGTAATCCATGTTAACCATCCCAGCTCAGGTCTCCCATGTGGGCATGTGCACTCGTCTGACCCAGAAATTTCCTCAGTTCTACCTTCCAAACCACTAGATGTTAGTCCCCTTCAAGTAAAGTGGCTTTTTTCAGTAGAAGTCCTTCAGAAGTCATTCCTCAGCTGCAACATACTGCTACAGTGGTCCTGCCTCCCACACATCCCCTTACCCCTTCTCTTGAGCAATCCACAGTTCCTACTTCTGGGAGTCAAGCAGCCCAGCCTAGCTGCTTGAATGCAGCTTCAGACATCTTGGCCTGGGCTGAGAGTGTAAATGTGACCTTGGACCCAGTGTCAGTACTTGGCTGGTGGTGGGAAGGGCATAGCCCAGCCTGGCTACTTCTAGGCAGCTTGAGCCACTCTGCTCTGGATTAGGTGCCAAACTGGACCCTGGACCACACTGGCCAACTGTGGCTGAGGTGAAGGGCACAGCATGGTCTGGTTGCTTAAAGGCAGCTTGAGCCATCCTGGCCTTGGCGTGTGCACCAAAGGAACTCTAGTCCCACTGGCTGCTTTTGGCTGGTTGGGGGAAGGACAGAACAGGGTCTGGCTGCTTGAAGGCAGCTTGAGCCATCCTTGCCTGGGTTGTTTTAATGAAGGACATTGCAATGGATATAAATGGTATATCATTGTGGTTGCCATTTTCATTCACTTAAAATGATCAATCATGCTGAAAATTTTTTGGTGCTAATTAATTGGCCTTTTGGTTATCTTCTTTGTAGAAATATATTTAGTTCTTTGTCCATTTTGGTATCTGTTTTTATTGCTTTTGAGTCTCGGGATTTTTCTGCGAACATTCCTGAGACCACCAAGGGATGAGGTGTCAGTGTTCTTGGGCTGCAAGAACCACCAGGGACAGTCTGAGGGAGCATGTCCATTTATTGTAAAGTGAGCACAACTCATATGCACTAGGAAAGGAGACAGCAGAAGGGCAGTCCTGGACAGCCCTCCCACACAACAGTGACAGTGTAATTGATGAGAAGGCATGTCTATGTTGGAAGGGAAGTGGAGATGCCGAGATTAGAACTGGCATCACATGGAATCCCAGAATGTTCAAGGCAGGGTGGCTAGGCTGCCACACCTGTCACTCTATATTACTCTTAATAATTTGTCAAATACCAGGACACAGGAAGTTCCATGTGTTGTTCAATTTGGCAACTTTTATCTTTCAAGCTCCTTGTGACCTTAACAATATATACATCCTCTGTTCAGTAAAGAAATGATCAAAGGACCTCAGTAGGTAGTTCTCAAAATGTAGCCATTTGGGAAATGTAAATCAAAATTACAATGAGATATCTGAACCCTGTCAGAATGGCTATTATTATTTGGAAGAAATTGGTAACAAATTTAGTGAGGAAGTAAAAAATGGGAACTTTTATACATTGCTGATGGAGTTATAGATTAAGTCAACACATGAAAAATAGTATCAGATTTCTTAAAGGTTTAAAAATAAGATTGCTGGGCTCAAAATGGTAAACTAGCAAGCAAATTCCTTGCCTTGAATGTGCTGGGATCCCATATGGGCACAGTTCTAATCCCAACAGCCCTGCTCCCCATCCAGCTCTCTGCCGGTGACCTGGAAAAGTAGACTTGGGACCCTGCACCTGCATGGGAGACCTGGAAGAACTCATGGTTCTTGGCTTTGGATCAGGACAGCACTAGCCCTTGAGGTCATTTGGGCAGTGAGTCATTGGATGGAAGACCTTCCTCTCTGTCACTCTTTGTCTCTGTATATCTGACTTGGCAATAAAAACAGATAAACCTTTAAGAAAAAGCTTAAATAAAATAAAAAAGATTAAATTTCAATAAGATTGCTGTAAGTTTACATTTTCACTACTAGTTGTGTTTTCTGAGTTATGAACATGTCGTATGAAAGAGATACCATCATTTTTATAGCAACACTATTTATAATGTGCAAGATGTGGAATGAATTGAGGAGTCCACCATTAGATAATTAAATAAGGAACATGTAGCATATGTGTAAACAAAATTTTATGTATTATAGCAAAATGAGTGTAACTAGAGTGAAAGATATTATGTGAAATAGCCGAAATACAGAGCCTGATGGTGTGGCCTAGTGGATAAAGTTCTTGCCTTGACCATGCCAGGATACCATATGGGCACCAGTTCTAATCCCGACAGCCCCACTTCCCATCCAGCTCCCTGCTTGTGACCTGGGAAAGCAGTCGAGGACGGCCCAAAGCCTTGGGACCCTGCACCCGTGTGGGAGACCCGGAAGAAGTTCCTGGCTCCTGGCTTGGGATCGGCATAGCACCGGCTGTTGCACTCACTTGGGGAGTGAATCATCAGACGGAAGATCTTCCTCTCTGTCTCTCATCCTCTCTGTATATCTGACTTTACAATAAATAAATAAATCTTACAAAAAAAGTAACAGGGGAAAAGTGAGGATTCAAAAGAAGTATCATACTGTTAAATGTATGTGCATCTGCTACATTAGCTGTTTTTATGTTAAAATTAGTAAATAAATTACTGGAATGAAAGGCAAACCAAGAAAACTGGTAAATGCTAAAGGGCTTCCAGAATATTAAAAAAAAAAAAAAAGATTTAAGTTTGTTACAGCATGGCATTTGTCTTATATGTATATCTTCTGTTCAGCTGGCATGCTATGACTAGCTTTTACCAAGTAATTGTCTGAAGAAGATATTTTTGTATGAGACTATCATTTGTTTCGCTCCTAAGCTGTAGTTTTCTATGTAGAAATTAAAACTTCAGTTTAATTATGTTATTCCATAAAAAATAAAGCAAAAACAAAGTAGAAAGTTTTAATATGTGCATACTCAAAAGTGAAAAAAAGAAAAAATATATTGTTTTATATTTATACACTAGAATTACATGTATATGCATTCCATATTGTTTTGACTTTTGAGTATGTATACATATATATGTATTATTGATATATATGATCATATATTATATATATTTAATTCCAGTATAAGCTGAAGGAAATATTTACTCATGCAAGTACAGTTTGAAAAGGTATTCAGTATTTCATTATTTCACTTTGAAACAGGAAAATGGAATTTTATTATTGCTTTATAATTTTAAGTATCAGTATGTTTGAGGAAATCATTAGTAAGCTACTCAATTTTCTCGATATCTTGTGCAATAGCAAGCATTTTTCTTAATTATCTAATGTAGCATGTTATTTAGCTCATGTGTATCTAAAGATTGTACAGTGATCTCATTTTATACTTATTGTAGAAAACAATCTGATACAGAATAATAATGGGATTGTAGCTTCAGAATTGCTAACATAATACAGGACAAAATGTTTTATTTTGTTTTTACCTTATGTTGCCATATAGATTGTAAATTAAGCTGCAGTCCTAGAAGATGCAAATTGAACACACACAGAAGAATTAAACTCAGCATAGTATTATAGGTCCTGAGTTAATATTTCAGCTCAGTGCCAATATGGTTAGTTATCGTAATTTAGTTGAAAAGCAGAGTGGCAATAACGGACGCACAGAGTCATATCTTCCACTTGGAGAGCTATTCTAGCAATGCCTTCCACAGTTCATTAGAATGAGAATTTTTAGAGAACACAACCTTTAAGAGAATAAGGAATATTCTGTTGTACTATTGGAATTGCAAAAGTGATACAGCACAAGCTATTTTCATTTAACTATGATGCTGTATGAATTATAAATTAAACTATATCCATAGAAGTTACAAATTAAATATACAGAGAATGCACTGTCAGTGTTTCTATTGAATGATCCAGAACTGAGGAGACATGTGCTGTTACAGGTGTTGGTGTCCTTTGAAGATGTGGCTGTGGACTTTACCCAGGAAGAATGGCAGACAATGGACAATACTCAGCGGACCCTGTACAGGGAGGTGATGCTTGAGACCTATAACAATCTGCTGTCTGTGGGTGAGTGAAGTTCTGTCATGCCCAAGCAGAACACTTCTGTATAGTTTGCTAATGAAAGAGGAGTTTAAAAGTGTAGTAATTGGTAGGAATAGTGGTGATTTCTGAAAATTCTTCTCGATTCACAGGATACTCCATGATCTTCAAAGCCTGATGTGATCCTCAAGTTGGAGCAAGAATCAGCACCACAGACAGTGGAAAAATCTGTCCACCAGAGACTTCCAGGTAGGTCAGCAGGTGAAGCAGAATACTTCGTCCAGTAAATGTTGACTCATTTATTTACATTTTTAGAAATTTCTTTCAGAATTCATATGTCAAGACCATGACATTCTATTAGTGATCCATGTCTAGCCAGCTGCATTTGCAGCATTTTGAGCATAAATTTTGTCTTTTAATGTTGTCTAAACTCATGAATCCTGCCTCCCACACATTTTCCCAGAAACATTTTTTCAGGAAGTTTGACAAAGTGTACCTTTCAGAAGGAAGCAGACAAACTAGTGTTGATATAGGATGTAAGATACCCATGATCCCACTTTACATTTTTGTACCATATGTACATATCCACTTTAAAAATGGGTCATGTAATGAAATGGGTAAAGATGATTATTATGTTGTAGATAGATGAGATGTAATGCCTGTTTAGTAATGCTCACAAAATGTCCACATTTTACTAATATTAAAATATGCTGTATCTAGAATGGCAACAAATTTCATTGACTTCACTTGAGCATTTGAAAAGAAACATTTAGATGTGATTCATAGATATGATTACTCTTTTCCTCATTTCAGATCTCCATGGAAAGAATGAGCTGCTTGGAGCTAATCAGAAAGTTCAAGAAATAATCTTCAGGTAAGTTGTAATCAGAAAAATTATAGAATACCTAAAATGAGAGCTGCATTGCCACACAGATGCTTAGCATTATCTCTGGCCATAAATGAAACACGATATGAAAGGGAAATTGTACAAAAATGAGACTTGAGAAATAGGATTTCATTCTTTCTCCATTCTTTCTCCTTTTTCTTTCTTTCTTCTTTTTGTTTCATTTTCAGACAGAAGTTTTATTTGGAAAGTGACCAGGTGAATGTAGGGAGCAAAAGGAATCAACTAGCCTTTCTTGGGGGAGAGCCAGGAGATGGTGTGCCTCTTGAATGGAGACAATAAAGTTTTTCAGAAGGATCTTAGGTTTGTAAGTGTCCCCTGAACATTCCTTGTCTGGACAGGAACCTGTGAGTAAGACACTTCCCATTGGTTGTTTCTCAACCAGAACGGAAATAGCTGCTACTACACAGCTTCAAATTTGCATGGGACATTCTATGGCTGTTCAGCTCTCAGAGGTAGGGAGCCACATGAATGACAAATCTGAAGAAACTGGCTTTTTCTGAACTCATATATAAAGTGCAGAGGGGTTCATCTATATAAGTCATATCAAAAGATCAAACCTGAGGACATGGCATGGTAGCCTAGTGGCTGGCCTTCACCTTGCATGCACTGGCATCATATATGGACACTGGTTTATGCCCTGGCAGCCCCACTTAACATCCAGCTCTCTGCCCATTGCACGAGTCCAGCTTAGCCAAGTTCAGAACTTAAGAAGGACGCGTGGAGTAGGCATAAGAAATAAATGGATGACTGCAGTTTCAGGATCATAATGGACAATTCAAGAAAGCTGTCCTCT
Organism: Ochotona curzoniae; assembly: GCF_017591425.1. Taxonomy (NCBI): domain Eukaryota; kingdom Metazoa; phylum Chordata; class Mammalia; order Lagomorpha; family Ochotonidae; genus Ochotona; species Ochotona curzoniae. Next base: position 315,983 of record NW_024466752.1, read on the forward strand.
TTCTTTGTACAGAAGCCTTCACGAACCGTGACACCCACTTTTCACACCTGGTCAAACAGGCATTCCTAAGGATAGTTCTGCCAATTATTTCTCCTTGAGGCAGGATATCAGCTGTCCTAATCCTGTGATCAGGAAGTTCTCAATAGACGGCACATGTCAATCAGTAACACATTCCTATTCCAAAATGATGCTCCAACTTAGTCTTGATTCAGTTTAGGGAGGAAGTGCATCACAGAAGGAGGGACTTAAAGATTAATGAAAGAGGGAAAGAATAGATTTCCACTGCATCTAGGGACTTAACATCCTTGATTAGCATGTGGCCAGTGTTTTAGGACAACCCCAAGCATAGGTTCCCACTAGGTGTAGGGACTTAACACCCTTGATTTTCATATGATCAGAGGGGCAGCTGAGGGAGCAGAAATAGTAAAAGACCCTTTTGCAAAGATGTTATCACCAACATCATCTTCCAAGCTCACACTTATCGTAAATTCAACTCCACAGTGGCAGACAGTGCCTAATTACAGAAATCTCTTTGGGGTTGTCCAGTGTATATGCAAAGAGAAGTGGAATTGCTTTTCAGGTGGTTGTAGAGACATCTGGCTGGGCCTTGCCATGCAGCGGAAAATTCCTTGTGGCCTTGCCCGCAATGGAAAAGTTCTCTTCACACCTTCATGTCTTTCACATCTACTGCATAGACCTCAGCAGCCTGTGGCCTTGGAAAGCTGTTGAGGACACCCCACACGTTTATGACTATACATCTGTATGGGAGACCCAGAAGAAGCTCCTAGTATTTGCTTTGAAACAGCTCAGCTGGCAGTTGTGTATTTTGGGGATGTGAATCAGCATATGGAAGCTCTTCCTGGGTGTTGCACATCCTCTCTGTATATCTGAATTTCCAGTAAATATAAATACATCTTGACAATAAAAACTCAAACCAAAGTGAATATTTGGTGATGCCTGGACTCTCATCCCTCCTCCAATGAGGATAAACCAATGTGAAGCATGAAAAAGGAGCCCAGAACTTTGGTCCCATGTCAGGTAGTTGAGATTCAGGATCCACTGAAGGAGTTTCAAGTCATGCAGAAAATTGGCCTCTTTTGTCAATCCTCCAACAGTTTCCCAAGTATAAGGACTCAAAGACTTGCTTCTAAAATGAAAATTGATGTGATAGCAGAGTGAAAACAGATAGTTGGTGATTAAAGCCTCTAAAGTCTTAAAGTGTTATACTTCTTATCTTCTCCTCCACCCACACATCCTGAAAGCACAGTGAGTCTGGAGGCTTAGCTGGAGCTAGACAGTGACTGAAGGTTAGGTGGGTGCGTGTGTTTATGTTTGTGCAGAAGCATGGTGTGCCAAGGGTCATTTCCAATGGCTCAGTAGAAATCTTGTGGAGTCTTTGCTAAGTCCAGCCACATAGCTCAATGTCCAACCACTATGACTATGTGAAGAGCTGAGTCTTGGCCTGCCTGGGCTCGGAAGGCTTCACCCTGTCTGGTGAGTACGCTCGAAGTGGATACATTGGGTACAAGGCAGGCCTAGGCTCCACCCACCTCCAACATTATGAGGTGGGTGGGACTAGGGGAATGCAACTTAATCATTTGTTTCATGAGTTGGGTTTCTGTGTATTGTGTGTGTGTGTGTGATTTAATTGCACTTAATGTGTTTGTTTGCTTGTATTAGATCATTAAAGAGAAATTGGTGTTATCATTTCCAAATTTTCTTTTTTTCCTTCCTGTTTTATGTAGGTCAAGGCTAAATGATATTCAGAGAAGCTATACCAGGCCTCCCAACCATCCTAGTACTTAAGGATGGGTACTGGACCCCTGAGACCAAACCAGGGTGTCAATGTGGCACACACTCCAAGGTTTCTTTCCAGGTGGTTCTGATAGTTCTGAAATGAGGTCTATCTCACTGATTCAAGCAAGAGGGAACCCTTTCAATATTCATTGGCTGACATGGTGGTTGACCTTAAGGTCTCCTTTCCATCAAATATTTGCTATCATCATTTGGCTGGGGTAGTTATTCACTCTGTTTTGTACTCCTTTCTCATGGATGGTCCAGATGTGCTTTCCAGGCCTCCTTTTCAACTGAGGAGTACCAGTTCTTACAAGACTTGAGCCAGTCGATCCTGCCCCAGTGGAGCCCCACCCTCAGTGCTCACTGAGCTAGCACCACCATGCAGGCATGTAAAGTATCCTAACCAGGTGACCTGAGGCCTGGCAAACCCTCTACTTCCAGGGCTCACAGACCCCAGCCCCGTTGCACTGACCAGCCAAGCACTCTGGCCAGGCAACAGAAACCACCACACATGCAACCACTGAGGTTCATAAACTGGGCTTATCACACAGCAGTGCCTAAGGGCCTAGACAAGGCTACTAGGTCTCCAGTGGATCTCCTGCATCCAGGGATCATAAGTCCAGCACCAACATCACCGTGAGTGCCATGGACTGCTTCAACTCATTTTCCACCAGCATGTGTTGCAGCCTGGCTCAGTCTAGTCTTTCCCCAATTCCACTTCATGTTGCTGTGTGCTGTGGCCCATCCAAGTACAATCCATCTGGAGGTTTACCCGGAGCTAGGTAGTGGCTGAGGGTTGTGAGGGTACGTGGGTGTGTTCATATTTTTCATTGGCATGTGGTACTAAGGTCATATCCACAGGTTCAGTACACACCAGGTGGAGTCGTCTCTTTTAACGTCTGCCCTCATAGGTCTTGTATTAGAGCCAAAATTCTTTTTCAACTCCTACATTGTGCACCAAACCAAATGTTACCAGGAAAGTTCAGTGAATGTTTCCTTTAACATAGTATAGAAACAGAAAATGGGAACTAGTCTAATTTTTACTTGTTAATTGACCAGTTGAACTTGGAAGAGGGGAGGAGCAAAGCAACTCCCAGGAGGGGCTGAGAGATCTGATGCCTTTTGAAAGGAGAGAGGAAATGACATCATAGTTTATTTTAAATCCTCTTATCCCACAGGAAGTCTGATGAAATGCCATTTGAAAAGAAGCATGCCTCTAATGTTCCTGAGAACAACCTCGAGAGTGAGGAAAATCTCAGTCATCTTGACAAGATCCACATTTATCAGCAGTCCTTTGAACAAAATGGGAAAGAGAAAGCTTTTAGCGAGCAGAAGATAGTCCTTATGTGTGAGCAAGTTTATACCAAAGACCCATGTAATCAGCAACCTGGCAGTGTGGGAGAAGAAATTCATGTTGGCTACTATAAATCTTGCCTTGCCCCCAATGAGAGAACTGACTCAGAAGAAAATCAGTACATGTCAAATGAATGTAAAGAAAACATGAACCAGAAGTTAGAACTGATTAGAGATCAGATCCTTCAAAGTGCAGATAATTCGTATGTGTGCACCAAGCGTGGAAAAGCCATTCAGCAGCAATTATCTCTCATTAGGCATCAGAGAATCCACAGTGGGGAAAAACCTTATGAATGCAGTGAGTGTGGAAAAGCTTTTTCTCGTAAGTCAAACATGAGAGTACATCAGAGAATCCACACTGGGGAAAAACCTTATGAATGTAGTGAGTGTGGAAAAGCCTTTATTCGTAAGTCAAGCCTCATTGGACATCAGAGAATCCACAGTGGAGAAAAACCTTATGAATGTAGTGTGTGTGGAAAAGCATTTACCCACCAGTCAGGCTTGGTCTATCATCACAGAATCCACCCCGGGGAAAAACCTTATCAATGTAGTGAGTGTGGGAAAAGCTTTTCTTATAAGCCACACCTCATTACACATCAGAAAATACACATTGGGGAAAATATGTATGAATGTAGTGAGTGTGCAAAAGCTTTTATTAGTAAGTCAAGCCTCATTAGACATCAGAGAGTCCACACTGGGGAAAAACCTTATCAATGTAATGAGTGTGGGAAAAGCTTTTCTGATAAGCCAAACCTCATTACACATCAGAAAATGCACACTGGGGAAAAACCTTATGAATGTAGTGAGTGTGGAAAAGCTTTTTTTCAAAAGTCAAACCTCTTTAGGCATCAGAGAATCCACACAGGTGAAAAACCTTATGAATGTAGTGAGTGTGGGAAAGCTTTTTTGTATAAGTCAAGCGTTACATCACATCGGAGAAAGCACACTGGGGAAAAGCCTTATGAGTGCAGTGAGTGTGGAAAAGCGTTCATTTATAAGTCAAACTTCATTAGGCATGAGAGAATCCACACCGGGCAAAAAGCTTATGAATGTAGAGATTGTGGAAAGGCTTTTTCTGATAAGTCAAAATTCATTTATCATGAGAGAAAGCATACAGGTGAAAAACCTTATGAATGTAGAGATTGTGGAAAGGCTTTTTCTGATAAGTCAAAATTTATTTATCATGAGAGAAAGCATACAGGTGAAAAACCTTATGAATGTAGTGAGTGTGGAAAAGCTTTTATTCAAAAGTTATACTTCATTACGCATCAGAGAATCCACACTGGGGAAAAACCTTATGAATGTAGTGAGTGTGGGAAAGCTTTTTTGTATAAGTCAAGCGTTACATTACATCGGAGAAAGCACACTGGGGAAAAACCTTATGAGTGCAGTGAGTGTGGAAAAGCGTTCATTTGTAAGTCAAACCTCATTAGGCATGAGAGAATCCACACTGGGCAAAAAGCTTATGAATGTAGAGATTGTGGAAAGGCTTTTGCTTATAAGTCAAAATTAATTTATCATGAGAGAAAGCATACAGGTGAAAAACCTTATGAATGTAGTGAGTGTGGAAAAGCTTTTATTCAAAAGTCACACCTCATTACGCATCAGAGAATCCACACTGGGGAAAAATCTTATGAGTGTGGTGTGTGTGGAAAAACTTTTGCCAACAAGTCAGAATTCGTTCATCATCAGAGAAAGCACACAGGTGAACAGCCTTATGAATGTAGTGAGTGTGGAAAAACTTTTATTCATAAGTCAAGCCTCATTAGACATCAGAGAATCCACACTGCGCAAAAACCTGATGAATGTAGTGAGTGTTGAAAATCTTTTAGTAACCACTCAGATTTCATTCATCATCAGAAAAGGCACACAGGTGAAAAACCGTATGAATGTAGTGAGTGTGGAAAAGCTTTTATTCGTAAGTCAAACCTCATTAGGCATCAGAGAATCCACACTGGGCAAAAACCTTATGAATGTAGTGAGTGTGGGAAAAGGCTTTTTTTGTAACACTCACCTCTTCAGATATCGGAGGGTCCACAGAGGGGAGAACTTTTAGGAATGTGGTGAGCGTGGAATAGAATTCTCTGATGAGTCAACATTTGATCTCATCAGAGCATGCACACAGGTGAAAAACTTTATGGATGTAGTGAGTGGAAAATCTTTTATTTTTAAGTCATACAAGTAACAGTAAGCATATAACATAATATATCCTCATTAGACCTCAAAATATCCACACTGTGGAAAAACCTTTTGAATGTAGTGAGTGTGGAAAAGGTTTTTTCATGAGGCACACCTTATTAGACATCAGAGAATCCACGGTGGGAAAAATCCTTATGAATGTAGCGAGTATGGAAAAGCTTTTTTTTCATGAGTCACACCTAATCATAGATCAGAACATCCACATAGGTGAGGTAATTTATGAATACAATGTGTGTCTTAAAGCCTTTATGCACCAAACAGTTTTCGTTTGACATCAGGGAATCCACACAGGATGAGAAGTGCATGAATATGATTTCGAAAATCCTGTTGCAAGCAGTCAAGTTTTGTTAAGCATCAGAATTCACATAGGAAAGCATAAATGTATTACATATGTGTTAGAATTCACCCAAACATTTTGAGCACAGTATAAAGCATACATGCTTCAGTAATTAGCATATTCACAAAAATGGGCAAACTTACTGCATTGACTGAAAAATTATCTTTCTGAAGTCAATCGTTAGCAGAGTCACAGACCTCAGCACTACAAAAGCATGTAAACAGAGTAGCTGCCATAAACCTGTTGTAATTGTTGGAGCTTATAAAGTAAATGAAAAAAACGGTTAGATAGTGCAAATACAAAACATTATAAAAGGCAATTGATGTGGAAATATACTTTAAAGTCTCAGCCAGTGTTTAATAAACATGAGGAGTATCATGTTATTTCAGAAGTGAGGTTAATTGTTGCTAAAATAATTAAGAATCACAGATATGTACTGATGCATGTGGCAGTTGTAGTGATAAAGACCCAGATTTGAAGGATGAATCTTGTGCAGAGGCAAGATTCTCTTGTGATATCTGGCCAAATGTGGATCCTATTTGGCGACTGTCTCTCCTTGAATAATAAGTATGGCAGATTGCTCCTGCATCTCTGCCTGCTTATCCAATGCAGGACGCCATAGGCACATGGCACACTGTGTCTCCAAGGCAAAGCTCTGGCAGTGGCCTCAGCTAACAAAGACTCCATCTTGGCCTGTTCACTGGGCATACATCCCGAGTAGTAGCACGCTGTATCCCAATTTCTCTGTCCCGGTGAAGCTGTGCTAGTATTTCCCTGATAAGCAAGCAACTCAGAGAAGTGGAATGTAACCTTCATTCTGTTTACCAGTCAGATGTAATGATCATACCCAAAGCCATAGCTTTCATCCCAGGTGCTAGCTTATCTTGGTCTACCCGTACACTGCCTAAAACATTAAGCTCCCAACACTGCTTACAGAATGTAACTAGTGACTTGATTAGAATATCCAGAGTGATAGGCATTCCTACTGGCCTGTTACAATAACAGTGTAGGGTGGGAGTACTATAAAGACGAACCTTCTACCTTCCCCCTCCACTGTATATATGCTTGTATGATCTTTCCAATAAATGGACATCCCTCACCAGTTTGTCTCTGGTGCTTCTGCAGCCAAGCTACACCATTGTCATGGCCCTGAGGAGTCTTGGGGACTGCTGGTCAAAAAACACCCAAGACTGTGGGAGGCATATCTCAGAGACAAAAGAATTGTCTAACATCAGGCTTGGAGTTCCTCTTTCAGGTGGAGTTTATGTGTCAGCTGCCACCACTACTGCTCAGATTCACACTGATTTCATGCATTATGGCTTCCCACATTACATGTCTGTATGTGTGCCTTTGCTACAGCTCATGTATATGGTGCCATCTACCAGCAATTAGGCCTCCTTACAGATGAAGGCAAACAAAGACAAAATTCTAGAGACCTATTAGCTGCTAGTTGGTTCCCACTGCATTTGTGATAATACTGAATGGGACATGGCTAACGAGAAGTGACCACGAGGGCAACTGCCATACTCCCTCTATTTACTAAATTCTTCCCTCAGATCCATATTCTTCCAAAGCTTTGCTATAGATACAAGAAAAGAGGGGAACCAGGCAGCAAGAACAGAACTGGTACCAAGACCCGGACAGTAGGGTGTTTCTTCCAAAAGCCCTGGGGCAACATCTGGCTCAGCAACACCATCAAACCACATGTTTAGGAAAAACAAAGCTTGCAGAGCTCCTCAGAAAAAGATTTAGGGTGCAAGGACTAAATGCATCGATGGAAGGAGTGGTAGAACATTGTTTGATTTGTTTCCAGGTTAACCCAGGGCCACGACCAACAACAAAACTGCAATAAAAAATCGGGGAACAGAGCCAGGGAGGTTTTGGGAAGTTGATTTCACTGAAATTAAGCCAAGAAAATATGGATATAAACTTATTGTGTTTATAGATACTTTCCCAGGATGGGAAGAAGTTTTCCCTACTAAGACTGAAATTACAACCATGAGTGCTGGTGCAGCTGCAGGCTTCAGGTACCTCTTCCATAGGGCAAATTACAGCACTGGAAGCAACAGGTCACCCTCAGAAGGTAACTCAATTACCCACATAGATCTCTCTTAAATATGTTAGACTCAGTGTTTCTTTTTCTTAATGCAACAAATTCCAGTGACACCCAGGATTGTTGGCCATGTGTCATCCCTGAACCACCATGTTATGTAGGCATTGTCACCAATAGCACTGTAGCACAACTACCCCAACATATCCACAATGTAAGTGTTGAACAAGCCCATGCCCAGGGGCTTTGCTGGTGGGGTAAGGAACCCAAGATCACTCTTGGGGATCTTGAAGGATGAGTTACCTGTTTCTTAAATACTGAGCTTAATATTGGTAGGTCCTCTTACCAAAATTCATGGAGCCAACTGTACAAACTCATCCTTGGGGACCTTCAAGAAAATAGTTGCTTAGTAGCTCCAGAAGAATCATAGTTTTCTTGTACTGTAGGAATCACCTCCTGCCTTTCACGGATGGGATTATCACACACCAACACAAGAATGTGTACCCTTGTCCACATAATTCCAAATATACTACTATTTGGGGGAAGGGAGAAGAATACACTGGGAACTGGCCCAGAGAAAAAAGAGGGCTGCCTCTGCCATAGTACCAGTTATGGGTAGACTGGGAATAGCTGAATCCCCTATGGGAGGGACTGCCCTCATGCCTAGTAGCCAAAACTTCCATATATTAGGTAAATAAATAGGTATGGCTCTCTCTGAATAAGAAACTCCAATGTGCCACTAAAATGCTCCTTAAACTTTTTGGCCAAGGTGGTCCTACAAAACAGATGAGGACTAGATCTGTTTTTTACAGAGGAAGGCCTTTGCATGGCCCTGGGAGAAACCTGCTACTTCTATATACATTACTCTAGAATAATTTGAAAAGACTCTTCCTAGTCAGAAACTACTGAATAAACTTTACTGATTAGCAAAGTAGTCTGGACTGCACTTCTTGGGGAGAGGCTCAGCTTGGATGCAAGACTTGAATGGAGAACTAGGATCAATTTGGATCCTTGGAGATCCTCATCGATGGAAAAGTGAAACTCTTTCATAGTACCAGTGTTGAAAAAGCCCTAGACTTCATTGCATTTTCAGCAGATTTGCACACTCACACTTATGGGACACCCAGCCCCTTACACTCATGATCTGCTGACTTCCAGGGAGGCTGAACATCCTCCCTGTCATGGCATGTGGGGAGAAAGACTACAGAAAACAGAACTTGAGCCACTTACCATCTGTCTCGGGCAGGCAGAGGAGCCTGTCTCACCATGGCATTTCTAGAATGCTGAGGCTGCAGGATTCTGGGTTGTTGTGACCAGGCAGTTGCTGATTGGACAGCTTGTATGACCATAGAGCCCTGTGACTTCAGAGATGCAGCCAATCAGAATGCTCCCTGTCACCAGAACAGCACAATGGGTTATGTGACTGAAGCAAGAATGACGGCCGAGGCTGCAGCTCAAGTTTAGAGCTTTGACATCTCACTTGATCATGGCCCACCAAAGTTGGTGTGCTATCACCTTCTTGTTGGTTCAACTCATCCATGCAAGTGCCTGTGATGTCACTGTGATCTGGAGCTTAATACAACCTGTGGCAGCTGAGAGGCAATCCTATGAGTGTCAAACATCCACAACCATCCCCCCACACTTCTTATGTTCTCCATGCATTTGGTTCATTTTGCCATGGATGTTACAGATCTTACATACATATACCTTCTTTGGTTGCATTTCTCTTTAAGTTAGTCTCCTTTCCTACTCCTCTAGTCTCTTGCCAATATACACCCCACCATTTTTTAATGGAATAGCATTTTGTGTTTTCACCTGGTGCATTGTGTTATTCCAAAAATTGTAATTCTTCCTCCTTTTGATCCAGTCATCATGTGAATTGATTAATTCATGCCTCGGATTATATAAGGTATCCTTTTCATTACTTATTTATTGCTTGTTAGATTGATTGATTTAGTTATGCTTCTAGTAGATACTTAGGCCTTGTGTTTTCTGCTTCTTGGTTGTTTCCATGATGACATTTGCACTGTATGCCTGGATCCTGTTCAGGAGAAGAGGCAACCTTATTTGCATGCAATCACTTTGTAAACATTTTCAATAATGCTGTTACTTGTGTTGTATGTTGTAGGCTTATTTGTGACAATCTGGATGAGATTAACAACGCTAAGATTTCGGGCCGACACGGTGGCGCAGTGGGTAAGTTCCTCGCTTTGCACGCCCGGGATCCCATATGGGCGCCAGTTCTAATCCCAGCAGCCCCGCTTCCCTTCCAGCTCCCTGCCTGTGGCCCGGGAAAGCAGTCGAGGACGGCCCAAAGCTTTGGGACCCTGCACCCACACAGGAGACCCAGAAGAGGCTCCTGGCTTCGGATCGGCATAACATCGGCTGTTGCGCTCACTTGAGGAGTGAATCATCGGATGGAAGATCTTCCTCTCTGTCTCTCCTCTCTGTATATCCGCCTTTCCAATAAAAATAAACTTTAAAAAAAAAACGCTAAGATTTCAAATTTTATTCTATTCAATGTATTTTTGGTATGATTGTAAAAATGGATTCAAGAAGTTATTTCATTATTTGCTTTTTGTTCAAGAGACATTCTTAGGTTGCTGTTTTCCATTTGTTGGATCTGGTCCAATTGCCAATTTGTGGAAGATTGGTTTTGATTTTGTAGGATACTCTTTGCCTTGTTGATTGATTTCTCTAGTGCTGCTTCAGGTGGAGTCTCAGGCCTTGTGTTTTCTGTTTGTTGACTATCTCCATGTCCACATTTACACTGTAATATGGAGTGTGGTTGTGACAAGATGCAACCAAGTCTGCATCTAATCCCAGGGGAAACATTCTCAATAATCCTGCATTACTAGGGTTATATGTTATATGTTTATTTTGGTGCATCTAGACTGAGTCTCTCTGCCAAGAAGTGCACCCCATACAACTCTGATCAGCAGCAAAATTTATTGAGCAGACAGGTAAATAGACTGGCTGCCATCAGCATTCCTTTCAAGGTGGGAGTTAGGTGAATTTTATAGAAAGAGTTATACAGCCATGGGAACCATGCGAGTTGGGCAGCTACAGGAGGTTGCCATGGGGACAATGGGTAGGCTGTAGCAATCACAGGGTCTTCCATGGGGACAATGGGTGGGCATTGGCAGCGACAAGAGGCAGCCATGGGAACAATGAGTGAATCAATCATACAATATAGATTTCTGGAACTGATGATTGCTAGCAGGACATGTTAGCCTAGTGATCTGACCCAAAAAGCAGAAAACTGGAAAAGCATTTTGTAAAGAAGCATGAAGATCATGTTAGCAAACTTATGTAGACCTGAACCAAAGTGACTCCATTTTGTGACAGGATTTCACATTCTCACTCTTTCCTAGTAACTAGAGTCAAACCTTTGACTCATTGTCATTCACAGAAATGGAGTTATAATGAGACCTGGGGACCATAAATTTAGCAATATTAATGCTTTTTCATATATTTAACCCTGCAATTAATTATACTACAGCCTACTAGCCATCCTAAGAGCAAAATCATAAGGCTGTAATTACCATGGTAAGCCAAGGTGACTAGGAGAAGAAACTCTCAAACCAGTTTTGTTGATCTTCTCTTTGCTTTTCTTTTTCCTTGAGGTGATTTCTGTCTAGAGAGAGACTACTTTTAGTTATTCCAGTGTGATTTGCATAGAAACAGCAGGTTTTTCTCAGAGTCATTCAATGGCCTCCTTGTTTAAAGTACAATAGGTTGGGTCTCAGGCTGTGTTGGAGGGCTACCTGGGCCAAGGAGTTTAGGGAGGGTTCTAAGCTAGCCACATAATTTATTTACTTAATGTTTGAAAATTTTGGCTCCATTTTTCCATTCTTTATGAAGTTCAATTCCCATGACCTGATTTCTCCTTTCATGGGCCTCTCTTTTCATGGGGCTCTCTTCATAGGAATACCTCACTGCTTGCTCCTCCCTAGGGGACAAGGGTCAGTCTAACCCCACTTGTGACCATGGGAAACACTCACTCTATAATTTTCAACCTGTCACATTCCCTATTGTTTTTGTTTTTCTCCTGTGGAGCCAAATCATGGACTCCTTGTTCTGATTATTAATATACTGATAGTGGGTCCCATGAGCTTTACTGCCTGGACATAGTCAGTTATACATTTGTTAAACAGTTTATAACACACAGGCCTACAATTTCTGCTTGAAACATTAATATTAGAGGGCTAGCCAAGGCAGAGGAAAGTAGTAAGCCAGGGTAAATTTCACTTAAGGGTTCAACCCAAAGGCATAGAAGTCTTATTCCTTAAGTATAATTAACTAGTTGGTGCAGGAAGAGCCCATTCTCTTTGTCCTATGAGAAGTTAGGATTAACAGAATTGCAAGTATTAGAAAGTCTCTCAGGAAAGCCTTATCTTTAGCAGGTCATCCGTGGTCTTTACAGCCCATTTTTCTAGCATTGAGTCTATGTGATGTGAATCCAGTGACATTTTTCTGCAAATTTTGCTACAGTTGGAGTATAAGTCAAAATTACAGGCAGGGGTCCAGTCCAGTGTGGCTCAATGGTGTCAGGCTTTTGTTTCTTAATCCACACCAAGTCCACAGGCTGGAATTCACAAGAATTGGAGTGAGATACTCTCCTTATGTTCCTGGATATGCTGCTATGAGTCTGTTGAAGTACAAGTTATAGAGTCTGTAATGACTTAAGGAGGGAATCATTATTTAACTCAGCCAATTTTTCATCTTCATGCTTGGGGACTACACATGGTTGCCTTCCAGACATGATATCATACAGGGTGAAGTCTTGTACATAGGGGATACAATGGGCTCACAGGAGGGCAAAGGGAAGGAGGCTCATTCACTTTTGCCAGTTTCTAATTCTAATTTAGTTAAAGTTTCCTTTAAGGATATATTTATCCTTTATTTTCTGAACTCTAAGGCCTATATGCACAGTGTAAATTCTAATTAATATTTAAGGCCTTGGCTAAAAATTGTGTGATTTGAATGATGAATGTCAGGCCATTGTCAAACCCCATGGTTAGAGGAAGACCAAATGGCGGGGCAGTTTCAACTCACTTCTTGGCTACTACTGAGGTGTTTCTGTGTTGATGGAGAATGATTCTACTGATCCAGAGAAGGTATCTTATTTCAAGGAGATACTGGTACCCATATTTTCCCAGTAGAATTTCAGTGAAATTAATTTCCCAATATTTTTCTGGAGGGCTTCCTCATAATCCAGTTTCTGGAGTTGACTCACCTCATGGTCCTGGCTTTATCTGGATGGAGCTGTGACATCGAAGTGAGACTTGTTGAGCTTCTTTTTATTCCAGTGATGTAATGGTGACTGTACAAACTCAGTCCCGATGCTTCCAGCAATATAATTTTTCATCAGCTATGTGTCTCCATCCTTTTGAGTCAGTCTCTGTCCTGTGAGTTCATTTGAGATCCATTTGTTCACTCACATATTGGGGAGTCTGTGGCAGTGTTCATTCCTGCAGAACTAGGAGCATCTGAAGGGTCCCCACTGGTTTTTATGCAACTTCTTTGTTTACTTGGTATTTGGCAAAGGCACATCTGCAGTCCATATAGCTATTTATACTTTTTTTCTTTTCCTGGTCTCAGGAACTGGGTCAGGGCAATTAATTCATCCTTCTGGGCAACTGTCTCATGTTGTAGTGCTCGGGCCCATATGATTTGATCATGTAAAATGACCACTACACCACATACCTGATCCTGTCAATGATGTAACTGCTTCCATCTGTAAACAGGATTTTATCCAGGTCAGGCCATGGAATGTCCATCAAGTTAGCCCCGGGTTTGTCAGAGAATTTAGGCTGTCTTGGCAATCATGTGTTGGCTCAGATGGCAGAGATTCTATGGGCACTCCAGCATCACAGGAAAAGGATGAACAATAGTTCCTTTTCCAAAATTCGTTATTCTGGTTTTAGTTTAAGGGTGGGTCTTTTGGGCTACCTCTATCAACTCAGAGAACAGCTTTTTCTTGAATTCTTTTAACTTTTGTAACTTATATTAAACATCAGGGTTCAACTGGAATACAAAGGCTACATTTATAGTGCAGCTGTTCTCAGGCACCTCAGGATCTATCAGGGTGTACAAGTGGTATGCCTCTAGGAGACACATAAGAAACACCACAGGGGTTTATTGGGACTCTGAGCATTTTTCTTACCTTAGAAAGTTTGGATGACTTTCTAGCTGCCATTTGGGCCTCTCTCAGAAGAATCTGGCAATACTTATTAAGAGCCCCATCACCCCAATTGATGTCCAAGTTCCAGTAGAATGGGTAATAGGAAGGGCAGCTTGGAGCCAGGCCAGTTCAGTAGTGGGCCCACCACTCTGCTGCAGGATTAACTTTGGAGTGTTTCTTTGAAAATAATTCTGCTCCTGGACCTGGTGGCATGGCTTAGTGGCTAAAGTCCTCGCCTTGAAGGTGCCGAGATCCCATATGGGTGCCGGTTCTAATTTCAGCAGCTCCACTTCCCATCCAGCTCCCTTCTTGTGGCCTGGGAAAGCAGTCGAGGACAGCCCAAAGCCTTGAGACACTGCATCCGCGTGGGAGACCTGGAAGAAGTTCCTGGATCTTGGCTTCGGCCATTGCGCTCTCTTTGGGAGTGAATCATCAGATGGAAGATCTTTCTCTCTCTCTCTCTCTCTGTTCCTCTCCGTATATCTGATTTTTCCAATTAAAAAAAAATTTAAAAATTCTGCTCCTCAGAAGTAAAATGGCTTGTTACAAAACATTTGTTCCTTTTCAGTAAGATAACAATTGTTACAACAGAACCATTGAAATTATTTTTAGTCTGAATGACATAGCATACTTTCACATCTTGGTAATACTTTGCATACAATCCAAACAGCCAATACCTTCATTAAAAAAAAAAAGTATTCTTGGCCCGGCGCAGTGGTGCAAGTGGTTAAGTCCTCGCCTTGCACACCTGGGATCCCATATGGGCGCCGGTTCTATCCCAGCAGCCCCACTTCCCTTCCAGCTCCCTGCCTGTGGCCCGGGAAAGCAGTCGAGGACAGCCCAAAGCTTTGGGACCCTGCACCCGCGTGGGAGACCCGGAAGAGGCTCCTGGCTTTGGATCGGCATAGCATCAGCGGTTGAGCTCACTTAGGGAGTGAATCATCGGATGGAAGATCTTCCTCTCTGTCTCTCCTCTCTGTATATCCGCCTTTCCAATAAACAAAATAATAAAAATAAATTTTAAAAAAGAGTATTCTGACTTTTTCTGTTTTACATTTTGAGATCTCCAGAGGCCCTTCTGGAAATACCAAAGTCAGAGAAAACAAACATAACAAATATGCAAAGGAGCACAAAATAACATTTACCCATTTAATCAGATTATAGATTACAGTTACAGTTTACAGATTACATATCAGATATTTATGCTTATAAAGTGATCCACTCAAATACCTCAAAGTAAATGTTTATATGCAGAGGCAACCTTTACTCCTTTAAAACTCAGGTTTTCCCAATTAGAATTTGATGGTTTTATTTTATTAATTTTAATAATACAATAAGTTTGGATTAACTAATTCAGATATTTTTATAATAATGACTCATTTCTTAAATCTAATTTTTTTTCATTTTTTTCATTCTAGGGCAATGCGGACATTTGCTTGCAAGAAGAAATATTTCACAGGAAATTTAACATTTTCTTTTTCTGGCCCTTTTCATTATTGAAGATACAACAATCATTTTTAAAAACAGATCATGTTAAATTTAACATCATATTTAGAACTGTATTCTTTTGCCTTTGCCCAATTTATACCTATTAACTATGCCTTAGATGACTTAGGAAATGTACATCAGTCAAGCACATTTACACTTTTAATGCTCACAGTTTTGAAATTTTTCTTTCCAACTTTAGTTGGAAGTTTTGGCATAAAACTAAGTTTCATTACCAGGCCATTTTCATTTAATCTCAAGAAATGCTGAAGCTAAGCTGTGTTATTGTAAGACAAGACCTTTTATTTTGCAAATTGCACATATACCTTAGGAGACTATTAGAACAGAGCTCTGATTAGAGTTGCTACTTTGGTACCAGAACTGTTGAACTGAATGTTTTGAACAAAAAGGCAGACATTGAGACACAGTCACCACCACAATCTCACAATTCAGAAAACTAATGAGAACTTAAAACCTGACAAGCCATACTTTCACACTGTTGTATGTTCAGATTTCAGGACAAAACAAAACTCAGAACAAAACATACTTACAACAAATTGGAAGTCAGTCACTCTCAGTCACAAAATTTCTGAAAGTCAAAAACATTAATAATAAAGTCAATTCCTGTGCCCTGCTTGACTTCACTGAAGTTCCTGAAAAAACAGCCAAGGGAAGGGTCAGCTGGAAGAGATGATACACTTTGTCCCAGTTGATGACAAAAGAGAAACAGGTGCCAAAGATAAAGGGAACACAGACTCTGATACACAGAAACAGCAAAATGTCTCTTAAATACCGATGACAGATAACCGGAAGTCTGAGGTGACATCTCACCCTGAGACTTCGTTGTGGAAGTTGCGTCCAGCTTTCTGACAACCCCAGATGGACTGACCCCAAACAGACTAAATCAGCAAGAGCCAATTTCCATTCACTGGTGAGGTTCCCAAATGACTGCAACTCAATAAGCAGGTTAGCCTAATCAAGCTGAATTGACGGCCACTCAATGGAACAGAAGTGATTTATTGGTCTTTAAAAACAGTCTCTGGATTCAGCTTACTTCTCTTTGAAGCCCTTAAAGTATTGTTTCACCAATTCCAGAGGGCTAGGGATAGATTTTGTTTGTCCCACGGAGCTAAACAAGAACAAAAACACACAGAAAAGACAGAAAATGGACATAACTCAAGTCAAGATCTCAAGGCTCTAATGACTTGGTGGCCACCTAAACTCAATACAATTTGTAGAAGCTTACCTGAAGCTTCCTGATCCAGACCAGAGGAGTCTACCGGTGTCCTGGCAGGAGTCCTGACTGGGGCTAATGCGCTGTGTCCAGCTTGGCTCTCTGAGTCCCAATGGTGCACCCAGACAGACAGATGACCAGCAGCTCCTCAAGGGATCTCGAGCTCATTTCCTGCAGTGACTCAATCTCCCATTCCACACTTCCAAGAGATAGGGTGGCTGGTGCAACAGAGGAAAAACCCCAGCCCATGCACCAAATGTTTCATCCAACCCAAGTCTCTCCCCAAGAAGTGCAGCACAGACAACTCTGCTAAGCAGCAAAATTTATTGAGGAGGCAGGTTAATTAACAAGCTGGGGTCAGCTATCCTTCCTTCAGAGAATGACCCTGATGTACGTGTTAAGTGATTTTTTTATAGAAAGAGTGAGTTATTCAGGCATAGGAACCAGGTGAGTTGCCATGGGGTCAATGGGTAGGCTATAGGAACCACAGGCGACCACCATGGTAACAATGGGTAGGTTCAGGAAGCCACAGGAGGCAGCCATATGAACAATGAGTGAGTCAATCATACAATATTGATTCCTCAAACTGAGCATCACAAACAGGGCATGATAGCCTACTGATGTGACTCAAAAAAGAAACTGGAAAAGCATTTTGTGAAAAAGCATAAAGAGCAGGTTAGCAAACTTATGTAGGCCTGAACCAAGGTGGCTACATTTGTTTCCAAGTGGCCACCTTGTCACCAGATCTTACACAGGAGGCTTGGCCAGAGTTCCTAGGCCTCTAGGCATTCTACTGCCATGCCAATTGCTCCAAGACCAGGAAGGCTCGCTAACAACATGGTGTATGCAGCAGGCTGCTCTCCTGCCTGCTGCTCCAGATCCAGGTTTGCTCACCATGTGACCAATGTGCATCTCTAATGCCCCTGCTGCTCACACTAAGGCCAAGTTGAGGGTTGTGTTCTTTTCTAGTCCCCATGTCCCAGGGTCAGGGGCTGGAACCTTCCAGGGGCACAGCTGCTTCCCTTCTTCCCTGTCCACTCATGTCCCACCCATCATTGCTATGATCTACTAGGTGGGTCTAGCTTGCCTGTGGGGAGTTTCTCCTGGTTTTGTTCTGTGGCTGCTGCCTTTGTTGCCTCTGTGCATGGGTGGATGTGGAGATTTGTCACCGCGCCGGGCCCCAGCCAGTGCATATTCTTACTGAAATGAAATATTGGATGATGGGTAAGGCATAAGCAGTTTGAGGGTCAGAAAATATTAACAGCATGGTGCCAGCTTTTCCAAAGGTTCTTTGGCTACTTCAATGCAATGAGAGCATAGTGGTAGTGTCTGTGTGTGTGTGAGAGAGAGAGAGAAATAAGAGAGAGAAGAGACATAGAGAGAAAGAGAGAGGAAGAGAGAGAGAGAGAGAGAACACTCAGGAATAACCAAATGATTATCAACAGTTTCAAAACCTTGGGGGTATACAGTAAAGTATTGAGGCCCTTAACATCATCAACAATGAGAAAGTGGTTGTGAAAATTCCTAATGCTGTTTAAAAACAAAAGATAAAATGAAAGTTAAGATTCTGGAGACTCGTCATGGTGGAATAAACATTAACTGATGGACACAGTAAAGAACCTGAGTCAAAGACACCAGCTTGGGCCCAGCACAATAGCCTAGAGGCTAAATGCTAGTCTGGTTTGTCTGGGATTCAATATGTATGCCAGCTAGTGTCCCAGCAGCCCCACTTCCATTCGTGCTTCATGTTTGTGGGCTGGGAAAACAATAGAGGAGAGGCCAAAGCCTTGAAACTCTGCCCCCTTGTGGGAGACCTGGGGAAGGTTACTGGCTCCTGGGTTCTGACTTCAGATCAGCTCAGGGTTGGGAGTTGCTGCCACTTGTGGAGTGAATCAGTGGATGGAAGATCTTTCTATCTATCTCTCTTTCTGTTTGTAGATTTGAATTTTCAATAAAAGCAAAATAAATAAAGAAAAAGCACCTGTAATGTCACTGGGATTCACCCATAATACACACACACACACAGACACATTTATGTATACACACACATTCTCCCTCTTTCTATATATAACCTATATATAAAATATATACAATAGTGTAGATTTTAATATAAACTTGAATACAGATTATGTGGATTATATAAAATATCTATTATGAGGAGTTCGGTCCTTGGGCTCAGGGACAACTGACGCTCCCTGCAGTGTGGCGACTGTGGGGGGTGCCCCTGCCGGGTCGGACTCAATGCGGGGGACTCACGCCAAAGACACTGCCACAAGGCAGTGAAAGAGTCCTCGGCAACCAATGCACCAAGTGGTGCCAGGATTTGTGTACTGGCTGGCCGGAAGGACGAACTCTGGGGTTTTCAAGATATGTAGTTGCTGCCTGGGGTCACTCATGACTAAGACTAGGTTGAGTTGGGACGGACGGGCTTGGTCGGGAGCAATCAGTCCGACGGGAACAGGACCCCGGGAACGGTGGGCAAGGATTTGGCGAGTGACAAACAGACACGACAACTCAAGGAAGTTGTATCTGAGTGCCTTTTGCAAAAGCAAGGCCTCAGCTTATATACAATAGATTATTGCAAAAGAACATTTTTCTTTGCTTATGCGTGTGGTTACATTTCTACAAGCAGTTATTCCAGGGAGGTAAACAGGTGTGTTGAGCAAAGATTGTTCTCTAACAGCCCGGTGACAGCCTGCAGTTGCTATTTCTTGTGGACGCAGTTTGGCACCAGTTGCAGTTTTAATCATTAAGTAGTTAGCCCTCATTGTGTTTTGTGCCTTACACTGGTTTTAATATTAACTTGCCTATATTTCTTGTTTTTCTTCCTGTATGGCTTCTTAAGCTATAGTTTTCTACTATAATCTTCTTTCTAGAAATTCTCAAAATTAATCCTAAATAGATTCACTAAAACTAACAACTTAATAGTTTTTATCTCAGACTGTTTGCTATTCTTATCCAATCTCCTGTCAGAAGGCTTCATAGATTTATAAAGAAACATCGAGCCTTTGCCGCACATAAATAGTATTATTCCAGTCATAAAGATAAGAGCAAAGAGAGTACAGCTAGGAACGCCAAGACCACTAGAGATGCAGCCGATTCCGGGAGGCATCCTTCCTTGAAGCTTACGCCTCGGTCCGGCGATTTCTCAAACCGGCTTCTACCGGAGGTGGCGTGACATTGAGTGTAGGTGCTAAGTGAATTTTCGGGTATTCTCAGTGACAGGGTCATGAAAGATTCAAGCAGGCAAGTGGACCAAGACCTAGTGGTTTGGGGGAAGTGTCCAAAAGATAATTTCAGTAAGACAGATGCAACAGCCTAATTATGCATACAGAGATGGGATATTAGTATAGAACATCACTGATCACCACATACTAGCCCACACCGAAGCTATGGATTGGGGCCTCTTTGGCAGTGTTGGGTACCATTGCCCGACTGAGTGTTGGAGTTGTGGAGTGGTCACATTTGGCAGGATCAAGACACTATCCAGCACACAAGAAAACTTGGGCTGGGGCTAGAATCTGTGGGGTTGTGTGGGTCCAACCATTTGGAATACAAGTCCCCCGGGTCTGCTCGCAAGCTGGGGTTGCAGTGGTCTAAGCTAGGTGTGACCACGCCATCTGCCATCACTCATGGGTAAAGGAATCCACAACAGTCAGGGTAGGTCAAGGCAGCAGCACCCAAATGTGCATCTTTAAACAGGATGTGGGGTGGGCCGGGCTGCCACTGGAAGGGGGCAGAATGGGCAGGGCTGAACAAACCTTAACTCACAAGTAACAACAGAAATCAGGTTGGAGCACAGCTCATGCCAGGTAGGTCCTTGCACATACTGATCTGTGTGAGGCAGAGGCACTAAGCCACAGCATCCAAGGGGCCAGGACAAGTGAGGGGCTCTGCCAAGCGGAGACAGAACAACCACCGGCCTACACCTGCTCTATGGCAGGGCAGAGGCCCGGTTGGGGAAATAACGGGACACCCTAGCTGGGTTGAGTTTCCCACCAAGGAGCGCATGGGCTGGAACTGAGGCTACATTCTGATCAGGATACGATCGTAATCTCACTTGGCACAATTGTGGACTGGGATGGGAAGCACCAAGCCAGGCCAAATTCCAACACCATCTGGTGCTCTGGAGGACCAGGGAGGGTTGTGTGACAGACTAGGTTAGGTCTCAGCCCTTACTGAACCATGTGTGAGCTGGGTAGGGGTATGGAAGAGCCGTGGCTGGGTTGAAATATCCAACAACAAGAACCAGCTTGGGTTGGAGGCCAGGCAGGAAAAGCCACTGTTCCTCCTAGGATAGCAGGCAAACTGAGTAGTGCTGGCTCATGGACCCACTGGTATGCATGAAAACTGGCATTGGGAGAGGTTCTGGTGGAGGAGCCTGGGCAACTTCTCTGGCAGGACACAGTCCCATGCAGGTAAGCGCAAGAAGCACAATAGGGAACAACCCAGAACAGGCAATGAAAATTATCCCACTGGCATACACATGGCATGGGTTGGGGGCAGACCAGCCTGAATCTGTTCACATCACCTTCTGGTGAATCCGAGCACCAGAACAGAGTGTGGGTTGAGCCAGGTTCAGTTGCAACACATACCAGTACACAACAAGTAATGCCAAGGTGAGATGAGCCGTACCAGATGTGGCTGCAGCACACAAACAGCACATGTGACAATCAGGGAGGAGGCAAAGCCAACAGGGGAACGTGGGCACCCCTGCTGGATAACTACTTCCATTGGAAAGTGTGAATACGGATGGGGGCAGTTCAGACTAGGCAGGGCTATAGCACCTGTGGGCCTCACAGTGAGCTGACTGTTCTGACTGGTGCAAGTTAAAATTAGAGTGGGTTGAGGGGTGTTTGGGCTTAGCCACAGCATTAGCTGGCAGAGGCTGGTACTAGGAGCTAATTCTGTCAAGTCAAATGCCAAAACCACCTGGAGACTGCATACTCTGGGAGTGGGTGTGGCCTAGTAGGGAAATAGTGGGCACCTCCCTCAGGGTTACCACCCTCACTGGACAGCACGAAACCCAGGCTAGGAGCAGGGGTGGCTTGACAGAAAGGCACCTGCCAGTGGGTGTATGGGCTAGATAATAGATTGGTTGGGTTGAACCAGGTTTCAATGTCCATTGACATGTGCAAGAGCTAACTGGGATGTGGGACAGACTGGACAAGCCTGCAGTGCATACTGGCATGCATGGGAACCAGGGTAGGGGGCAGAACTGGTAGGGGATTTGGGGAGTCGCCCCAACTAGGCTGCAGCTCCAACTGGTTTGCATGAAGACCGAGTATGAAGTGGGTAGAATCGAGCTGGACTACAACACCCATTGGTTCACAAGGAAGACAGGGCTGGAAGCCGAACGGACCCAGCAATCGCAACGACCAGCATATGCATAAGCTGATTGGTGTGACGAACAGTGTTGGAGTCTGTACTAGCAAACTCACTCAAGAATCAGATCTGGGATCAACTCAGATGAAGTTTCTTTGGATATTTCTCGAACTGAACTGCTGATCTTGGAACCCCAACCATCAAGAGACTGTCAGCCAGTGGACTCTGAATAGGTTTCATTGCGGTTGGGACGGAGAGATTGGCAGCAATCCAGAACTGATGAACTATCAAAACTGTATGAGCAGGACCCTTGGAGCACGCCTCATGTTGGGGATCGGGGATGGGTGGGAGGTAGGGTGGGGCTTTCCCCTTTGTTACTCCCCTAACCCTAGATACAGGGCAAAATGATTATATTAGTGTGGAAACAATGATATTACCCACTTTCACCCTGTAGCCCGTGACCCTTTGTACCCTAATAAACTAAGATTATTAAAAAAAATAAATTAAAATAAAATATCTATTAGATATTACTTAATATAGAAATATATTATTTTACATTATGTATATGTAATACCCAAATATATAAACATATATTTATTTATTTACTAGACTGACAGATAAGAAGGCACTTTGATCCAAAGGGCTTGTCTGGAATGGGAGAACAGTTACTTGTATCTCTTCCCTGCTGTAGATGTGCACATCACAAAGATCCAGACTGGACAGCACCAAGTGGCCCATCAGGCTCTGTGTTGGCCCTTCTCGCACTGACACAGCACTACCCACCATGACTGGAGACTTCAACACAAGTGCTAATACATCATCTTCTGTGCAATCGCTTCTGAGTCTTCACTAATCCTGCACCAGCCTCACCACCACAGCTGGTGTGCTCCTATAATTCCTTAAGGCTGACTGCAAAGCTGGAGTGCCATCTTGTGGCCATTGTAAGCCACAGCAAGGAGGAAGAGGAGAGGTTGTGTGGGAGAGAATCTCAGACTATGGCAAATCACTTAATCAGCAAAGTATCTGATGTTACAATACACTGTACTCTAGGCAGGCATCAGGCTCCACTCCCTCAGTGAAGAAAACTGTAATGAACTCAGCTGCACACTCTAAGGCCTGGACTTAACAAAAAAAGCAAACCTAACTCCTTAAACTGGTTGAGGAGGAGACAAGAGACAACTATTTAACAGGACCACTGCTGCTACAAAGTTCCTGTCAGAAGTCAGAGAGGACTTCGCATGTTTGCTTTCATAAACCCAATCTTTTCAAAACTTCTGCATGTGCAGAATAAGTGAGGCTTCACTTCCTCCTGCTCCAGAGAAAAACTAAACCAAGGGGAGGGACAAAGGTTTCAGTTAGGTACCCTGAGGTTCAAATTCCCAGCTCTAACAATGTACAAGCTAAATAAATTTTCTAGTTCATTAGGCAATTCTGTTTCTTTAATTATAAATTAGGGGTGCCATCAAATATTTCAGTGGGTATTGACAGAATTATCTAAATAACACTAATTGAGTATTTGGCTTGCTGCCTGATATGCAATAAGTCACTTTTCATAACTTATTATGTGTGCTTCCAGGGACAGGCACTGTGCACACCACATAGAGCTGCTGGCTGCTTGTGGCACCCACTTCCCATATGAGCACTGGTTCAAGTCTTGGATGGTCCACATCTGATGCAGCTCTCTGCTGATGTGCCTGAGAAAGCAGTGGAAAATATTCAAGAGCTTGGCCCCTGCACCCATGTGGAAGACCCAGAAGAAGCTCCTGTATCTTGATGCTGCCCCAGGCCTGCTTCAAACATTGCAGATATGTGGGGAGTGAATCAATATATGAAAGACACCTTTCTTTATCCTTCCCTCTATTTCTCAAGTACAAAATAAATTTGAAATTTTTAAAAATTCAAATCATGTAAGCTATATTTTGAACAAAGGCCTCTTAGAAAAATTGAAATTCATGTAGCATTTCATAATGCCCAATTCTCAAAAACTTTGGGGACTCCTCATATGTATGAATTTAAAGTGCACACTGACTTATAATTGTCAGTATCGTGTACTATAGCCACACTGAAGCCATTTTGAATATAGAACTATGAGCCAGTGGAAAATCCCTGGCTGGCTAGATGTTTGGGAAAGAACTTATGGAACTAATCACACGCTTAGCTTCAATTGTTTCTAGCAACTGTTTCAGAATGTGATTTATGCTGTACCTGCCGACATCTTGTTACTGATTACCTATGCTATTGTTGATATGCTGGTTACTATTGTGGATATGGTAGCTGCTCAAGAACAATCGGTCTGGAGACCATGGCTTGCATCCTAGTTTCTCCTTTTCTCCCTGAACCTTAGTTACAGAAGAATATAAAAACCCTCAATTAAAATCAATAAACTGACAGCTTGATCAGACATCCTGTCTTGCTGTCCATTCTTCGTGTCTCTTGTCCCTCATTCTCTCCTAGGTGGTTGCAAACCCCATTGACTGTCTTGCTGGACAGGACATATAATCACCTTCCAAACATTGTTGAAGTATCCACCTATATTACATTTGTTGAGCAGGAGCTAAGGAAAATTGACATATTCCAAGGTCCTAAGTCTTAGGGATCACTTCTACTATTAAGAACTCATATGTCTGGGCTCTAAGCATGTGGCCTGCTGCCTCTTAGGAAGAGAATAAATAGGATAAATGACTCTAGCAAAGAAATAATTCATTCATTCATTCCACTGCATGAACTGGCATCCCCTACACATGGCAGGTACTAAGTGTTACTAAATGCAAAAAATTTAAACCTCAGGCATAGCCAGCTTTTAGTCTAGACACCCTGTATCTGAACTTCAGAATGTTGGGCATACACTGGTATTTCACAAATGTGCAAGCGTTGGAAAACTAATTTAGTTAAATTCTCACTATCAAGAATTTACATCTGGGCCTGGCAGGATAGTGCAATGGTTAAGGTCTTCACCTTGAATATGCCGGCACCCCATATGGGCGATGGTTCTGATCCTGGCAGCCCCACTTCCCATCCAGCTCCCTGCTTGTGACCTGGGAAAGCATTCGAGGATGGCCCAAAACCTTGGGGCCCTGCACCCTCGTGGGAGGCCCGGAAAGAAATTCCTGGCTCCTGGCTTCAGATCAGTGCAACACCACCATAACAGGCACTTGTGGAGTGAATCTTCGGATGGAAGATCTTCCTCTCTGTCTCTCATCCTCTCTGTACATGTGCCTTCCCAATAAAATAAATAAATGTTTTTTAAAAATAATTTTCATCTTTTAAGAGAACTGTAAATCTTTGAACAAAAATATTTGAAATGAATTTGCACAAAGTCAAGAAACAAGAAATTTTATCATTTACCATCACGGTATGTGACCTAAAAGGTCAGTTGTTCTGTGTCTTAGTTTCTTCATTTGAACAGTAGACACACACACACACACACACACACACACACACACGAAGAAACACATACAAATAGCAGTCATACCCTATTTATCAGGTCTATTAACTTGCAGATTTAAGATCAAATTCATGAAATAATAATTCACTTAACAGTTAATTAAAGTCTAGTCTATGCAAGTTAAAGAAAAAAAATTTTAAAAAGATTCAGAAAGACATTATCCCTGACAATGTGAACTTGCATCTAATTTTTAAAGCTTTATTTATTTTTTTATTGCAAAGTCAGATATATAGAGAGGAAGATCTTCCCCATCTGATGATTCACTCCCCAAGTGACTGCAACGGCCGGCGCTGAGCTGCTCCGAAGTCAGGAGCCAGGAACCTCCTCCAGGTCTCCCATGTGGGTGCAGAGTTCCAAGGCTTTGGGACATCCTTGACTTCTTTCCCAGGCCACAAACAAGGAACTGGATGGCAAGAGGGGCTGCTGATATTAGGACCAGTGCCCATGTGAGATCCTGGGGTGTTCAAGGTGAAGACTTTAGCTGCTAGGTCAGCACACTGGGCCTGAAGCTTGCATCTTAGTGAAGAATCCAGACAGCAAACAATCCACCGTGTAAACAAGAAATATGTCAAATACTCCAGAAAGTAATGAGACAGCACTTCCGAGAGTAATTCGGAAAAATACAGGCAAGCTGAAGAAAACTGGACAAGACAGCATTTTCAAGTCCAGGTCTCCATCTATCTCCCCATCCCCCAAATTAACTTATTCTCTAAATGAACAAGGACACATGTACAACATGTTTAATGTCACAATGATCACCTTGGTCATAATCTTATATATTAGATATAGCAACTGTATTGTACCACATCAGGGCACAACACTCACATTACACTCAAGTCAGTTAAAATAAATGGAATGTGCCAGCTTTATTATGGGGAAATCTCAAAACTACAATTATTAGGAAGGCAAGGGCCTGGCACCATGGCCTAGCGGTTAAAGTCTTCACCTTGAATGCACCAGGATCCCATATGGACACTGGTTCTAATCCCAGTGACCCTGCTTCCCATCCAACTCCCTGCTTGTTGCCTGGAAAAGCAGTCAAGAATGTCCCAAAGCCTTGGGACCCTGCACGTGCATGGGAGACTTGGAAGAATCTCTTGGTCCTTGGCTTTGGATTGGTGCAGCAATGGCCATTGTGGTCACTTGGGGAGTGAATCATTGGAGGGAAGATATTTCTCTCTTTTTCTTCTCGTTCCCATATATATCTCAGTTTGCAATAAAAATAAGTAAATCTTAGAGAGAGAGAGAGAGAGAAGGTGGCAAAGCACCTGGCATGGTAGCCTAGTGGCTGGAGTCTTTACCTCAAATGCCTCGGGATCCCATATGGGTGCCTGTTTTAATTCTATCACTTCTGCTTTCTGTTGAGCCCCCTGCTTCTGGTCTGGGAAAGCAGTTGAGAATGGACCAAAGTTTTGGGACCCTGCACTCATGTCAGAGACCGGAAGAAGTTCTGGTCTCCCAGCTTCACGTTAGCTCAGCTCCAGTCTTTGCAGCTGCTTGGGGAATCAATGGATGGAAAATCTTCCTCTCTGTCTCTGTTCCTCTCCATACACACATAGACATACATATATATACACATATATATATGTATATATGCATACATATATACATATATATATACAATAAAAATAAATCTTTAAAAAAATGAAAATAGGGCCCGGCACGGTGGTGCAAGTGGTTAAAGGTCCTCACCCTGCATGCCCGGGATCCCATATGGGTGCCGGTTCTAATCCTGGCAGCCCCGCTTCCCTTCCAGCTCCCTGCCTGTGGCCTGGGAAAGCAGTCGAGGACGGCCCAAAGCTTTGGGAGCCTGCACCCGCGTGGGAGACCCGGAAGAGGCTCCTGGCTTCGGATCGGCATGGTATCGGCCGTTGCGCTCACTTGGGGAGTGAATCATCGGACGGAAGATCTTCCTCTCTGTCTCTCCTCTCTGTATATCTGCCTTTCCAATAAAAAAATAATAAAAATAAATCTTTAAAAAAATGAAAATATGGTCAGTTATACCACCATTTGTGATGTTGTTCTCCCAAACTAAGTCCTGGTTCAGGTAACAGCTGCCCCATTTTCTTTCTTTTTAAAAATTTTCTACTTCTTTTTATCACCAGTTTATGATACAGTTCCATAGGCCCTGGGATTTCCCTTATCCCTTCCCCTATGCCCTCCTCTTTCACTGATTTCTTCCATATAATTGCCACACTATAGTTCTTCCTACAGAGTCATATGTTCATCATTGTGGGCATGAACTATGGAAGAGAATTGAGCATCTTATTGTCAAGATATAGTAAACAGTTTCATTGGAGTCCATCTTTGTCTGAAAGTAGAGATGCAGACTTTATTATATCCTCACATCTGAATGTAATAATCTCCATTACACAGTTACTATACAGCCCCTTAAATGAAAAGTCACAAAGCAAAATGAACAACAGGCAGAAAAATACAAATTTACTACAATATCATGAAGTTAAATAACATGCTGCTAGATATGATTCTTTCCATTACACAGTTACTATACATCCCTTTAAATGAAAAATCACAATACAAAATCAAGCAGATGCAGAAAAAGAAATTAACAGCACAGTGAGGTTAAATAACATGCTACTGAAAGACTAATGTGTCACTGAAGAAGTGAAAATCAAGAACATTCTTGAAGTAAATGATGCTACTGAATGATCTATGAGTCATTGAAGAACTTAAACAGAAGAAAGTATTTTGAAGAGATGAAACTGACAAAAAAATTTCATGAGATATAGTTTCTTCTGATCCTTATTGGTGAAATCTGTTTCTTGTAGGCAACTAATAGATGGGTTTTGTTGTTTAATCCAGTCTACTAATCTGTGATATTTGATTGGTGAGTTTAAGCCATTTACATTCATGGTTAATATGAATGGGTGGTAATTTGGTCCTGTCATTTAGCAATGGGTTGTTCATTGACTTAGTCTTCTGTTGTTATTTTACTGGGATGTTCTTCACATTTGCCTTTGGTTTGGTGGATGCTATTCCTTTTCTCTGTCAAGAGAACATCTTTCAGTATCATTAGTAGGACAAGGTTTGGAAGAGGCATATTCTTTTAACTTCACTGTGGAAGAAATTTATTTCATTTTCAAAAACAAAAGGAAGTTTTTCCTGGATACATTTCCCTGGGCTGACAATTCTATGATTTAGAATCTGGAATATGTTGCTCCTTTCTCTTCTTACCTGTAGAGTGTCCTCGGAGTGTAACTGGCATTCCTTTGTCTCAATTGATTTTTTTCTCATGCATATTTAAGGATCTTTTCGTTATGTTTAATTGAAGAGAGCTTGATGACTATGTGTCTTGGTAAAGATTGTTTTTGTTCAACCCTGTTGGGAATTCTGTACCCCTCCAGGATCTTGTTTCCCAATTCTTTCTCTAGATTAGGGAAATTTTCCTTTATTTTTTCATTAAATACATTCTTAATCCCAGTTTCTCTTTCTGCACCTTCTGGGACTCCCATAACTTGTATATGTGGCCTTTTAATACTGTCTTTCAATCATTGAATACTTTTTCAGTCTGATCCAGCTCTGCTTCCAGCTTTTCCATTGTTTTCCTTTGGTGACAGGAAATATCTTCTAATTTTGAGATTCTTTTTTTTCTGATTCTCCTTCATTACATTTTGGAGTCTCTCCACTGTACTTATTATTATTATTATTATTATTATTATTGGAAATGTGGATATACAGAGAGGAAGGTCTTCCGTCTGATGATTCACTCCCTAAGTGAGCGCAACGGCCGATGCTATGCCGATCCGAAGCCAGGAGCCTCTTCCAGGTCTCCCGCGTGGCTGCAGGGTCCCAAAGCTTTGGGCAATCCTCGACTGCTTTCCCAGGCCACAGGCAGGGAGCTGGAAGGGAAGTGGGGCTGTTGGGATTAGAATCGGCGCCCATATGGGATCCCTGACATGCAAGGTGAGGACCTTAACCACTGCGCCACCGTGCCGTGCCCAGCCCACTCTACTTTTAATTCACTCCACTGTATTCTTCATTTCTGATTTGTTCTTTTGAAAATGTCAGACGACACTCTCTCCCTTCTCTTTCTTTCTTTTAATTACATTTAATTTTATAACAACATTTCATAGGCTCTGATGTTCCCCATCCCCTCCTCTTACCCTCCCCCCATGGTGGATTGCTCCACCTTATTGCAGTATTACAGATCAAATCTAGTCTTGTGTGAAATGTAGTATTACATTGTTAATTAACCCCATAATGTTGGAAATGGTTGTTGATGTTATGTTATGGCATTTAATTGGTCGGAACGATAATCTCTCTCCTCTTTCAAGAGGCACCCCACCTCCTGGCCTTCTCTCCGAAGGAACTCCTTCCCTCTCCCTTCCCTGCTCACCTGGTTCCTTCACATATAAACTTTTCTGTTCCTTTCCATTGCCCATTTTACAGGTGTAAATCCTGGATATTAGTCTCCTATCACTTGTGCAGTGTGCAGTAATTTTCTCCCATTCTGTTGATTGCTTCTTTGTTAATTGTTTTCTTTGCTTTACAAAAGCTTTTTAGATTGATGTAGTCCCATTTGTGCTTTTGATGTCTTTTCTAAGTAGTCTACCAATTCCAATTTGTTGGACAGTGCTTCTTTCCAAAGGTGACTCTCCTTCCCTCTCCCTTCCCTGCTCACCTGGTTCCTTTGCATATAACCGTTTCTGTTCCTTTCCATTGCCCATTTTACAGGTGTAAATCCTGGATATTAGTCTCCTATCACTTGTGCAGTGTGCAGTAATTTTCTCCCATTCTGTTGATTGCTTCTTTGTTAATTGTTTTCTTTGCTTTACAAAAGCTTTTTAGATTAAGGCAGTCTCATTTGTGCTTTTGATGTCTTTTCTAAGTAGTCTACCAATTCCAATTTGTTGGACAGTGCTTCTGATACTTTCCTTTAATAGGTTCATGGTTCCTGGTTGTAGAATTAGGTCTTTGAGAAGCCCACAGCCATGGCCTAGTGGTTAAAGTCCTCACCTTGAATGCGCCAGAATCCCATATGGGCACCGGTTCTAATCCTGGCAGCTTCACGTTCCATCCAGCTCTCTGCTTGTGGCTTGGGAAAGCAGTCGAGGACGGCCCAAAGCCTTTGGGACCCTGCACCCATGTGGGAGACCTGGAAGTGCTCTGGGCTTCTGGCTTCGGCCATTGGGCTCACTTGGGGAGTGAATCATTGGGAGAAAGATCTTCCTCTCTGTCTCTCCTCCTCTCAGTATATTTGACTTTGTAATGAAAATAAAGAAATAAATATTAAAAAAATAAGAATTAGGCCCTTGAATCACTTAGAGCTGATTTTTGTATACTGTGACAGGTGCAGGTCTTGCTTCTTAAGTCTGCAAGCTGCTATCCAGTAGTCCCAACAGCATTTGTTGAATAGACCAGGAGTTTTCCCTGGTGTGTTTTCAGTTTTTTGGTCAAAGATTAGTTGGTTATACATATGTGGGTTCCCTTCTGGTATTTCATACCAGAAGAGATTCATATGAAGAGATACAGCACATTTTGTACACCACCCAGAAGTGTTACTTTTATGTCCCAAAGAAATCTGATAGAAGTCCATTCAGAATGGTTTTATTCTGTGCCCCAGAGGTCTCATGAAAGCTTGTCACAACTTAAAGGCACTAAGAAGAAGAAAAAACATCCTCAGTTCTGGGACACAAAGACAGAAGACAGGACAATTTTCAGCAGAGATTGGGAGACTGTACCCTCAACTATTGCAATAGAAGCAAATAGAAAAGCTAGGAATCTCCAAATGGAAGAATCTGGCCAGCAAAGCACTAAGCAGAAAGCCCCCCATCCAGCCAAAAGTAAGAATGAACAGCCAAAAAAATGGTGATGGAAAACCAGCCTTCCCTCCAGATTTCCAATGGAACAGTTAATCCAGCTTTCTGCTGCCCTGGAAACTGTGGATGAATTAGAGACAACATCTACCAACCTGGTCAAAGGGAATGAGACGATCCTTCCTCCTCCTCCCTCTACATATGCTTGTTCATGGACTAACTCAGAAATTCCAGATATCCTCGCTTCTTTGGTGGCAATGTATTTCAGAGATTTAAAAACCAATCCAAAAAAAACAGAGACAATTTAAAAACACTTAAAAATTTATGTTTAATTTTTGTCAACATGAAAAAATATCATCTGAACTTTTAAATTAGTATCAATTAGTATCCATACAACAACACAAAGAAAAATAAACTAAGAAATCAAGAAAAGGATGACATGTGCTGTCACTCATATGACTTCCCTGCTGGGTACTTTCATGAATCAGTGAGGAAAAAACTTTTCCTGCATTTCTCTTTCATTGATGAACTAGGAATCACCGGTGATCAAAAGACATATCTGCCCTCTAAACAGTTATATATGTAAAGCATGACTGAAATGATTACAGAATAAGGTACTGCATAGCAAAGTGCTAAGGTGTGTTTCTCCAACAATTACAGGTAATGGTATGCATCAAACGTTGGTAATTTCACAGAACGAACACATATCACAAAACAGTACTGAATTGCACATATTGAAATTTGAATAAACATGTTTCTCAAAGTTCAACAAAGTGTGAAAGATTAAATACACTTTATCTTAGAGCAGATAAGCATACTTCTCTTGCCATTTATTCATGTACGTCCTGGAACGGGCCCAGTACCACACAGGTCATTGCTCACACAGCAGTGAGCACTGGAAGACTCTCTCTTCAGTCTGTGCAGAGGAACAGGTGTGACAGATCAAGTCAAGATGGCTGTGGTAGCTGAGAAAATAGTCAGTAAGCCTAGAATCTTAGGTCATGGTGGCACACATTGCAAGATGAGGCTAAGCAGAGTGAGGGTCAGGTAGCTGCAGCACAATAAAGGTCTAGCTCATAAGCCTGATGAGGACAATGTGGACCTAGAAAGAGTGGGCGGTTGTGTTAGAGCTTCATGACTACAGTGAAATGACAGAGGCAACTAACTTTCTAGAGAGGAAGGCTTGCATGGCTCACAGCTCTGGAGGTTTAAGTACAAGACTGGTAGTTCCCAGTGGCTTGGTGTGTGATAAGGAGTCTGCATGGAAGAAGGATCACATGACCAATCAGGAAGCAGAGATGGTGGTTGGAGCCAAACCGTGCTTCTGTAAGAACCCTCTTGCAAAAATGATCTTCTGAGACATATCCCCCAGGGACTGAAGTTGGGCCTACTTCCTAGACACCCCAATTGTATTAATTGATTAAATTTCCACTCTCTTAGCATCATCAACTTATAAATTTTGGATTGGATGTCTGCATGAGTTCAGGAATCAAATCATATTGAAACCACTGCAGATATCCATGTGATGAACTTTTCAGCAGAATAACATAATTCAATAAACTATCAAAATGCTAGATGGGGGCCCAGTGTGATAGCCTAGCAGCTAAAGTCCTCGCCTTGAACATGCAGGGATCCCATGTGGGTGCCCGTTCTAAACCCAACAGCCCTGCTTCCCATCCAGCTTCCTGCTTGCTGTCTGGGAAAGCAGTTGAGGATGGCCCAAAGCCTTGGGACCTTGCACCATCATGGGAGACCCAGAAGAAGTTCTGGGCTCCTGGCTTTGGATCAGCACAGTTCTGGCACCTGCAGCCCCTTGGGCAGTGAAGCATCGGACAGAAGATCTTCCTCTCTGTCTCTCCTCCATTCTGTATATCTGCCTTTCCAATAGTAGTAAAGGAGGACTATGTGATGCTTGTAACCTGAGAGGGCAGTAGAGGAAGGCCCAACACCTTGGGATCCTGCACCTGTGTGGGAGACCTGGAAGGAGCTCCTGGCTTCAGATTGGATTGGCTCCAGCTGTTGCAGCCACTAGGTGAGTGAATTGGATGATGGAAGATCTTTCTCTCTGTCTCTGCTTCTCTCTGTAAATCTAACTTTTCAGGAAAAGTAAATAAATAAAACAAAAAAATAAAGTTCAAGGGTCCGAGCTCTGGGATAGGGGGTTAAGCCACTGCTTGCCTGCCAGTCTCCCATACTTGAGTGCTAGTTCACATTCCATCTACTCTGCTTCTGATTCAGCTCCCTGCTGACACACCAGAAGTCCTGCACTCCTGCCACCTAGGGTGAGACCCTGGCAGAGTCTGGCTCTCTAATGCAGACTGACCCATGCCTGACTATTACAGATATTTGGGGAGTGAACTAGCAGAAAGAGCTCACTTTGGTTCTCTCTCCCTTTTTCTGTCTGTTCCTCTCTCTGTCACCCTACCTTTCAAAACAAAAACTATGATTCTTCAACCAAAAACAAGATATAGAGATGGCAAATAAGCACATGATGAACACACTGAGTTCCCTAGGTGTCACACACACATTCAGCATTATGTGGTGCCAGAGCAGTTGTTTCCAATGGTAGCAGAAAATCCCTTGAGCAATGAAGTTCCTCTGGATGTGGAGTTCTTAGTGCACTGAGTGAGAATCTACAACCTGTTTTGTCTGCAGTGCTCAGCATGCTTTATTTCAATACAGAGTGCTCAATGAGCATTACATGAAAAGTGACAAACCTGGGTTTCCGGGAGAGCTGCTTATAAGCCTGATGGAATGTGAAGTTAGTGAAACAAATGAATTAATTCTGCCACTGGCACAGCTGCGCTGCTCCTTCAGAACGATGTGCTTTGCCATGGCATGGAGTTCCCTAGATGTCACATGTCACATGTTACATGCACATCAGTACTATTTGGTGTCAGAGCTGCTGTTTTTATGAAAGCTAAATATCACTTGGGTGCAGAAGTTCTCTCTGGAGGTGAATTTCTAGTTCATTGAGTGAGAATCTACACCCTAGTTTGGTGTGGGGTGCTCAACATGATTCATTTCAATAAAGTACCCTTAACGAGCATAAGGGGAAAAGTGACAAGACTGGGTTTCTGGGAGAGCTGCTTGGAAGCCTGCTGATATGTGAGGTGACTGACGCAAATGGAGTAGTTCTGCCACAGGAGGACATGTGCTGCTTGTTCAGGATTATGCCATTAACCAACGCAGTGAGTTCCCTAGGCGTCACATAAGTATTCAGCAGTATGTGGAGCCAGAGCAGTTGTCTTCAATGGTAGATGAAAATCACTTGGGCAGTGAAGTTCTATCTATATGTGGAATGCTTAGTGCATTGGATCAGAAGCTACAACCCAAATTTGGTGTATGGTACTCAACCAGCCTCGTATCACTACAGTGCGCTCTTTGGGCATTAGACAAAAAGTGACAAAAGTGGGTTTCCGAGAGAGCTGTTGGTAAGCCTGATGGCAGGTGAAGTTTGTGACCCGATGGAGGCGTACTGCCACAGGAACACCTGTGCTGCTCCTTGGGGAATATGCCTTTCTCCAACACACTGAGTTCCTTAGGTGTTACATTCATATTCAGCAGTATGTGGTATCAGAGCATTTGTTTTCAATGGTAGCTGAAAATCGCTTGGTCGCTAAAGTTCTCTCTAGGTAAGGAGTTCTTAGCATGTTGAGCGAGAATCTAAAACTTGTTTTGTCCAGGGTGCTCAACATGTTTCATTTCAAAGGATTGCATCTATGGGCATAGAGGAAAAGTGACAAATCGGGTTTAAGGGAGAGCTGCTTGTAAGCCTGATGGCGTGTGCATGCACACCTGTACTGCTCCTTTGGGACTATACCATTCACCTACAACACTGAGTTCCCTAGGTGTTTCATGCACATTCAGTAGTCTGTGGTGCCAGAGCAGTTGTTTTCGAAGGTACCTGAAGATAGCTTGGGTGCTCAGGTTATCTCTGGGTGTGGAGATCTTGGCAAACTTATTGACGATATACAACCTAGTTTGGTGTTGGTGCTCAACATGATTCATTTCCATACTGTGCACTCTATGGACATTAGACAAAAAGTGAGAAAACTGGGTTTCTGGGAGAACTGCTTGTAGGCCTAATGGTAGGTGAAGATATGGAATTCTAGATATGGAATTCTTAGCATGTTGAATAAGAATATTACAATCAGGTTTGGGGTATGGTGCTCAGTGTGCTCTGTGGGCATTAGACGGGAAGTGACATAACTGCGTTTCTGGGAGAGCTGCTTGAAAGCCTGATGGTATGTGAAGTTAGTGACCCAGTGGTGTACTTTTGCCATGAAATATCTGTGCTTTTCTTCCGGACTATTCCCTTTTCCACTCAATAAGTTCCCTGGGTGTCACATGCACATCCAGCAGTCTGTGGTGCCAGAGCAATTGTTTTCAATGGTAGTTGAAAAACCTTGGGTGCTGAAGTTCTCTCTGCATGTGGAGTTCTTAGCATGTTCAGAAATAATCTACAACCTTATTTTGTGTGGGGTGCTCAGGTTGCTTCATTTCAATAAAGTACCCTTAGTGGGCATGAGAGGAAAAGTGACAAAACTGGGTTTCCAGGAGAGCTGCTTGTAAGCCTGATGGCATGTGAATGTAGTGACACAAGTGGAGTGTTTCTGCCACTGCAATGCTTGTGCTGCTACACCCGTTGTGTGGCTGGAGGGGAGAAGAGAAGAGAAGATAGTGAAGGAGATGATAGTGAACTCAGGGGAGGAGGAAGGGAGACCATGGTGCCAACTAAACTGTATCAAAAACAATCACAAAAAAGAGCAGTTGGAACTCATATGATAGTTTTGCAGGCTGGCAAGATACAAAATGAATGAACATAAATGGATGGCTCTTGTATATACAAATAACTCATGTCTGAGAAAGAGCTCTTAAGTCCAGTCACCTTTAAAATGGCAGAGAAGCATCTTTGGAAGAAACTTAACCAGAGGCTTCGAAGACCTCTATGATGAAAATGATAAACATTAAAAAAGAAGATGACATTTATAATGTAGGAAATTGTCATCTTCCTTGGTTGGTTGAATTAACATAATCAAAATAGCCATATTACTGAATGTAATATACAGATTCAATACAGTCCCAATCAAAATCTCAATATTCTTTTCAGAGATGGAAGCAATGATGCAAGAATTCATCTGGAAACAAAAGAGATTACAAATAGCTAATCCTATTTTTAAAATTTTAAAATATTTATGGGCCCAAGTATGGTGTCTCAGTGGCTAAATCTTCACCTTGCCAGTGCAGGATTTAGAAAATTATCTGGATAATTTGACCATTCTTGCATACACAATCAAATAGAACTCCACTTCCTTTGTTTTGTTAGCTCACACAACAAGCATCAAGAACACCCAGGCTTGACACAAGCAGACAAGGGAATCTGTGCCATGGATGGCTACGAGTGTCCAAGCAGTCCCAGGGTCTGCTAACCAGAAAGGAAGGTGGAAACATCCTCACAGATTGTGTTTGTCAGTGCATGACTCTGTGTGTGAGTTTAAGTGTGTATGTTGTGCCATCCTGAGTGATTATGCATGTATCTGTGTGTGTCTGAGTGTATGGTGAGTGTATTGGCTGTGTATTTTTTGTGCACCTTATTTTCACATATTACCCATGGCAGAGCTTATTGCTGTGCAGAGTCTACTTTTCATATAATATTTTAATATCTAAATCTACATTTGGTATGTAAGATCTTTCTCATTGCTCATAGTAGAACAGGAGTATTATGAGTGTATAGCTTAGACTGTAATTTGCCCCATTGGCATTATCCATCATTGAAACATTCAGACAAGATCATGATCATCTATGGAGTGATAATGAATATTATGGTACCTACAGAAATAGTATGCTGGAATCAGCATTACTTTATCAGTAGTTGTTATTTTAAAATGTCATACACTTTAATGATCTACAAAAAGAATAGGTCAACATGGGTATACGGCATAAACTGACACTGTACTCTGTGGCATCAACGATTGTGATGGGAAATGACAGCAAGATTGTTAGTGGGATGAGAAAGATTTCCTTGATGTACTGTAATGCCAGCAGTTGGATTTCTCTCTCAGAATTTCTCTGGATATTCTGTTTTCTGTGGCTTTATATGAGTTTTAGAATTTTTGCTAACTCTGTAAATGATATAATGAGGACTTATCTTTTTACTTCAACCCTTCTTCTCTCCTCACAGCCCTCCTTTATTTCGTGCCCTCTCTTATTTGTTTTTCTCTTTTATATTTTTTATGTGATTAGGAATTTGATAGATGTTCCTTGCCATCCAGCACTGATGGACTTGGTGCACAGAGCCAACACTCACATATGTGGACTACTGAATAATGGTCGATAACTAAATTTATTTCTAGCATCAGGCATTTATAGACTGAAGGTCATCTAGGATGAGGGTGGAAGGATTGAGGAATTTACATATCAACAACAGGGAGTTGACATGAGATTATGGCGGTTCCCATAAGCTTGTCCATAGATGCATTCAATTATTCCCACCCTAGGCTGGACTTAGCTCTCTTTGTTTTGTATAGTCAGTGAATTGTCCTCCTATAATAGGTTATTTCTTTCATTCTAGATAGCATGAGCATTTTAACAATTTTCTCTCAATCCATGGATAAGAAACATCTCCCCATCCTTAGTGATGCCTTTCATTGTTGCTGAGCAATTTTCATTCATTTGTTTGATTAAATTTATGCCTAATGATATTTGAAACTAATGGGAATGGCATTTTTCATTGATCTCGTCTAGAAAAGATAATAATTATTGGTGCAAAAAAGAAGCAATTTTTAAATGTTGGTTTTGTGTTCTGAAAATTTACAAAATAAATATATTCTTTTAAAAATATTTTGAAAAGATGTATTATTAATTTTAAACTTGGAGTTAACAGAGAGAGGGGGAGAAGACGAGATTATTTTCCAGGCATAAGATAACTACTGAGACGGCCACAATGACTGGAGCTGACTCAGGCTAAAGCCAGGAGCCAGGATCTTCTTCCATCCATTAGATAAATACTTCGACAAGTACAATGGCTGTGGTTGGACCAGGATAGAGCCAGGAGCTAGGAGATTCTTCTAGGTCTCACATGGATGACAGCAGCACAAACACATGTGCTTTCCACATTTGCTGTCCCAGTTTGCATTTTCAGGAAGCTTGCTGGAAATATCAAGGACACTAAACAGGATGTTTCATCACAGGCTGTCTTTACTTGCTGTGCCACAATACTCTCCACTGGTTTTTTAGTTCCAAAGGATTTCTAGTAGAGTATTTTGACTTTTTTATATGTCACCTTAAAAACATGGCTATTTTCACTTCTACCTTTATAAAGCTGGTGTTCTGTATTACTTCTCCTTCTCCAGTTGCTCTTGTTATAACTTCCAACACTGTATTACAGTGTTTAAAGTGGACATCCTTGTCTTCATCCAGAAAAGATTTTAGATTTTCCTCATTCAATATGATATGAGCAGTTGTTTTTTTATATAGATGTGATACTTCTGAGTTAAGTCCCTGTTTGTTATCTGACCATGATGGAAATGATGCACACATCCAATATTCATGGTCAATAACAAACATTTATTCATAGCATCAGGCTTTTATAGACTCGAGTCACATATGACAAGAGAGAAGGGTGGGAGGAATTTATATATCAACCGCAAGAGGGAGTAGACTTGAGATTATGGGAGTTCCCATAAGCCTGTCTATATTGCGTCCACAAAGGCAGAAGATGTTCCCAGACACCACAGGTAGTCATGCATGCAACATGGAAAGTTCCACACGACCAGGCTCCTCCTTCTCCTTCTCCTCCTTCTCCTCCTCCACTGGCTCTCCATGTGGTCTTCCTGCAGCACACTCTTCTTCTCTCATGATCTTGTCTGCCTGCAAGGCCTGGGCCAGCCTCCTCCTTGCCTTCTTCACCTTCCAGGCCTGCCGCTGGATGTCTCCAGCAGTCACCTGCCCGCTGGAGGGCTGCTGGGACAGACCCATATCCACCAGGGGAACAAACGTGGACCAATCTGTGGCTGGGCTAGAGGTGCACTTAGGCCTGCTCTTCTGATGCCCAGCCCCAGCGGACACTGCTGATGTGCCTGGGATTCTGCGTGTAGGCATTTGGATGGCATTGGCAAAGTCCAAGGGGCTCAGTAGTTGTCCCTCGCTGCTGCAGGCCTGGAGTCCCTGCAGCCTCTGGAGTGCACACCGCTGCTGTGGCTTCTGCAGGGTAGCCTCTTCCGGCGACCTTCGGACCTTGTTGCGTGGGTGGGCAGTGACACGGGTGACTGGCCTCTGGAATATGCAACTTGTGAGCCTTCTGGAGAGCACACAGTCAACAGCACGTTTCTGTGTGACCTTCACCGCACGCACCCGCGGCTTCCTCCGCAGCATGTCAGGGATCATACTTCTTCGCAGCCTCCCCTGAAAGAGCAAGAAGAAAGGGGCAATGGGAGCAGAGTGGCAGGCCAAGGCTGCTTGCCATAGGAAGGTGTGCAGTGACAGCTGGTCCCCTTGCACGAGTGGAGGGAACTTTGGGATGTTCCTCACTGTCACAATTAAGGTTTGGGCCTCAGGACGCTAGGATGTCAGGAAGTTTGTGGAGACTAGAATAGAAACATGCATGCAATTTTGAGGATAGGTACATGTTAATTTGAAATTCACATTGAGAAAGAAAAGGAAAGAGAGCGAGCGAGAGATGCTCAGTCTCACTCCCCATACACCTGTCACCGCTAGGCCTGGGTCAGGACAAACTCAGGAGCCACATAATCTGTCCTGGTCTCTTGGGAAGGTGGCACATAACCATACACTGGAGCCATGGTGCCTGCCACCTGTGTGCCTATGCAGGAGGATGCACTGGATGGGGTGGAGGTGATTCCTTCCCAGGCAATCCAACACTGACTAGCCGTCCCAAACCAGGAGTCATTCAGGACACCCGGAAAACCTCACTTTGAGACCAACTGATCTTCCTGCTCCCCAATGGAGAATTTGGGAGAGAGCAAGAAAATCAATGACAGGGAGAGAGAACTAGGACCCTAGTGAGGGTCTAGCATGCACATGAGAGCTATGAAGTCATCTGGATATAAAACAAACAAGCAAACATAACAACAACAACCACAAACCTAGGATATCTGCCAAGAAATTTATGAACAGAAGAGATTAACTGTTGCAGTGAAGAATCAAATAGCATTCAACTTCCTGTGTTATCAGCTCTAACAAAAATAATTAAAAAAAAAAACCTGTTGGGAAGGGCAGATGCCTGACTCAGGGTTCAATCAGTTAGTTGCTTGTGACAACTGAATCCCATAGGGGTTGTGGTCTGAGCCCTAGTTACTCATATTCAGATGCAGCGCACTTCCATGACACCTGGGTAACTAGCAAAGGATGGTTCAAGTGCTTGAATCCAGCAACCCCATGGAAAGCAGTACAAAATTCGAGGCTCCTCACCTCACCCTGGCCCAGCCCACAACATTTGTGCCATTTCGAGAGTGAAGCATCAGATGGAGGATGCTCTCTACCAGCATTCGACTCAACTCTACCTTTCAAATAAACAAATCAATGTGGAAGCAAGCTTGCCTCAGTCATCACACAAGTTCCACAGACAGAAGTGCAGATTGCACTGACCCTCACTCACCTAACACCAGGGAGGGAAACTCCACAAAGTACCACTGTCTCAGGAGCAACTTTGGCTCAGGGGAAAAGGACACGCTTGATGCTTTTGCTGTCCCTGTCGGCTCTCTACTTACCAGAGTAGGCTGAGTTGGAAAAGAGTCGGGCCTGCTTCCTTCCATGGTCATAGCGTTGGCTTTGTTCCCTCAGTGTGGACACGCTGACGGCTGGTGGCACCCTGGCAAGTGTGTGGATGTCTGCTCCTGGCTCCTCCTTTATAGAGGAAGACATGAAGTAATCCCATCCCAGGATATCTCCCCAGGTCACCACCCTCAGGGGACAATCTCATCAGTGAGCAATCAAAACATGCCGGGATTTTTTTTATTTTGACAATCTTTACATAGTTATTCAGGGTAAGAAGGTTCAAGGGCTACAGGAAAGTGGATAATACTAGTATGTTTTCCATATTGTTTCCTTCATGTTTAAAGGGGGGTATTAAGGGAGAAGGCAGACCCAATTTCCCACCCTCCCCAGGTCCCGGATGTAGGGCATGCTCTGAGGTTCTTGCTTAAGTGGTTTTGATATTGCAACAGTTATGAATCGCTGTCAATCTTGCCACTCCAAGCACTATGAGGTCTTTGAAAAATCCACTGATTGACATAGTCCATCATAGCTGAGATGGTTGGTTGACCCGTTCTGTCTTCTCTCTTTTC
This sequence comes from Ochotona curzoniae, assembly GCF_017591425.1. Lineage (NCBI taxonomy): Eukaryota > Metazoa > Chordata > Mammalia > Lagomorpha > Ochotonidae > Ochotona > Ochotona curzoniae. The sequence continues at coordinate 357,476 of NW_024466752.1, forward strand.
TTCGTTAGGGTTCTGAGTCCAGCATTTAGATTAGGAAGATCTCCAAAGAAACTTCTTGTATGTGCTAGCAAGTACAGGGCCTGGCACAGTCCATCGCCCCAATCAGCTGGTGGTTGTAATTGCTGGGTTGGTTCTGTTTTCACTCCCAACTTCCACTGGAACCAATGGGTGTTGCAGTCCAGCCTGGTTCTGCCCAGCACATACTTGGCCCTCACATAAACCAGTGGGAGCTGCAGCCTAGTTGGAGCGACCCACAATAACCCCCACAAGGCCTGCCCCTACCCTGGTTTTCCAGTATGTGTAGCAGTGATCCAGTCTGTCCCACACCCTATTCCACCCCAGCCGCTATCTTAGTTTTGTGTCCTCCCGTGGAAGTGGTAACCCAAGAGGGATGAGCCCAGTATTTCACTCCCAGACCTCTTCCACTCCCAGAATCCAGCTGATGCTGTGGCTAAGCCCAAACAACCCTCGCCCACTTTAATTTTGTTTGCACCAGTAGGAATAATTAGCCCAGCCCAGCTTTTCCCTGATCTAGTCCACATGAGGTGCACAGGTGTGGTAGCTCTGCCTAGTCTGGTCTGCCCCCATCCCAGCCCATGCTCTCCTGCGGAAGTAGCTGTCCAGCAAAGGAACCCTCCCTTATTCCCCTGCCGGCTCTGCCCCCTTCCTTTCTTGTTCCCAGGCTAGTTGGGCACCACGGTCCCTTCCGGTACAGGCAACCTCACCTTGGCATTCCATAATGTGCACTAGTCTTTGTTGTGACCGAACTTGGCTCGACCCACACTGGTGCTCGGATTTGCCAGTGGATGACGTGGACAGATTCAGCCTGGTCTTGCCCCAACGTCTGCCAATTGTATGCCAGCAGGTAGCTTTCCATGGCCTCTTCTGGGCTGTTTCCTAACATTTTTCTTGTGCTTACCTGCTGGGTCTGTGTCCTGCCAGAGGAGTTGCCCAGGCTCCTCCATCAGAACCTCTTCCAATGCCAGGTTTCACGCTTACCAGTGGGTCCATGTGTCAGCCCTACTCAGTCCACCTCCTGTCATAGCAGGAACTGTGGCTTTTCCTGACTGGCCTTCAACCCAATCTGGTTCTTGCTGTTGGATGTTCCAACTCAGCCATGGTTTGTCCATACCCACATATGGCTCACATATGGCTCAGTAGGGGTTTGAGACCTTGCCTAGTCCATCCCACATCTGCCCTGGTCCTCCAGGACACCAGGGGGTGTTGGGATCTGGCCCAGTTCGGTGCATCCAATCCCAGTCCACACTTGTGCCAAGGGAGACTACAACTGTTTCCAGATCAGAACGCAGCCCCCCTTCCAGGCCACGCGCCTCTTGGTGGGAACCTCAGCCCAGCTAGGGTTATCCCCTTAGCTGCACAACTGGGCCTGTTCCCAGCCATAGATCACTTGCCTGCCAGTGGATGCTCTGACTCAGCTTGGCACAGCCCCTCACCTGTCCCGAACTCTACCATAGACACTATGGCTTAGCGTCCCTGGCTCACACAGACCAGTAGGTACAAGAGCCTAGCTCAGCATGACCTCTGCTCCCTCCTGGTTTCTAGTTTTATTTGTGGGCTAAGGTTTGCTCAGTTGTGCCTGATCTACTCTGTTCCATTACCAGTTGACACATTAGCCAGCTGTTGGAGCTACTTTTGCAGGACAAGCCCCAAGCCATAGCTTCTGCATGGACTGGTATTTGGTGGTCAGCATTGTTAGTGATTACAAGTTTTACAAAGGAAGAGTTACTGCCTGTTTCAGGTCCAAGAAGCACAATGGGTTCAACCTGGAGCTAACTAAGTAGCGACTCAAAGAACCAAAACCCCAGAGCTCCCCGGCTGGGCAGCCAGCAGGCAGAGCCTGGCACCAAATGGCGCAATGGCCACCCGGGAACAGCTCACCACGTGCACATGGCGGCTGTGGTCTGGGATCCAGGCATGAGACGCCCCATCCTGAGACCCACCACATGACGGGATTTTTTAAAAAAGACTTATGCATTTCCATTGAAAAGGCTGAAGAGCAGGAGAGTCAGAGAGGTAAATCTCCCCTCTGCTGATTCACTCCCCATGTGGCTGCACCTGCTGGAATGTCGCTGTCCTGCAGTGATGCACTTGGTCCATGGAGCCTATAATAACACGCGTGGACAAATGTTATCCAATCAGTTGTACCGCTGTGCTCACTGACCTTCTAGGGTCACAATGTCCTTCTACACTGGAGCTTAGCCAATCAGAAACCAGGAGCCAGGAGGTTGTTCAGGGTCTCCCACATAGGAAGAGTCCCAAAGCTTTGGTCTTCCTAAACTGTTTTCCCAGGCCAAAGCATGGAGCTGGATGGGAAGTGGGTCCAGCGGGATACAAACCAGCACCATTTGGGATGTGGGTATATGCAAGATAAGGACTTTTTGCCACTAGGATACTGTGCTGGGCCCAAGGGGAAATATTTAAGAAAATAGATAAATAGATGATAGATAGATGGATACAAATATATATGTGTATGTATATGTGAATATATATGTGTGTACATATGTGTATATACATGTATATGTGTGTATATTTGCATATATATGTATAATATGTGGACTTATTTTTCACATGATGCTCTGCTTCCCCATACCCAGAGGGACACTGTGTTGGCCCTGGTCATTGCTCTGTCATCAGTTTGGGATGCAAGGCCTTCTGGGGTGGTTCTGTCCTTGGCCTTCCTGGGGTGACTGACCAACACAATACAGATGCCCACCCCTCAGTCCTGGAAAAGAAATCCAGAGAGAAGACTCCATGCTGTAGAGATGAGGGCCCCGCGGTCACTGGAAGGGAGGTTTTACCCCCCACAACACTGGGTGGGCCCACAAAATGAGAATGAAATAATGAAAATGGGAGAATCAAACAACTGATGTTGGTCCAGCTGGGTTGAGGTCTCAAACACCCATGAGCTTGGTAACTGTGACCATGATGTGGCTGGGTCCTGGTTGTTGACTGACAGCTATAAGGACTGCACATGTAACTGTTCTAGAATCCCCAGCATGGACTGAACTTGATGCTCAAAGGAAGAGAACTGCATCTTGTAGTTCCCAGAAAGAACCACAGGCACCAGACCCAAGTAGAAGGGCTCCAGGCTTTCACCAGCTGCTGGGTCCTGGAGGAGTAGGGACCACCAGTCACAGCCAGCCAGGAGGGCACCTTCTCAGCAGAGTGTAATTTGCTTTGCTTTGCTTTTATATTGTGAACTTTTTTGACACAGGGAGAGATCTCCCAATGGTTGGTTCACTTCCCCAATGCTCACAAAGACTGGGCTGGACCAGACTGAAGTCAACAGCTGCTAGGAACTCCTTTTGAGCTTTCCTGTGTGAGTGCTGGGGTCCCAGAGTACTCAAGAGTCTGCTGCCTCTCATGTGCACCACAAGAGGGAGATGGGGCCAGAAGTAGAGCTGGGCTTCAAACCCCATATCTTAGCTGCTGCCCCATTGGGTATGTGTGTGTTTTAACAGATTTATTTATTTTTATTGGAAAGGCAGATTTACAGAGAGGGAGAAAGAGAGACAGAGAGAAAGATCTTCCATTCTATGGTTCAATTCCCATCCAGGGAGCTGGATGGGAAGTGGAGAACCAGGTGCCCATATGCAATGCTGGTCCTACAAGGTGGAGGATTCACTAACTGAGGTATTGTGCTGACTCTGCAGTTTAGTTTAGTTCTTTAGTTTAGTTCAGTTTAATTTAGTTTAGTTTTGCTTATTTCAAAACAACTTTTGAGAGTTTCTGTCAGAGCAAAGGACATTTCTCTCCCATGAAGAGAAGCTTAGGAGTTCTAAAAGATAGAGATGGGATGTCCTGGCCCCAGGGTCTGGGACAGCTTGAGTCATTGTGCATCTGTGTGGCCCAAAGCAGTGCAGGTGCAGCAGAGAGATGGAGCCAGAGTACAGTAGAGTGTGCTAGGCCAGAGGCAGGGACCATTCCAGAGGACAAAGACACCTGTAGAGCTGGCCCACAAAGCCAGCCAGCAGGGGCTGCTCCATGCAGCCACGCCCAGAGTTTGGATGGGAGTGGGTGCCCCAGCAGTTGCAGGCTCCATGCAGCCATGCCCAGAGTTTGAATGGGAGAGGAGAGCCCCAGTGGGGGCTGTTCCATCCAGGCATGCCCAGAGTTGAATGGTAGAGAAGTTCCCAGGTTAGCGTTGGGGAGGGATGGGAACTATTTAAAAACACCCTCAGACTAGCTGAGGGGATAGTGCAATGGGTCAATTGGCTACGCCTCCCCTTACAAATGCCAGCATTCTCTATGGGCATTGTTCAAGTCTCAGCTGCTCCACGTCCCATCCAGCTCCCTGACTGTTGCTTGAGAAAGCAGTAGAGATGGCCAAACACCTTGCATAAGATATCTTGAAGAGGGCTCGGCCACGTAGCCTAGCAGCAGAAGTCCTCACTTTGAACGCACCGGGATCCCATATGGGCACCGGTTCTAATCCCGGCAGCTCCACTTCCCATCCAGCTCCCTGCTTGTGGCCTGGGAAAGCAGCCGAGGACAGCCCAAAGCATTAGGACCCTGCACCCACGTGGGAGATCCAGAGGAAGAGGTTCCTGGGTCCTGGCTTTGTATCTGCGCAGCACTGGCCATTGTGCTCATTTAGGGAGTGAATTATCGGACGGAGGATCTTCCTCTTTGTCTCTCCTCTTCTCTGTATATCTGACTTTGTAATAAAAATAAATAAATCTTTAAAAAAAAAAAAAGATATCTTGAAGAAGCTCCTGGCACCTGGCTTCAGATGGACTCAGAGCCAGGCATTGTGATCTTTTGGGAATTGAACCAGCAGAAGGAAGATCTTTGTCTCTGTGTTTCCTCTCTGTAAATCTACCTTCCCAGTAAAAAAAAAAAAAAAAAAGCAACAAAACAAACAAAAAAACACTAGCTGGGTCCCAGCGCAATAGGGTCGCAACTAAAGTCCTTGCCTTGAACGCGTGGGGGTCTCATATGGGCACTGGTTCTAATCCCGGCAGCCCCATTTCCCACCCAGCTCCCTGCTTGTGGCCTACAAGTATAGTCGAGGACAACTCGAAGCTTTGGGTCCTACACCTACATGGGAGACCCCGAGGAAGCTCCTGGTTCCTGGCTTCAGACTGGCTCATCTCCAACCATTGTGGCTGCTTGGGGAGTGAACCTTCGGATGGAAGATCTTCCTCTCTGTCTCTCCTCCTCTCTGTATATCAGCCTTTCCAATAAAATTGAATAAATCTTTTAAAAATTAAAAATTAAAACAAGCAAAAATAAAAAGACTAGCTGAGAGTTACCCCAAATTGGCTAAGATTTCACTCTGCCCACCTGTGGAATAAAAGGGTAAAGGCGTGAGTTCACAACCACTGGCCACCCCACGGAGAAGCTGCCTTCATGGGAGTGGTGTGTAGCCACTCCATGTGCTTGGGGAAGGCACCTGGCCAGATGCTGTGCACTTCATTAGAAGTCTCCACTATTCCCAAGGACCAGCAGGTCACCACTTCCAGCCACTGCTGTTCTTTTGAAGTTCAAAGGCTGGGCTCTGCCTGCTGGGTTAGCTCTGGCTCCTGTGGGAAAGAGGAATGAGCATCTTGATTGCTGCTTGCCTGCCAAGACTTCCAAGGAAGTGTATCTGACTGGTACTTGCCATCCTGGGCCCCCTGCGGGAAGGCACAGAGCCCAGCTGGGGGTGCGAGGGTGGTTCCAGCTGCAGGAAGGTCATGGTGTCACTGGGCACAGACATGGGATCTCCTTCATGCAGCCTTCCTCCAACCCCAGGCCAAGAGATCTCAAAGGGGCAGGAGAGGGGCAGGGGGAGAATGTGGTGGGAGGAAGACTAGGGGCAGGGTACAACATCAGAGAAGGTAATCCATGGAGGACCTGAGGATCTAAATAAAATAGGCTGAACCCATAAAGATTCCCTACCCCCCACCAATAGACAGGTATTAGAGCATGTGGTCATATCCAACCTGGCCCAGCACCCCTTGGCTTAGCCAGTGGGATGACCTAGCCAGTCCCTTTGGGAGGGGTGTGTATCCAGGTGAGAGCATGTCTGTTCTGTGTCCCAGCATCTCCTAACTAGAGTTTCAAGTACAGGTAGAGGAGGCAAATGGTGCTGGATAGGTTGGGAGGTGTCATGTTGAGTAGTTCCCCCAACTCTGCCACTGCCACCTCTTGTACTAGGTGGAGAGTTATGCAAGGGTTGACAAGGGAAGGGACCCAAGATCCAAAGGCATGCAACTGCTAAATGTTCATCAAGAGTGGCACACCCCCTCACACTTCAGGAATAAAAGCCCTAAACAGCCCCGGGGCCCTGGGACCATGCTTAGCAGCTAAAGTCCTCAACTTGCACACACCTTGATCCCATACTGGCGCCAGTTCCTGTGCTTGTAGCCCCGCTTCCCATCCAGCTCCCTGCTTGTGGCCTGGGAAAGTAGTCGAGGACAGCCCAAAGCATGAGATACCTGGAAGAGGCTCCGGGCTCCTGGATTCAGATCAGTTCAGCTCCCGCCATTGTGGTCACTTGGGGAGTGTATCATTGGATGGAAGATCTTCCTCTCTGCCTTTCCTCTTCTCTGTATAGCTAACTTTACAATAAAAAAATCAATAAAATACATCTTTAAAAAGTAAGAAATCAAGAAAGACAGCCCTGGGCCCTGCCCCTTTCCTCCCTTGGAGTATCCTTTCCTACGTTTCACTGTGCTAGACCTGTTTCCATCACTCCTACATATGCCACAGGAGAAGAATCCAGGCAAGCTAGCAGTCGCAGGTGATGCTAAGATTCCAGGCCCAGTGTGTCTTGGAGATGGGTGAAATGGCAAATGGTGGCCAGAGAACAGGCTGTGTCATTGCAAGGTGTCCCTCCAGCTGGCACAGGAAGTGGCAGCCAGTGGCCTTTCCCTCTGTCCTCCTGCTCCTGGGGCGGAGAGACTGTGATGCCACAAGGAAGCACCTTGATCACAAACCCACTGCCTGCTATTTCTCTGTTCAGTCATTTTCCTGGTAAGAAGCCACATTGTCTAGATGACCCTAAGGGAATATGCACCATCCAGAAACTCCAGGGGGAGACCAGATGGCAAGCAACCAAGGATGCCAGATCCAAGCCTGGAACCAGTAGATGAATCCTGCAGGAACAAAATGCTGCCCCTCAGGACAGAACAGGTCCAGCAGCATCAACCTGCCACCTGGCAGCTCACTCTACCCCAGGACCTCAGCCTGCTGGCCGGTGCCATCCCACTCAGGAACACAGGTCCTAATCCTAGGTGTTCTCTGCCATTTCGCCTTTTCCTACACTCTCCATCTCCAACCTGTGGGAGCATTCCTGCTTGCTTCTGCTTTCAACACAGACCCCAAATCTGACTGTGCCCAACATCCTGCACCTCCAGCCCTCTAATCCCAGCCACTGTCATCTGACCTCTGACCCTGAGCCCTGCAGTGGCCTCCCAGCTGCTCAGCCATTTCTCATGTTCACCAAGAGCCCAAGTGATTTTTTTTTCTTTACAAACTTGTGTAACTGTGATGGAACACGCATGAGGCAACTTTCTATCTCGACCTTCGTGTGGTCCCAGGAGTGTTGAGTGGCTTCATGTGGCTGCACAAGCCATCTTCGCAACTCTCTTCATCTCATAAAACTGAGACTGAATCCATGAAGTAACTGCTTGCTCCCCAGCCCCCTAATTTTTTTATTTCTTTTGTAATTTTTTTTATTTCTTCCTGTTGTTGATTTTGCTTTGTAGCTTCTCATTTAAGGGAGTGTATAGTAACTGTAATGGAGATGGTTATATTAGTAGCATGTTATTTAACTTCATGGCATTTCAATTTCTATTTTTTTCCTGGCATTGATTTTGTATTGTGGCTTTCATTTAATGGGATGTATAGTAACTGTGTAATGGAAGCTATTATATCCAGATGTGAGGATACAATGCAATATGCATCTCTACTTCCAGATCAAAGATAGACTTCCAATAAAACTGCTAACTGTGTATTGATAATAGGATGCTGAACTCTCTGCCATTGCCCATGCTTGCAATGATGGACATATGACTGTTCATGAAGAACCATAATATTGTAATAATATAGGGGAAATCAGGGCGTGTTGAGGGAGGGGAATCAAGGAAGGAGTGAGGGAAATCCCAGGGCCTATGGAACTGTAGCTTTAAATGGTAATAATAATAATAATAATAATAATGTTAAAGAGTTGAAGTGACTTTGCTGTTAGGCTAGAATGTAGATAGAATTAAGGAGAATCAGCCATCACCTCATAAATATGCCTGCTGTTTGGATAAGCAGACATGAATGTGTTGATATCAGAATAAAAAGCTCAACTGACACAGGGTGAAATATTATTGAGACCAGCCCTTTGCTCCACTTTGGATGACAGTCACTTCTCGGTTGCTGAAGATTCTGAGTAGGAACAGGTTGCTCTGTGTCTCTGCACATCCACCCAGTCTCCAAATGAAAAGCTGGTGAGAATTTTGAACTTGAACAAAAAGATAGTGTCTGCTGTGGAACCAGCCCCAAGGACAGCCTATGAACCCTGGAAAGGCACCAGTTGTTAAAGTGGTAGCCCCAGATCACACCCTAGGTCTGCCTTAACCTGGCTGTGTGATTTTGGGAAAGTGCTTAAACTTCTTTGAGAGTGTTTTTATACTTAGAAAACCAGAAAAGTATCAAAAGCTTTGCATTGTTGGGAAGATTGTGCAGTTGGGGTATTCAGGGTCTCCCTAGGGCTGGGACTGTGTTGGACCAGAGCAACTGGCCAGTGCTGTTATGGTGGGATCAAAGGGAAAAGCAGGTGCCACAGATAACATCAGGCTAGAAGGCAAAGGCAGGCCCACAACATCAAAGCCAACACATGCAACTGACTTTCTCAAATTTCTGCACTTTCTCTTTATTCTTCTCACTCTTTCTGTTTCTTTTGTTCTTACTGTATTTCTTATTTTATTTTTAAATATTTATGTGAAAGGCAGAGTTACAAAGAGAGATCTTGTATCCATTCGCTCACTGCCCAAACTCCACAACAGCCAGGGCTGGCCCAGGCCAAAAACAGGAGCCAAAGGCTTCATGCAGGTCCCTGTCATGGATGGCAGGGGCCCAAGCATTGGGCCATCTTCCACTGCTTTCTCAGGCACATCAATAGACAGAGTGAAGCACACAGGACACAAGCCTCATGCCCATATGGAACACCAATGTTGCAGGTGGCAGCTTAAATGCCCCTTTCCCTGCCCCCCTCCCCCCTGTATAATAACTCTTGGCTCATGCCTTCTTTTCAAATAGCTAATTTTTGTTTTATTTTAGTCTGAAGTATATGCTCATGGTGTAAGAACATTGAAAATCACTACAGAATAGTATGCCTGAGAGAGACAGAGAGAAAGAGAGAGAGAGAGAGAATGGGTGAATGAATCAGTGAGTGTTGGTGCTGTATCTTGCCTGTGTCTACAGAATTGAGTATTGGGGTATCACAGATCACCAAGCTGAAGCCTGATGCCCGCTTACAAATTGCTGTGAGGCAGCCTGGCATGATAGCCTAGCTGCTAAAGTCCTTGCCTTGAATGCACTGGGATCCCACATGGGTGCTGGTTCATTTCCTGACAGCCCTACTTCCCATCCAGTTCTCTGCTTGTGGCCTGGGAAAACAGCCAAGGACAGACCAAAGCTTTGGGACCCTGCACCTGTGTGGAAGACCCAGAAGAGACTCCTGGCTCCTGGCTTTGGATTGGCTCACCTCCAGCCATTGCAGCGCTTGGGGAATGAATCATCGGATGGAAGATCTTCTCTGTCTCTTCTCCTCCTCTGTATATCTGACTGTCCAATAAAAATAAATCTTGGGCCCGGCGTGGTGGCGCAGTGGTTAAGGTCCTCGCCTTGCATGCCCGGAATCCCATATGGGCGCCGGTTCTAATCCTGGAAGCCCCGCTTCCCATCCAGCTCCCTGCCTGTGGCCTGGGAAAGCAGTTGAGGATGGCCCAAAGCTTTGGGACCCTGCACCCGCGTGGGAGACCTGGAAGAGGCTCCTGGCTTCGGATTGGCATAGTATCGGCCGTTGTGCTCACTTGGGGAGTGAATCATCGGACGGAGGATCTTCCTCTCTGTCTCTCCTCCTCTCTGTATAACCTGCTTTCCAATAAAAATAAAAAATAAATCTTTAAAAAAATAAATAAATCTTAAAAAAAATTGCTGTGAGGACATTCACAGCCATTGGTGCTCCTGGCAGCAAGGGCCAAGAGCACTTGTGTCCTGGGCCATGTCTGGGCCTTGGGGAGCCCAGACTGTCTTTGGTTTTCCTCCTCTTTCTTGGCTATGAAGGTGAGGGACCCTTGGTGTCATCCAATTTTGCTGCTGCTGGGCCTGCACGCATTTCTGGCTCATCACTGAGCCTGCTTAGGAATCCTCACCAAACATGAAAAATTGTAAAACTGGTTTTCAAGATGATGTGACTACTCTGAAAATGGATCCTGTGATTGTGGACATTTAGATGCTTATGAAGCTTATTTTTGAAGTTTTAGGGTCATCTCTTGGGGGCCAATGAACTTTTCTTACCAGTGTCAGGAATATTTGCACTTTGAGAAATCCCATCATCCCCAGATCCTGAATTACAGTGACTAATAGACACAATGGCACTGCCTCGGCTGTAAATAAAGCATGGCATCTTCTTGTTTTAGTCTGTGTTCTGGGTATTTTAAAATGTTATTTCTCAAAGTTTCTTTTTCACTTTTGAGTGGCAGAGAGAGAGAGAGAGAGAGCTCTTGTGTTACTGCTCCCTCCCTGAGGTCTCACTCCCCACCAGGGCTGGGCTGGGCCAGGTCACTCTGGAGTCAGGAACAGAGTCACAAGAACTCAATCCCTGAGCTTTCCCTGCCTGTCTCCCAGGACACACATTGTCAGGAGCCTGAGATTGGCAGCAGAGCCTGCACTTGAACCCAGGTTCTCTGAGAGGGGGTGTGAGTGCCCCAAGTGTCCTTGCCACAGCTGAGCCAAACGCTCAACTATATCTTGTAATTTGATGTCTAATTTGAGGATTCTACAGGGCACAGTAGAGCTTCTTTAACTGTATTTAAATGTGTGCTAAGCTCCCCAGTGATTCTTGAAGCTTCAGAGAAAGCTCAACTCTGTAGTGTTATGTTCATTAATGAGATATTAACAACAACCCAATTTGCTGGAACAATAAACTGGAATGAAAATTCCAGGAATGTGGTTCATCCTTGTCTCTTGACATCCCTTACTGCTGTGTATTGTGTTCTAGTCTGCGGTTGACCACAGCCACTGAAGCCATAGATAGGAGGCAAGGGGGACTGCTTTGTCAGCACATGGTTCTGCGCTCAGCTGAGTCTAGTAAGACAAGGAGACACAATGGGATTGGGCTTGGGGAAGTGTGTGCTGTTTGCCATAAGCTGGTATGAGTCAGCCATGGGAAACACAGAGAGCGAATCTTAACAGGAGAGGGGAGGGGAAGAGAATGGAGTCTCTGATGATAAAGAAGATATGACATAAATGTACAAGATTCTTTATCTTGCAAAATTTCACGCATTGATGTTTTGTTCTTGACACAAAGCCAGGACCATTTTTATGTATTTTTATTAATTAACTTGCATTTTCATTTTAAAGATTTATTTATTTTTATCAGAAAGGCAGATTTACAGAGAGGAAAGGGACAGAGATCTTCTTATAGTTCACTCCCCAAGTAACTGCAATGGCCGGAGACGAGCTAATCCAAAGCCAGGAGGCACCAGCTTCCTCTGGGTCTCCCACATGGATGCAGGATCCCAATGCTTTGGTCATCCTCTGCTGCTTTCCCAGGCCAAAGCTGGGAGCTGGATGGGAAGTGGAGTAGCTGAGACACAAACTGGCACCCGTATGGGATCTCAGTGCTTGTAAGTGGAGGATTAGCTAATTGAGCCATCGTGCCAACTACTATTTTTAACTTTTTTTTTTTAAAAAAGATTTATTTATTTGAGAGTTAGAGTTAGGAAGAGTGGGTGGGAGAGACAGTGAGTATTTCCCATGTACTCATTCACTCCCCAAATGTCTACAACAATCAGAGCTGCACCAGTCCAAAGACAGAAGTTTGGCGCTCTTTCTCAATCCCCCATGTGGATACAGGCATCCACACACTTGTACCATCTTCTGCGGTTTTCCCAAACATATTAGCAGGTAGCTGTATTGGAGTGGAGCAGCTAGGATTCAAACTGATGCTCTTAAGGGAGACCAGCGCTGTGAGCAGCAGCTTCACCTGCTATATATCATAGCACTGATCATAATGTAAATGCTCTTTATTCATTTAGTTACTTGAAATCTAGAAAGAAAAATAAACAGACATAAAGAGATTTTCCATCCGCTGGTCACTCCCCGAATGGCTGCAACAGTCAGGGTTGGGCCAGGTTGAAGCCAAGAACCAAAACCTCCATCCAGGTGTCCCATGTGGGTGGCAAGGACGCAAGTTCTAGAACCATCAGCTGCTGCCTCCTAGGGTGCAGTGGCAGCAAGCTAGACTTGTAATCAAAGTAGAGACTCAAACTCAATCACTCCTGTGTGGGCTATGGGTTTCCCAAGCCATGGCTTAATTACTTGAGCCATTCCTGCTGCACTAAGACTCAACTACGACCCCTTAGGATCATTGGAAAGATTCTGACCTAGCAAGTGTGGGGTGTGCTGATTCTGACACGTCTTCATGAGACACTGATGCTGTCAGCTGTTGGATGGATAAGGGGCTGGGCGTTTCAGGTCCATGGAGCAGCATAAGCAATGGCCCAGAGACAAGAAAGCATAACTGGACCTGCAATGGGGCAAGGAAACAATATAATGAGATGTCCCAGAAGGGAAGCTATGGAGAGCAAGGCTACAATGGCCAGTGGGATTCAAATTAGGGGATGTCCTAAAAGATCAAATTTCAAAATGTGAGTTCAAAACCCCAAGCTGATCAGAATATGCACAGGCAAAATTAATGTGACCGTGGCATGTGGGAGTCAAGCAGAGCGCCTAGGAAGTTGCAGGTAGCAGTGTGCAGGAGAGCGCCCAGGAAGCTGCTGATAGTGGTGTACTGGAGAGGTGATGAGGGCTTAGCTTGGGACATGTCAGAAGAATCTGGAAAACATCATTTTATGTCACCAATGGATGCTCAAAAACTGTAAAGCAGACCAAAATAGAAATAAACCGGGAGATAAAGTCAGAAGCATTTTGGAGGAAGAACAAAAGAATAAACAGGAGATGGAGGCTGGCATTTGGCTACAGTTTTATTATTTCTTAGAGAATGAGAGAGTTTTCCATCTGCTGATTTGCTCTCAAAATGGCCACATCAACTCCTGCTGGGCCAGACCAAAGTTAGGAGCTGGGAATCCATCTAGGTCTCCCAATTGGATGCAGGGGCACAAGCACTTGGGCCATCCTCTGCTGCTTTCCCAGACACACTAACAGGGAGCTGGATTGAAAGTGGAGCAGCCAGGACCTGAACCAGTGCTCATATGAGCATGCTGGCATCACAGGTTATGGCTTAACACACTGCACTGTAACATTAGGCCCAGTTTCACTTTGAATATATGGGAGAATAATGATGTCTTCAACAGGAAACTGAGGAAAGGGCATTTTTCTTTGGTAAAATATGACTATAGTTGGCAATGCTCACTGAGTTTTTCCTGTAGGCCATTTACAGTTCTGGGTGCTCTCCACCCTGGTCTCGTTTAAGCTCTACTGCAACCCTGCGAGGTACTTCCCCTTGTATGTGCCACCTTGAGGATGAGAAAGCTGAGGCAGACAGCTTGTTTGTCACAGTGGTTAAGACATCACAGGTGCGATGATGCTTGAGACATCTGCCCTGCCTCCCATAGCAGGAACATCTGGCTCGGCTTCTGATCCAGCTCCCAGATAACTGAGACCTAAGGAAACAGCAGGTAGTGGCTTAGGTGCTTGGGTTCCTGCCATGTTCCCAGCTCCTGGCTTCAGCCTGCTCCAACCCCAGCCATTGTGAGCATCTATGGGCACGACCCAGCAGATGGAAGACCTTGCTTTCTTTCCCCCTCTATCTCTGTCTCTCTGCTCTTCAAATAAACAATTTCGAAGAAGTGATATGTGGCTGAAAAAGAGGGCCGTAGGGGTTAAGGTACTTGGTGACAGTAACACGCATCTTTCAACGGGGTGCTGACGTGGGATCCTGGGAGCTTCGGTCCAGAGGCCAACTCCTAGCTGCTGCCCCATGCTGCAGTGTACAGCAGCTATGTTTGGGCATGGCTTCTTCACCACTTGCCACTTTGGGAAATGTCCATTCAGCTGCCCCTCTCCTGTCTCAGCTGAGTGTCTGCGGGCAGGGAGGAGAAGGGACAAGAGGGGCAATCTTCTGGCCAGCCTGTCCTAAAGATCTGGTGATGTGGTTGCGGAAGTGGATTGTGTGAATCCACTTCCTGTCTGCAAATCTGGAATGGGGAAAGAGGCTGCTTTTGGAGGACAGAGGAAGTGAGGGGCCACCTTGTCCCGGCCCTGCCTGAGACTTTCCTGAGCACTTGTGACCTGTGAGCTTCCTTATCCTGAGATGGTTTGGCCTCTGCTCTTGGTGCCAAAATAGTTTAACTCTGAGTCAGATTTTATCCAGCGGCTGGTGCTGTGACATATCAGGCTAAGATTCCATTTGTGGTGCCAGCATCCCATAAGGGTGCCAGTTCAAATCCTGGTGGTTCCACTTCTGATCCAGCTTCCTGATAATGTACCTGGGAAAGCAGTAGAGGATGACCTGAGTCCTTGAGGCCCGTGCAACCACAAGGGAGATCCAGAAGACATTCCTCATTTCCGGTTTCGCACCTGCCCAGCTCCAGCTATTGTGGTCATTGTTGGGGAGTGAACTAGCACATGGAATCTCTCTCTCTGCAACTGTTTCAAATAAACAAATAAATAAATAATTAAACAAATAAATAAATATTTGTAAAAAAATTCATCCAGACTCACTGAAAAATAAACAAAATTCATTAGCTGGGACATCTATCTCTGTGTCTGTCTCTCTGTGCCTCTCAAAATAAAATTAATCTTTTTGAGTTTTTAAAAATCTACAGGATTTAATAAAAATCTACAGTTTTTAATAACTCCCACTAATTACACTCTTTTACTATCAGATGTTATGTTCAAGCCTTTAAGTTGGCCACCATCAAAAATGCTAATAAAACCAATCTATTACAAACAAACTATGGGTTCAATATGAAATTACCTCCAGGGAACAGTCATTTGTACAAGAGAGATGGCCCAAGTTCAGATTCAAGGAGATGTATGATGAATTCATCCAACAAAGGCCCTTTGGTTCCTAAAGTCATGTGGACGAGTAAGAGAAGGAAAGCTCCAAGATTCTGACACAGCAACAGGAGACACTCTGTTCCATCTTAGAGTGGTTTATGATCACCCCCTGCTTCGACCAGAGCTTGGAGCAGAGACAGAGATAGAAGTCGATAGTAGTTGGCAATGACTTCCACGGATGTGTCTCCTCAGAGTGGAAAGTCATTTGCCTCCATCTTGGGAAACTTACCAACAGGTGCAGGCTTCACTTGGCACTCTAGAACCAAGTACGGGAGGAAGAAAGAACA
The DNA here is from genome assembly GCF_017591425.1 of Ochotona curzoniae. NCBI lineage: Eukaryota > Metazoa > Chordata > Mammalia > Lagomorpha > Ochotonidae > Ochotona > Ochotona curzoniae. The sequence goes on from NW_024466752.1 coordinate 373,009, forward strand.
AGAACTCACTGGACCCCAAAGATGCTGTAAATATGTCTTTCCAATAAAAATAATTAGTGAATAAATAACTCTTACAAAAGTAAAATTTTCAGATTTTTGCAAAGACATCATTTCAATGCACTCTAAGTTCAATCCTAACCTGAATAATCAACAAATGAAAAAACAGAAAGAATACAGTGTCCCAAGAGGAAACAAGGGCTAAAATTGACAATCATATTACAAGATGTTTGCTTCATAGCTATCATATATTTTTTTGATATCTGCCACACATCTGAGGAAACATGATATTTGTCTTCGGCTGCCTTGGCTATTTCACTAAAGTGTAACAGTTGCATCTGGCTTGTGGCCAAAAACAGCATTTGGTTCTTTTTTATGGCCGAGTCATAGTCCATCATGTAAATGTATCCCATTTTCTTTACCCTGTCATCAGTTGATGGACATCTTGGTTGATTCCGTATGTTAGCTATTGTGCATTGGGCTGCTGTATGCTTGGGTAAGAGAATTCTCAAGTGTTGATATTGTGTTTGGGTAGACTACCAGAGCAGGAATGGTTGCACACCAGGATGTGATTCATTTATCCTCTTGTGTCTATTTTCACTGACTTTCTGGCTCCCCAGGGGGCTCTCCGTGAAGAAAGTCCTTGAATAACTGAGCTAGTGTAACCAACTGGAATGAAGGCATCTCCCCTCCCCTGGTTGTCTTTTGGCTGCTGCTGTTGCAAACTCCATGGGAGTAGAGACTAATGAAGTGTGCATTTGGGACTTCCAGGAGCCAAAGAGAGCATATGACTTGGAAAGGTGGCCCTTCCAAGACACAGACCCTGACCAGGAAGTCTCCCCTGGGCTCAGCAGCATACCAGCCTGAAAATCTGCTTACTGGTCAAACAAATGAACTCACTGCTTGCCAGCCTCCACCTCCTGCTCTCCCTGTCCCTTTGCTTTACAATCCACTTTTTGCTGGCTTGTCAGGAGGACAAAGCACATCTTAGATCCAGACATTGCTCCTTGCTCAAGACTACCAGCTTCTGGAAAGAAAGCCTTTCCTGTTACCCAGCTCTGTGTGCAGTGAGTCCAGGGGCAGACAGCAAGGGCCTGGTAAACGTTCACTTGAGGGTTTAGAATCTCTCTGCAGGACATCAATGTTCTAGACAGGTTCTAAAAAGAAACATTGTCTGTCCCTCATCTCTGCCATGGCATCTCCCTGCAGGAACCCATTTCCCACCATGATACAGGTTCTGTGGAGACTCCAGGGTGGATTATATGGGATATGCCCTCTTTCTTGGAGAGAGAAATGGACAGACAAGAGATGCTCTCCCCACATGCTAATAAAAAGCCTGGCGTTCGGAGCAGAGCCAGGTCTTGAACTCAGGCACTCTGATGTGGAAGGTGAGCATCCCAACTGGGGTCTTCAAGGTTTATTATTTTTTCATGGAAAATGCAGATTTACAAGAGAAGGAAAAACAGAGAGAAATATCTTCCATCTACTATTTCACTCTCCCAAAGTGCTGCAACAGCTAGAGCTGAGCCCATCTGAGGCCAGGAGCCAGGAGCTTCTACCAGCTCTCCCACACTGGTGCAGGGTCACAAAGCTTTGGTCTATCCTCCTCTGATTTCCAGGCCATAAGAAGGGAACAAGGATCCTTATGGAATCCTGGTTCTTGAAGGCAGGGGACTAGCCAATTGAACCACTTAGCACCCCACCCCCAGCTGGTAGTCTTAGATTCAGTGCCAAATATCTGCCCTTCTTGTTTTGTTTTAAAAACACCTTCTGGGCCTGGCAGCATGGCCTAGGGGCTAAAGTCCTCGCCTTGAACATGCTGGGATCCCATATGAGCTCAGGTTCTAATCCCGGCAGCTTCACTTGCTATCCAGCTCCCTGCTTGTGGCCTGGTGAAAGCAGTCAAGGATGGCCCAAACCTTTGGGACCGTGAACCGATGTGGGAGACCCGGAAGAGGTTCCTGGTTCCTGGTTTTGGATCGGTGCAGCACCAGCCGTTGCACTCACTTGGGGGATTGAATCATTGGACGGAAGATCTTCCTCTCTGTCTCTCCTCCTCTCTGTATATCTGACTTTGTAATAAAAAAAAAAAATCTTAAAAAAAAAAAAAACCTTCTGAGGGGGCTGATGTTGACACTGTAGCCCAATGGGTTGGGAGGCTGTCTGAAACACCTGAAGCCCAGATTAGAGAACATAATCAGTTCCCAGCTGCTCCACTTCCAACCCAGTTCCCTGCTAACCTGTCTGGGGAAGCAGCCTAAGGCAGCCTGAGTGGTTTGGCCCTGGCCACTCACGCAGGAGACTAGGATGGAATTCCTGGCTCCTGGCTTCATCCAGGCCCAGCTCTGGCTGTTGCAGGAATTTGGGGAGAGTGAATTAACAGAGGGAAGATCTCTCTCTCTTTCTCTCTGCCTTTCAAATAAATATGGCAATATATATTGTTAAATCCTTTCAGGTAGTAAATGTGTTGCTAACAGCAGGAAGAGATGCAGCCAAGTGAGGGATGTAAGAGCAGAGACATCTCTGCCACTTCCATCCTGTGTGACCTAGCACTGATCGCTTTAGCCCTTTATGCCTCGGTTTCTCTAAGATGCACTGTGATCAAATGCATCTGTGGTGAGATGAACTGAATTCATGCAAACAAAATGTTGAGAATAGTTCTTGGGCACAGAGTGTCATAGCTAACACCTGCTTACCAGGTTTATTGACAGCAGACAGCGCAGAAACAGAGGTCATTCCAGGCACTTCCTATCTCCTGTCACAGGATTCAAATTAACTGATTGTGGGAAACCCACTCTAGAGGTTCCGGCCTGCCCTGCCCCTCCTGTGCTCTGCACACCTGGCCTCTCCTGCCTCCTACTGTGCTACTTTAACCTAATTAACTACAGTGACACTCTGGGCTCCAGTAGCTCTCTTCCTGCCACTTAGTTAATTGAATGCTTGGAAACTTTGTACTGCCCACTTCAGTCTGGTTGGAGACTGAGAACTTAAAAACCCCTACTTTGTCCACCCTGCACAGTATCTCCTGGAGTGCAGCAGAAAGACTCCTTCCAACATCCTAGCATGTGTCCGATGACTTGCTCTTGTCCTCCCACAATCCTGGCTTCCTGCGTCCTGGGATTTGCACCACCCTTCTGGAGGAGTCATCTAGATGTAGGTGAGGTTACCCATAAGCGGGTTTTTTGTCATACGTTTCTGTTTTGAGTACTCTTCTGAAGGTTGGGCGCAGCCCAGGATCCTACCAGACATCTTTATGGCCCATCAGGTTTGGGTTCCCATCGGCTTTGGGTCCCTGTCAGATTTGGTCTGTCATCAGGGTTCTGGTTTGGAATGCAAAGTTTTCCTAAAGCAGCATGGTAGGAGGCAGGAGGGGCAGGGCACGCGGAATTGTTGTAGCCAATTGCACACTGTCCAGTAACTTGAACCGTGCAGGAGGTAAGAAGGGCAGCACGGGGAACCTCCGTTTCAGTGCTATCTGTGCCCCACCTATCACTGAGGCCTACTCTGGCATTTCTTCACTGGCATTTAAGCTCAGATTTTAACTACTGCAAGAAAATTTATGTTATCGACACATTCTTTTTTTTTTTTACAGATTAAAAAAAAATTTTTTTTCTATTGGAAAGGAAAATATACAGAGAGAAGAGACAGAGAGGAAGATCTTCCCTCTGATGATTCACTCCCCAAGTGAGCACTGCAGCTGGTACTGCACCAATCCAAAGCCAGGAACCAGGAACTTCTTCTAGGTCTTCCATGCGGGTGCAGGGTCCCAAGGCTTTGGGCCATCCTTGACTGCTTTCCCAGACCACAAGCAGGGAGCTGGATGGGAAGCGGGGCTGCTGGGATTAGAATCAGTGCCAATATGGGATCCTGGCACGTTCAAGCTGAGGACTTTAGCTGCTAGGTCACCGCGCCGGGCCCTATGGACACATTCTGAACACTCTTAGCAGACAGGTGAGAGTGTGGGATCCTTGCGGATGTCTCCCGAGACTAGTCAGACATTGTCTGTTATATTCCACAAACTGTACCAACTTACCCCTCAGACAGCAATGTACCTTTACCCCCCATTGAGTTTTATAATTAAACAAGCAAACATGTTGCCTGGGGTTGCGTTTTGGTACAGAGGGCTTAGGGGTCCCCCGTAATGCTGGTGTCTGATACTGAAGCGCCAGTTTTATTCCTTGATCCTGTCCTGATCCAGCTATCCGCTAAGGTGCCTGGGGAAGCCCTGGAGGATGGTCTACGCTGGACCCCTGGCATCTGTGCGTGAGACCCAGGTGGAGTTCCAGGTTCCTTGCTTTGGCCCTGGTCCAGTCCTGGACATTGAGGGCATCTGAGGAGTGAAATCTGTCTTTCTCCATTCTCTCCCTCTCTGGCATTCTGCTTTCCAATTAAAATCATGAACCTTTTTTTTTTTTCAGTGCCCTATAACAGGTGAATATAAATAATCATTTCTTTGAAAAATGAAAGACATAGGTAATCCCATCTACTGGTTCATCCCCTCCCCACCTCCACCCCACGTGCCTGAACACAGCCCCCAAGCTGGACCTGAAGCTAGGTTCTCCCTCCCTCCCTTCCTCAACTCGCCCCCCCTCTTCCCGGCGGGGAGGAGGCTTGTGGGAACAATCCCATCCTGGCTGCACTTCTAGGAGCTGCATTAGCAGGAAGCTGTGCTTAGGGTCACTGAACCCAGGTGGAAGGCAGGAACCTTCATAACTAGGCGAACAGCCGGTGGAACCCTACATTGCAGCATAGAGAGGAGTTCATCCAAACTGAACAGTGTAGGCAAGCGACGGGAAGAAGGCACAGGTCTCCCTTCCTGGAGCGTTGTCAGGAAAGTCGTCCTGAGAAACAGCTGCCTCCCCCAGCTGCCCCTTGCCAGGGTGGGCTTCCCCGAACCAGGCCATCAGGGGATGGGAGGTACCAGCTGGCTCAGAACCTCGCTGCCAGCTGCTTTTGCCTTCTCGCCTCCAGCGCACCATCGCCCTCTGCTGGTTTCTCCAAGGAACCACACGAAAAGGTACTGCAATCCGGCAGGGTGTTTTATTTTGTTTTGTTTTTCAATGTGGGTTCTTGTGCTGGTGGGAAGGGGCGGCATGTCACATATATGTCTCATAGTAACCTTATGTTATGCTTTACGATATTTAGTCCCAAATCACTTTCTCAGCTATTCCTTTCATCACACACAGAAACTCTGCACCTTACCTATTGTCGCTGTCCTGCAGCGATGGACTTGGTGCACGGAGCCGATAATAGCACGCATGGACTACTGACTGCTGATCAATAGCCAAAGTTTATTGGCGGCATCAGACTTTCTACACTGAGGGTCATATAGGATTAGGATGGAGGTATTTAGCTCATCAACAAACCCATCAACTTTTGGAGGACAGCCCAAAACCTTGGAACCCTGCACCCACACGGGAGATCTGGAGGAAGTTCCTGGCTCCTGGCTTCAGATTGGCTCAGCTCTGGTCATTGCACCCACTTGAAGAGTGAATCAGCAAACAGAAAGTCTCTTCCAGCTCTCCCACACGGGTGCAGGGTCCCAAGGGTTTGGGCTATCCTCCACTGCTTTCCCAGGCCACAAGCAGGGAGCTGGATGGGAAGTGGAGCAGCCAGGATTAGAACCGGCACCCATATGGGATCCCAACGCGTTTAAGGAGAGGACTTAAGCCACTAGGCCATGCCGTTGGGCCCGAAAAGCTATATTTCTACTTTTCCCATGTAAAATATTATAGCTAATGTTGCATTAAAATGTGCAACAATTTATCTTAATAACTATACTGATATTTGCAGAAAACCGAACTCTCTATGAAATAACAAGAACCCTCTATAAAATAACAAAAAGGAACACTTTATAAAATAATATTGCCTCAACTTCAGAATGAAATTCTATTGAATGTAGATTTTTTTATCAACCATAACACTATTTTCAAGATGAATATCATTCAGTGTACTTCAATTGAATTTAACTAATTCAACCAGAATCAAAAAAAGCATGTGGCACCACATCAAGATGACTTGGAACCATAAAGAAAAGCTATACAGTCAGGACCATGGTGATTTTCCATTGAATTGTCAGGAGCAATACCAAAATAACTTGGGTGTGTTTTGTATGGGTTGTTTTGGATACACTATGGTACCCCACCAGTGGTACAGGATCATGGGATCCAGGAATAGAGTAAAAAGACAGGATGCCACCACATATGGGTTTGGTCGACGTTAGCCAAAGGATCCCTTTAGGCAGCCAAAATCCCAAAGCCAACCAGAGGTTTAGGACTACACTTCCCAAATTTGGGGTGTACCTTATGTTATACAAAGTGTATATGCATTTCTCCTACTGGTTATTGTTATTGCATACCAATGCTGCATTATATGAGAGGATGGAAGTAGGTTCATTCTTTTACCTGCATTTTTCCCCTTAACCTATGAAATTTCTTTATGACAATTTACATGTTAAATACTAAAACATGCAAAAATATTTTATTGTAAAGGAGTCACTGAGGTGCATTGAAAGGCTTCCCTGCCTGATCCTTATCTACTATAACTCTGATTTAATTGATATGGCTAAACAAATGATCAGATTTGCTTTTGTAAATAACTCCATTGATTTTGGAGTATGTGCTGGTTTGATATTCTATTCCTTTTCAGTTTTAGTTAGTTTTCTTAAGATTTCTTTTTTTAATCTTCAAGTGAGGCTACTTGGTGAACTAAAAAATGACATGTTTTTTTGTCATTAGATGATATTCATGATCGTTCTCTAGATGCATTTCCTCAGTCTGTTACTGCAGAGTCATACTTGGGTTCTGTGGTTGAAGCCAGTGCAGATAATATTAGCAGAGGCATGTGAGAAATTTTCTCATGCTTTCACAGAGACAATGAAAACTTTCTAAATTTCTATGGGCTCAATTTCATGAAAGTAACATTGTCCAATAACCATAAAATGAGCAATTTACTAACACACAACTCAAAATTCTTTTTAAAAAATATTTATTTATTTTTATTGGAAAGGCAAATGTACAGAGAGAAGGAGAGTCAGGGCAAGATCTTCCATCCTCTGGATCACTCCCCAGGTGGCTATAATGGCTGGAGCTGAGCCAATCTTGAGCCAGGAGCCAGGAGCCACAAGCCAGGACCTGCTTCTGGGACTCCTAAGTGAGTGCAGAGGCCTAAGGCTTTAGGCCATCCTCCTCTGCTTTCCCAGGCTACATATGGGGAGCTGGATGAGAAGAGGAGTAACTGGGATACAAACCAGCACTCATATGGGATCTCAGTGCTTGAAAAATGATTATTCAAACAAGCTGTTGTGCCGGGCCCGCAACTCAACCTGAATTGGTAACATGTCTCAGTTGTGAAAAAGTTTCCTTGAACATTTAGCAGCATAGTAAAGCCTTCTGCATAAAACAAAACCAGCTGATTTTCTCTAAAGGTAGTAAGATTGAGATCATTATGCATTACGAGAGTTTTTAACCAAGGAGCAGACAGCTGAAGGCCAAACGCTATGCCCTATTTTTGGATAGAACATGGATGAGTTGAAATTTTATTTTATTGTTAACTGCTAAGAGTTAAAACAACATGACCAGAAATAATTAAGTACATTGTGTGTTTCTTTTTATGTCAAGAAAATAATGGTAGCAGGGAGCATGGATTATCATGTCTTGTCACCTTGGAATGCTGGCATTCCATGTAAGCATTGGTTCACATGCCAGATGCTTCAATTCCAATTCATTTCCCTGGTGTTGTGCCTGGGAAGGAAATGGAAAATAATTTCAACCACTTGGGTCCCCTGTTACCCACGTGGGAGGCCTGAGCACAATTCCAAGTCCGTGGCTTTGGTTTGCACCAAAGAATGGAAGATCTCTCCCTCACTCTCTTTCTCTCTCTGTAACTCCACCTTTCAAGTAAATAAATGAAGCTTAAAAAGAAAAACCTAGTAGACTCAAATTTAATCATTTCAGAGATTTCATTAAATGCAAATGATATAAGTGCCCTCAAATGAAAAGCCAGATGTGGTTATAATCCTTTCAAAAAGATGATCATAAACTGTTTGCAAAGAGTTCTTGAAAGATAAATAAAGTAATCAATTGAAAGACTAGGAAACATGTCACTACTGATAAAAAACTGTAGATTTCAGAATAGGCAATATTTTAAATGAAAAAATGACCAGTCAGGAGCATGCATTTTATAAAGTATATTATATATTATATTTATAAAGTATATTATAAATATAAATGCTTCAACCACTGGTATATTATTCTTAGGTGCACCAAGAAAATGCCACAAGGACAACATTCTGTGCTGTCTCAATAATCTTAAGAAATTTCAAAATATGCAAGGTAAGATTACCAAATCACACAAAAATTTAATTTCAGCTCAATGGGTAGAATGTAAAAATTTGTACACCCAACAGAAATCTAAGTAGCCAAAGATTCAAACAAAAATCGAAATAAAGTGCTGCAAACATTTTAGACCAAATGAAAATATACTATATCAGACCTTATGGAATCCCATCAAAAGTAAGCATGCAAGGGAGAAGTTACAGCATTTACAAATGGTAACAACAATATTGGAAAAGAGAGATATCAAATCTATGACCTCTAATACCACACTGAGAAACTAAAATAGGAATGGGCATTAACACAGCAGTTAAGATGCAGTGTAGGATGCCTACCTTCCATAGCTGAGTGCCTGGTTCAAGTCCTTGCGGCGATAATCCAGATGCAGCTTCATGCTAATGTAAATTATGGGAGAGCTTGGATTGGCCCAACCCTAGGGTTTCATGTGCATCTGGTGAGTAAACCAGCAGTCAGGATCTCTCTCTGTGTCTGCCTGACTACTGTAAAATGAAATGAAAGTGTAGGACAGGAGAGGAGTTAGTGGGAGGTTTCACTATGCTTCTCTAAGTTTATTGTGAAACATATGGATGTATTCACTTTATATAAATTAATTAAAAACTGATGTGAACTGTGAAACAACAATGCACAAACACTGCCTGCAGCATGAAACTAATTTTGCTTTTGCATAAAATAATTCTCCATGTTGTTTCACTTTAGAGGGTATTCTCGTACAGGAGGAATAGACGGAGGTTCTTTAGTCTTCCTCCAAAACACGGGCTCCCTGTTTTATTCAGATCAATATAATTATCTTTTTGGAATTATATTTATGATACAGAAAACAGATTCGCTGCATTTGACGTCGCGTCTGTGATGTCTGTGACGTCATCTCCGTCTGTGACGCCCCCGGAAGCGACCACCTGTGTGGGAGCGCTCCCCGAGGTCTTCCGGGACCTGGGCGCCCGTTTTCAGCAATAATGTGTTGGTAGAGGGCTGGCTAGCTGTATGCGGAGGGCAGGCGTCTGTTTTGAAGCCCAGCAGATGCAGGACTTCCAACATCAGGTAAGCAGGTTTTCACCTTCGACTCGAGCGCACCGAACAGTCCCCAGCTCCTGGCCACCTGGAGAGGGACACCCCGAGGTGTAGGGTGAGGCTTCCCCCTCGGATAGGGTGCTCACCCCCTCCCAGGAGTGACAGAATCCCTAGGGAAGGCTTGGGGTGAGGCTGAGACTCCCCACCAAGGAGGAGTCAGGCACTCCCTCAAGAAGGCTTGGTGTGAGATTCCCCCTCAGGAAGGCACAAGGCGGAGTGAGGCGTCCCCCTCAGGGCTCAGGGTGAGGCTTCCCCTTGGGGGAATCAGGGACTCCCTCAGGGCTCAGGGTGAGGCTTCCCCCTCTGGGACAGCTTGTCTCTGACCTGATGAGCCATCGCTTGCCTAGAGGGTTCCCCCTTGAGAGATGGCTCAGCTCCCACCTGGGGTATACTTTTCTCTCAGTGATGACTCTGCCGCCCCTGGTGGAAAATTTGGAGAGTGTTGTGGGCGTTTTCTGACTCATCCTGTGCTGTTTTGTGTCCCCACTGAAGGACTTGACTTGCTGTCAGGTTAAGGCGTGAAGGGTGGCAGTGGTGATGCACCTGGCTGGTGGATAGTGCTAGAGCCCAGCTCCTGGGGTGGCTAGGAGGGCAAGGGGGGCAATTACCTTGTCTTGTAGTCCTCTTAAACCTTTCTGTAACTCTCCGAAGAGGCTTATCCATTTATGTCAAAATCTGCAAGCCATGGATTTTGCTTTGTTGTTGGATCACCCCTGTTAATATGTGTATTTATTAGTTTTCTGTGTATTCTTTAAGGCCAAGGAGCTGAGAATATATGTTTTTCAGCAAATTTGGAAAAACTCATTATTTATTCGAATGCTTCACTGCTGTCCTTTGCTGGACACTCCAGATACACTTAGATTGCTTGATGTATAAACAAAACCTCCTATTCCGTTCATTGTTTTAGTGTCTTTCTGTGTTTCAGTTTGGACAGTACATTATCCTGTGCCCACGTGCAATTCATTCTGTACTGTTTGATTTGTTAACCTCATGTGATGATGTTTAATGTCAACTTTTATAATTACTTTATTTTTTATAATGGTTATATTGTTGATATGATTTAGAAGGATTCAGGTTTAGGGAAAATTGAGTGAACTCATTGTTTCCAAGTTTGCTGTTTCTTCTTTAGGGGAAGGGGAGAGAGAGAGGAAAGCCACATGCAACTTTCCAAATGGCCCAGTACCCAGGGATGAGGAACTGCCACCTTGTATCAACTCAGGGTCCAGATGTGTGCATGTTGAGAGGGTTCTGCCCAAGTGGTTTGGATAGTTCTGAAATGCTGTTGATTTCACCAGTCCAAGGATGCTGCCACCCTGCCAATATTCATTGCTGACATGGTCAGCCTCGAGTCTCCGTTCACTGCTGTCATTGTTTGGGGTTCAAAGTTCTTCTGCATTGGCACCAAATGAGCTGCCAATTCTCCTTTTACATCAGGAGAGTCTGTGTCCACTGCTCCACCTTTTTCACTAAGTTCTTGCAGGTGGGCCCAAGGACCCAAGCCCTGCTGGATCCCCCAACCCTGGGGCTCACGAACCCCAAATCCACCTAGTAGGTAGACCCCAGGACCCAAGCCATGTGTAGATTTTGTAATTTATACATCTGGGTCTACATTTGTGTTCCTTTTAATGGTTTTCACAATCTTTAGTCCTGTATAACTTGAGTGTGGCCTGCACATGAGGTTGCCTTGGATGTACCCTGTCGTGTTCCAAGACCCGGCCATTTTTCCATAGGAATCGTGGTGTAAAGGGCATGTACTTTTGGGATTATGTGGAAAAGATGAGGATGAAGGGTTGGCATTGTGGCTTGCAGGTAAAGCTGTTACCTATGTCACCTTATTCTATATGGGTGCCCAGGTGAGTCCTGGTTGTTCCATTTCCAGTCCAGCTCTCTATGAATATTCCCCGAGAAAGCAGCAGAAGACAGTCTAAGTGGCTGGTCACCCGTGTGGGAGACCGAGCTGAAGTGCCTGGCTTTAACCTCACCCAGCCTTACTCAGTATAACCATTTGCAGTGTGAACAAGCAGATAGACCATTCATTCTCTCTCTCTCCCTCCCTGTCCCCTTTCTCCTCCCTCAACTGTGCCTTTCAAATAAGCAGAATTTTAATCAGAATTAAAAGTACACTCTTGCACTGTTGACACTGCCTTTTCCCCAATTGCCCCATACACATTTCATTTTTGCTGAGGGTTTTCTCAACACAAAATTTGTGACTTGTTAGGAATGTTTGCCTTCTCCATTTTGTAACTTCTACAGAGTTGACATTGTTAATTAGTCATCTTTCCATCAATTAAGAAAAGTTTTGTTTTGTTTGTTTTTTAGTCTACCTGAAAGGCTGGAGAGGAATCTAAAAACCACTGATTCACTCTGCAGGCTCCTGCAGTAGCCAGGGCTGAGCCAGGCGGAAACTAGAATGCCGGCTCTCCATCTGGATCTCCCACGTCAGCACTAGGGGCACAGTCACCTGAGCCATCATTACCTGCTTCTCAAGATGCATTTGCAGGAAGTTCAGTCAGAAGCAGAGGTGCTGGTGCTGCTGAGATAAGAGCAGTGTGTGTCCCTTATATTAACTTGACCTGCTGCATCACAGTGCCCCACCCTTCTATCATTTTAAATCAGACATCTTCATCTGTTTCCTCATTCACGTAATGAAATGCCATACATGCTTTAGCTTTAAAAAAAAATCATTTTTTTTCCATATGGAGAGCAAATGACATAGAAAAGAAGCAGGAATTGTAGCCAGATTCAACTGGCTCAAATGTAGCCTGTTTTAGAACTACGAATTCAGAATTTAGTAGATTTGTAATAGTCAGCTTGTCATTCTGATTTCACTTTACACACATATTTGATGGTGATAATTATGTGCATTATCATCTTAAAAACAATAGCATTTTATTTTTTGCTATTTGGAATTAAGTGACTTTTTGATGTAAATTGAATACTTTGTTAACTATATTCTTTATTTTACCTAAGGATTTTACCTCTGATGTACCAAAATTATAATTGTGGATTCCAGAGGTTGGTGGATGTACTCTGTGCAAGCTGCTCAGAACGCTGCCTCAGAAAAATAAAAGCAAGTGTAGTGCATGAATTTGATTAAAATATCTTTATTAGTCAAATTTTGTTTTTTCTCTTATGTTTTATTTGCAGGGAGGACTTCGATTTTTCATGTGCAACTTGGAAGCTAAGTCCACAGGGAAATGAAGCCGTCCAAGCACATAATGTCCGCAAGTTCTACCTGGGCAAATGTTCCGCAACTGATGTATCAAAAAGGGCTGCTTAAGTCACCCTTGTCACATAGACTGAAAGAGCGACGTAATAGAAAACTAGCGTGTGACAAAGCTGAACCCATGGTCTTAAGATCTCCACCAGCAGGAGAATCCCTTTTACGATACGCTTTGCCTATTCCCTCGAGTAAGACACAAGAACTACTGGGGAAGGACGAAAAGATTAAGATGATCACCAAACGTCTGGGCATGGTGAGACAATTACTGATCCCTGTGTTGGGTATCAGCGTATACTAAATACCCGTGTTTGAGATTTGTAACTGATGGCACGTGGAGGGAAATCTGGAGGAAGGCAATTCCAGGCTTGCCAGTCTTCTCCCTTCGGAGTGATGAATGTTTAACTTCTCTAGAAATGAATTATGTTAACACAAGGGGAATGTCTACTAAAGAAAATCGTTAGGAACTCATGCCCAGGATTTTGGTAGAGATGGGTCATGGTATACTCTGTCTTGCTTGACCAAAGTTCCAGAACTCCAACAGGACAGCAAGTATTGAGCACAAACTACATAGTACAGGCAGTCAGGGATGGTAAGCTACTCCTGTCAGTGGATGAGTAGAACCCTTCAGCAATTCAGCTTCTCAGATGCCACACGAAGGGCAGCCTTGCAAGCAGAGCTTTCAAAGGTAAACCTTTCAGGGCCTGGCACGGTGGCCTAGTGGATAAAGTACTTGCCTTGCAAGCACCCGGATCGCATACAGGTACTGGTTTGTGTTCTGGATGCTCCACTTCCACTCAAGCTCCCTGATTGTGGCTTGGGGAGGCAGTCAAGGATGGCCCAAAGCCTTGGGACCCTGCACCTACATGGGAGACCTGGAGGAGGCTCCTGGCTCCTGGCTTCAGATTGGCTCAGCTCTGGCCATTGTGGCCACTTGAGGAGTGATCCAGTGGATAAAAAATCTTTTCTCTCTCTGTCTCCTCTCTGTAAATCTGACTTTCTAAAAACAAAAACAAAAGCCGCTTTTCCATTTCATACAACTTCAGCTTGCAGTGAGAAAAACAAATGCTCTTTCTTTGTGTTTTACTTATACAGTCACCTAAAATTGAACTGCAAATACATCAGTTATCACACAAGAGCAATGAAAAGCATGAATGTGAAATGTAACATCAAACATCCAAACCACAAGTTTGTTCACATTTCTTGGGTTATGCTAAAAAAACATTCCTTTAAAATACATTACTTTTAGGGCCTAACACAATGGATCAGTGGCTGAATCTTGCTTTGCACATGCTTGGATCCCATATGGGCGCTGGTTCTTGTGCTGCCTGCTGCATTTCCCTATTCATTTCCTGCTTGTATCCTGGGAGGGCAGTGCAGGATGGCCTAAGGGATTGAGAACCTGCACCCATGTCAGAGGCCCAGAGGAGGTTTCTGGCTTTGGATCAAATGAGTTCAGCTCTGGCTGTTATGGCCTCTTGGGAGTGAACTAGTGGAATGAGGATCTTTCCCTGCCTTTCCAATAAACAACAAAACTTCACGTAAAAAAATGTATTACTTTTGGTGTTCATACTTCTATTTTTATGACTCCATTTAGAGGAGGAAAACAAAAAATTGAGGAATACCTACCTAATCCATGAACCATTCTTGGGCAGAATCTTGCCTTCTTAGGTAGGTATCTACACAGAAATGGTAGACTCATGAAGAGGATTTTTTTCTGGGGAGCAGGGTCCAGGAATGTCTTAGTTGCCCTATGATGATGTAAGATGAGATATAAGATGAAAAATATGAAGTTTTTTCCTATGTCAAGTCTAAATAGTGTCTTAATACATGCAAGTCTAATATGAACAAAGTCCTGGAACAATAGAATCAATTTTAAATTATGAAAAGTGTTTAATTTGTTTTGATTTTTTTGCAGTTTGTTTCTAGTTTGGAAGAAACATTTGGGTTAAACACTCAAGAAGGAGAAGAAGAAACAGCTATAGAACCTCAGCAGGAAGAGGTAACTGTACCTGTGAGAACACGTAACTGAAACAGAGATATTCATGCTGAAAAGAGCTAGATTTTCTTTCAGACTTCATAAATGTTCTGAGAATAAATTCCCCATCCATCAAAACAATTGTCTTATGGGACTTGAAAATGGTATGCTTGTATTTTTTCATTTTAAAACTACTTCAAATTTATTAATGAATATTTGTATCTTTTGCCTACTTGGAATAAAAATATCAAGTGTAGGCATGGGCCAGGCTGTTGCCCCAGTATGTGTGTCCTGTGGCATTTTAAACATGTTGTCTTGTATTTCTACCTTGATAGATAAAATAAAAGGAACAAATATAATCAGAGTTTAACATATTTTTATTGTGTACATTAAAGTAATGCAATAGTTAAGACAACTATATGGTTTGTGTCTTTCAACCTATTTATGGATTTTGTATATTTCTCAATATCCAGTTGCAGTATACATACTTGGCAAGACATTTCACAGTCATCTGGCTTTTCTTAGGGAGTTTTATGTCTTTGTTTATTGTAAGTTTTGATTGCAGGTTGATCAGTGCCTTGCTATGTATATTCAAATCCTAGACTAAGGCCAACCTTACCATCAAAACTTAAAGATAAACCTTTCTTGATTTCATGCTTGTTAGTTAACTCTTCTCTGTGCTTAAAAATAACTTTAGCCCTGAGTGTTGGGGGCGGTGGAAATACCCTTTCTTTGTGTTTCTTTTTGCACAGTGACCCAAGGAAATCATGTTACGCCCTGAGTATTTTGGCTATAGGAGGGAGCATTAGGCGAACGGGACTAGTCCATCATTAACGTACCAGCAATGCAACAGCAGTTATTTTGTCTTTGAGACAATTCTTAGAGTGTACTTGATCTGGGTGGAAAGTTTCTGGGTTTCCTCGTTGTAATATTAATATATTTCAAAGTATTCGTAACCATATATTTACTGTGTATGTCCTTGAATAGCATATAGTTTCATCTAGCTTGCTTACTAGCCTGGCAATCTGTCTTTTAATTGGTGTTTAGTTTACTTATTTAATTAAACTCCATGTCATTTAGTTCAAATAGAATGCTAACTAACTAGTATGTTAGTTAATTTATCATCTTCCTGGTTGCTTTATTTTATACATATATATTCTTTGCCCCTTTGTTCCTTTTCTCTTGTTTGGTTACTCTTTATGCACATTTTAGTGTTTTGGTTTATTTACTCTTTGTTTAAATAAAACTTTTTATGTCTGCTCAGGAAACTTAATGTATATCTTAAACATCACGGTTTATCTTGAAATACCACTTGATTTGTAATGTGTGGAACTTAGAGCAGTATAGTCGCATTGGCCCCTGCTGCTTTGTGTGTGTTATCTTATCTCTCCCCTGCCTTGCCTTGTCTGACTGTTTTTAAGATTTTAGTCATTGGTGTTGAGTGACGTGATGATAGATGTCTAGGAGAAATTTTCTGTTCATGTATTCTGCTTTGAGTCCAGCGATTGAGTCTGTCAAATTTTTTCACTGATTTTTCTCAACTTATGATTTCTTCAAATATTTTACTACTGTTCCTTCCTCTTCTCATGTGAGTCCAACTACTCATGTCGAAGACTTCTTGGTTAGTAAGAAGTACCTCATACTATGTTTCTTTATTTCAATGTTTTCTTGTTTCTCTGCTTTACTTTGGATGGTATAAGCCTAACTTCAAGTTCACTTATCCATTTTTTTTTTAGTTTCTATTATGCTATAAAGTTCCACCTGATAAATATTTGATACAGTTTTCACAGCCTGGGACTGTACCTTTTGGTTGATGTTTTGAAGTTGAAGTTTTTATGTGTCTTCTACTGTCATCCTTCTCTTCACTTTTTCTGTTTTCCTAAAATTTCTTCAATGTTATCAATAATAGGTTAAGAGGTTTTTTGTGCTAATTCTATTATCTGTGTGACCAGCATGTTTCTTTGCATGGTTATGTCATTTTTGAAATTATTTTTTGACAGTATACTACAACCTGTAATTTAAAAAAAAATGTATGTTTTTGAAAGGCAGAGAGAGCAAGAGCGAGAGATCTTGCACCCACTGTTTCTCCCCCTCAGAGTTCCTCCTGCAGCCAAGACAGGGTCAGGCAGAGTCAGGAAGCCAGGAACTTAGTGCAGCTCTCCCAGGTAAGTGGCAGGTACACAAGTTCTTACCACATTGCCTGTTTTTCGCTAAGTGCTTATTAGTAGGACTTTGACAATGAAAGCAATGCAAGAATTGAATTCAGCAATCTGATATGGGATGTGACCATCAGAGCTAACACCTAAACTGCTGTACTGAATACCTGCTTCTACCCTTTTGTCTTTTGAGTGGGTTTCATAGATTTTCATATATTTTGTAAATTTAAAAAAATTATTTCCTTTTTTTGCTGTGTTTAGGACATGTGTGTATGTGTCTGTGTGTATGTCTGTGTGTGTGTAAGCAGAGAGGAGTGAGAGAGAGAGAGAGAGAGAGATCTTCTATTATTTACTGCCTTAGTTCTTGGAATGCTCAGAGCTGCTCCAGGAGTCTTAGAACCCAAGCAGGTCTACCACATGGTTGTCAGGCTCCCAAGTATTGAACCATTGCTTGCTCTCTCTAAGGGTATATAGTTACTACATTGCAAATGTTGTATATGAAGCTATTATGGTGTTGTACTGTTTCATTTTCAAAAAAAAAAATAGTAATAAGCCTGTTCTTTATCTGGTGAATGTCTCATCTCTTAGAATTGAATGGGCCTGGGCATGTTTAACATTAACCTTTCAGTAAGTTGACTTCTTGTCTGATTTTTGAGATCTAGTATTAAAAAGAAAATTTGAGAATCAGATAGAGACTGGATCTGTGATCTTGCATTGCTTGAAAAAATAGTAGGAGGAAGCAAGAGAGAGCAAGCACTCCCATCTACGGATTCACACCCCAAGTGCCCAAAATATCTGGGTCTGGGCCATGCCAAACCTGGAAACTGGGAACTCAATCCAGGTCCCCCATGTGTGTGGGAGAGATTTGATTATATGAGTTATTGTTTACTTCCTCTCAGGGTGTCATCAATGGGAAGCTGATGTCAGGGGCCAAAGAAGAGTGTCAGACCTAGACATTCCTACTGGGATCCAGAATTCTAACCACTTCCTTAAGCACTAGATTATATGCCTTTAATCTTCCTGATGCAATTATTTATTTTTAAATCATTTTGACATTTTGATTCAGTTCACCATACAAACAACAGGATAACGTGACTCAGCTTTCTAGAAGTATATACAAGTCTATGTGAGGACATATTTATTTATTCATCTTGGGTAATAGAGCAGAAGTGGTGGCTTACATTGTAAATATGTTTTATTTAACAAACAACGGCCAGACTATTTCACAACATAGCCATACAGTTTTATATTCCCACAAACTGTGAATGAGAATTCCAGTGGCTTTTCGTTATTATCAGAGATTGCTGCTTGACAGTCTTTTAAATTTGTGTCAATCTAGTGAATACACCTATTTTTATACCACATTCTTGGCAACATTCAGGTGGGAAAGGGTGCGGTTGGAGAAAAAAAAATGGTTGGATGGAGTTAGGACTTTTGCTTTGGAAACCATTCCCATCCCAGTGTGTCTGCCAGGCTAACTGGCTGTTAGAGGCTCACTCGGTTTGCTTCATGATTTTATGCCAGCAGAAGGCCTCCCTCCTTCCAGCATTCAACTTTTAGGTGTGCAAATGGCTCTGTGGGTTCATCTGTTAAGTGCTTGCTCTGTGGAGTTCAATCTACATGTCTTTTTTGTGTTCTTTTCAGTATCCCAAGGAAATGCATAAACATTCTTGAGTGTTATTCTTGCCAATTGGCTCTATCTACAACCTCCACAACTCATGAATAGCAGTGATGTGAAAGTAGGCATCCTTGGTTGGTTCCAGATCTTATTGGATTTGCTACCAGCATCTTTCCATTCAGTATGGTTGTGGCTTTGGATTTTTCTATTTTGTCTTGTGTGGAGAAGTGTTCTTCTCATACCTAGTTTACATGAAGTTATAATAATGAAAGGATGTTGTATTTTGTAATATGCTTTGTCTGCATCGGATGAGATAATCACATGCTGTTTATTCTTCCATTTGTCAATACTATGTATCACATTGATTAATTTGCTATGTTGAACCATCCCTTGGTCCAGATGAATGACCTTTCTGATTTGATGTTGGATTTTATTTATTATTTATTTTTAAAGGTTTATTTCATTTTTATTGGAAATTCAGATATATAAAGAGGAGGAGAGACAGAGAGAAAGATCTTCTGTCTATTGATTAACTCCCCATGCAGCCCCAATGGCTGGAGCTGAGCCGATCCAAAGCCAGGAGCCCGGAGCCTATTCCAAGTCCCCCATGTGGGTGCAGGGTCTCAAGCATTTGGACCATCTTCCACTGGTTTCCCAGGCAACAATCAGGGAGCTGGATGGGAAGTGGGTCTGCAGGATTAGAACCAGCGCCCATATGGGATCCTGATGTGTGCAAGAGGAGGAGTTTATCCTCTAGGCTACTGTGTAGGCCTGTGATGTTATTAGCTATTTGATTAGCTATTTTGTTGAGGATCTTTGTCCTTTGTATCTGTGTTCAGAAGACATACTGGTGTGTAGTTCCTTTTCTCCCTCTTTCTATCTGTCTTTTTTGGTTTGGTTTTGGATGCTGACCTAGGAGGATATCCTCCCTTTAACTTTTAGTAGAACTCTTTATTTATTTATTTAATAATACAGTTCCATAAGCTCTGGGATTTCCTTTCCCCTTTCATCAAATCCCTTCCCCTCACTGATTTTCCCTATATTGGTTTAGTGTAGTTGTTCAAAAAGTCATAAGTCCAACATTCTCCTATTTAAGTTTATTCTAACATTGTAGTAATGGATAATGTCAGATAGTCCAACATCCTCTTGTCAGCATACATTTTTTTAAAGATTTTTTTTGCTAAAATTTTATTTTGAAATTTTACAGTACAATTTCATAGAGACTGGAATCTGCCCCTCAATATCTCACTTCCCGACTGATTTTCCTCATGTTACTACAATAGTATAGTCCTTCACAGAGTCTTGATTGCATCAGTCTCTTATTTAAGTGTTCCCTGACATTGCTGGTACAGACAATGTCAGACAGTCCAGCATCCCATTGTCTACACATTTCCAACAGTTTCATTGGGAGTCCATCTTTGATTTGGAAGCAGGGATGCATATTGCATTATATCCCCACATCTGGATACGGTAGTCTCTATTACTCTATCACTCTACATTCCCTTAAATAAGAAACCATGAAATAAGATCAACAACTGATATGAATTAGAACAACAACAAAATTACAGCACTGTGGAGTGGAAAAAAAAATGTGCCACTGAATAACCAATGCATGGGTGACAAAAGGAAAATAGAAAAGTCTCTTCACTAAAATGATGCCACTCCCCATACTGATCTCCACAGCAGCTGTACTAGCCTACACTCTCACCAGTAGTGAAGGAGAGTACCTTTTTCCCCACATCCACACCAGCAGGTGTTAGTTGAGTTCTGAATGTAGGCCTGTCTCACTGGAGCTAGGTGGCACCTCAACATGGCTTTAATTTGTTATCTCACTCATGGTTAGGGAGCCTGAGCATCTCTTCCTATGTCTGTTAGCCATTTGAATCTATTGTTTTGAAAAATGTCTGTTCATTTCCTTTGTCCATTTTTTTAAAAAAGACTTATTTATTTTTACTGGAAAGGTGGTATACAGAGGAGGAGAGACAGAGAGGAAAATCTTCCATCCAATGATTCATTCTCCACGTGGCCACAATGTTTGGAGGTGAACCAATCTGAAGCCAGGAGCCAGGAACTCTTCCCGGTGTCCCACGTGGGTGCAGGGTCCCAAGGATTTGGGCTGTCCCCCACTGCTTTCCCAGGCAACAAGCAGGGAGCTGGATGGGATGCAGGGCTGCCGGGATTAGAACCCGTGTCCATATGGGATCCTGGCACATGCGAGGCCAGGACTTTAACTAGTATGCTATCGTGCTGGGCCCATTCTTTGTCCATTTTTAACAGGTTTTTTGTTTAGAAGCTCTTTGTAAAACCTGGATATTAGTCCCCTATCAATTGTGTAGTGTGCAAAAATTTTCTCCCATTTTGTTAGTTGCTGCTTCACTTTTTTGTTTCCTTTGGTGTACAGAAGCTTTTTAGTTTGACAGAGTATGATCTGTTCATTTTGGCTTTGACTCCCTGTGCTTTTGGCATCTTTTCTATATATAAAAAAAAGTATGTATTTTATTGTAAAGTCAGATATACAGAGAGTAGAAGAGACAGAGAAAAAGATCTTCCATCCATTGGTTCACTCCTCAAGCGGCCACAATGTTTGGAGGTGAACCAATCTGAAGCCAGGAGCAAGGAGCCTCTTCTGGGACTTCCACGCGGGTAGGATCTCAAGGCTTTGGGCTGTCCTCCACTGTGTTCCCAGGCACAAGCAGGGAGCTGGATGGGAAGCAGGACTGTTGGAATTGGAACCAGCGCCAATATGGTGCATGCAACACAAGGACTTCAGCCTCTAGGTGCCATGCCAGATCTTTGGTGTCCTTTCTAAGAATTCTTTCCATTTTCTTGTTTCTCGGAAAGTGCTTCCCATATTTTCCTTAAATCGCTTGATGGTTTCTGAGTGCAGATTTCTGTCCTTGATCCATTTAGAGCTGATTTTTGTACAGTGTGACAGTGTGGGTCTTGCTTCTTTATTCTGCAAGCTGCCTCCAGTTGTCCCAACAGCATTTGTTGAAGAGACTGGGCTTTTCCCCAGGATTCTTTTCAGTTTTTTTTTTTTTTTAATTATAATCATGCATTTCATCAGCCTCTAAATATTCGTATTCTAATATTGGCATGTTTCTTTTAAGGAGTTATGTTGTCTTTTTCTTTCTTGTATTTCTACATTTGTTTTTAGGCATTTCTTGAAAGAGTTGCTTTTCTCGTTTTGTGGTTTTTAAAAATTATTTCATTGATATAAACAGAACAAGTGCTGCAGATTTCACAGCACAGAAGTGTCAGGATACTTTCTCCATGACCTCCCTCCCTGTGTTCTCCATCCTCCCTGTGTTCTCCATCCTCCCTGTACTCTCCATCCTCCCTGTGCTCTCCATCCTCCCTGTGTTCTCCATCCTCCCTGTGTTCTCCATCCTCCCTGTGTTCTCCATCCTCCCTGTGTTCTCCATCCTCCCTGTGTTCTCCATCCTCCCTCCCTGTGTTCTCCGTCCTCCCTCCTTGTGTTCTCTGTTCTCCCTCGCTGTGTTCTTCATCCTTGCTCTGTCTTATTGCTTTCCTATATTTTTATAATGGTATACTTTGAGTTCACTTCTCAGAGGTTTAATACTCTCAACAACTTGAAAACAGAAAACAAAACCAAGACAAAAACTTAATGTTCTTAAGGTGTATAGATAAAGGCTGTAAGCAGGAATTTCTGATGTCCATCTTACTTCTCCATTTTGAAAAAGATTTATTTGCTTTTGTTGGGCAAAGTAGATTTACAGAGAGAGAGGGAGAGACAGAGAGATCTTCCATCTGCTGTAGTCTCTATCAGTGGTTGAAGCTGAGCCATTCTGAAGCCAGGATCCAGGAAATTCCTCTGGCTCTCCCATAAGGGTGCAGGGTCCTAAGGCCTTGGGCCATCTTCCACTGTCTTCCTGGGTCACAAACAGGGAGCTGGATGGGAAATGGAGCAGCGTGGACACAAACCAACAACTTATATGGGATCCTGCTGCTTGCAAGGCAGATTCTTAACCAATTTAGTCACTGTGCTGGGCCCCTCACTTTTATATTTTTGTACTTTTTATTAGTTACCACTTATTATAGAGAATTTGTCTTTTTCGAACTGGCTTATTTCACTAAGCATAGTGGTTCCCAATTGCATCATTTTGTTTCGAAAGACAGGAGTTCATTCTTTTAGCTGAGCAAAATTCAATCATGTAAATACACCACATTCTTTTAATGTGGTCTTCCATTGATGGACATCTGAATTAATTCTGTCTTTTAACTGTGGTCAGTTGAGCTTTGTGAACATGAACGTATGAAAAACTGTTGTATGCTGATTGCATTTCATTTGAGTAAATTCTGAAGGTGGGACGACTGTGTTACTTGCAAATCTGATGATTATAACCTTTAAACCATGCTTCTATGCCTCAGTGGGGTGTCAGCTGCTCCCTTGGTTATCGTGAAGCTGGGATCTCTTCCAGCTTGGCTTCAGGAGCTGTGTACCCACTTGTTGCTGTGTGGTTGCACTTTCCATGCTGCTTGGCATGCCCTCTCTTTCTTCTGGCAGATTTCCCCCTGCAAACGTCTCTTTCACTGTCCCTGGTTATTTACTTCCTTTGCCTTCTGTCATCTGCCCCTGCTCTGAATCAGCAGATATTTCCCCTATTCATCCTTCTTCAACATCAGGGGTTTGTGTATAAGTCACTGTTCTAGTAGAAGAAAATCATGAAACTTAATCTGTTCCCACAGCATTTTATATTTCCTGTTAGACAAGCTTAAATAACTATATCTAGCTCTTGGCAAGTATGCTTAGAATCAAAGTTCACAGAGTCTAGTAGAGATATTTTGAATGCAATGCACTGCGTGACACTCAGGGATTGCAGGCTTTTAGGGTTGTAATGCTTGATCAGCTCCAGTTGTGTAAGAGAGTGGGCAAGCAGAACTATTACTGGGTATATGCAGTTGGTAGGCCACGCTCCAGAATATACTGTCTTCCTCCTGTTTTCCTTGGGAGAATTTCCTGCTATAGAAATTGAACCACAAGTCTTATGCTCCTGGCTCCTGGTTTCAGATTGGCTTAGCTCCAACCATTGTGGCCACTTGGGGAATGAACCATTGGACATTTACCTGCAAGTACAGTTGTTTTGTCAGTAGAAGTCCCTCAGAATTCATTCCTCACCTGCAACATACTCCTTCAGTGGTCCTGCCTCCCACACATCCCCTTACCCTCTTCCCCAAGCAATCCACAGTCCCTACACTTGGGAGTGCATGGTTTCCACAGCCTAGTCTTCTGAAGCCCAGTCTAGCAGTGGGGTGGTGTGCTGGCCTGGAGCACTGCCCACCCAGTAGTGTCCCAAGCTCCTGGAATGTCGGCTGGCCTGAGACCTTGTCTCACCACCAAGATCCAGCCCCACTCATAGTTCTTCAAACCCAGTCCACCAGCAGACCATGCCAGCAAGCTAAGCTAGGGCTCTCTCCTCCCCTCCTCCACAGCTCCTGGGACCAAACACATGAGAAAATCCCCAGGATTGTTTTGCCTGCATGGGCATGATCCCCTAGGGCCTTGAATACCCCCACCTTTGCCATCCCCTGTCACTCTGCAAGCCTGCTCGGCCAAACCCACACAAACCCACTGCCTTAGTGTCAGTTCAAAGGTGGAGGATGCCAGGCACCAATCTTATGGTTTAATGATCAAAGATTTAAGAGCAAGATGATAATAGTCTCGGCTTCTTCTGAGGTGTCTCTCCCTGACCAACTCACAGCCTCCATCTTTCTATACCCTCACATTGTGTTGTCTTGGTTCCTGTGCATTCTTTTCTAAAGGAAACCAAGTCAGTTTGCAACAGGATTTCACAGACGTGCTGCTAATTGACTTCTTTTTTTTTTTCTTTTTTTTTTTTTAATAGGCAAGACAGATTTCCAGAGAGAAGAGCAGAGTGAAAGATGTTTTAGCGGCTGGGTCACACCCCCAAGAGGTTGCAGCGGCCAAACGTGAACCAATCCAAAGGCAGGAGCTCAGAGCTTCTTCCAGGTCTCCCTTGCAGGTGCAGGGTCCCAAAGCACAGGGCCATCCTCTACTGCTTTCCCAGGCCACAAGCTGGGAGCTGAAATGGAAGTGGAAAAACCATGACAATATCTGGCACTCACATGGGGTCACAGCCCATGCAAGGCAAAGACTTTAGCGACTAGGATACCAGGCAGACCCAGCTAATTAGCTTCTCAAAAGTGCTGTCTTACAATAGAGTCACATTTGTGGTCTACCCTTCATGATACAAAATATTGGGAGACACATTTCTGTCCTTAGCAGTTGGAAGGACACAGTGATCTGCCCCAAAGGCAACAACCACATCTGAGGAGCATATGGTTTTAAATTAGTGTTATGATTGCCCTTAATTTCATTTAATTTATTTCTGTACATTTGTTGGTTTTTGTTCATAAGATTTATTTATTTTTACTGTAAAGGCAGACTTAGAGAAGGAGAGACAAAGAGAAACATCTTTCATCTGCTGGTTCACTCCCAAGTGGCAAAAATGGCTGGAGATGAGCTAATCCAAGGCCAGGAGCCAGGAGTCAGGAAATTCTTCCAGGCCTTCCATGTGGGTGCAGGGTCCCAAGGCTTTGAGCCGTCCTCAACTGGTTTCCCTGGTCATAAGCAGAATCCTGGAAGGGAGGTGGAGCAGTGAGGACATGAACCAGTGCCCATTGGGATCCTAGCACATGCAAGATGGGGAATCTAACCACTAGGCTTTGACCTACATATCACAGTCTCAAGACACTGTTAAAAAAAAAAAGAAGAAGAAGCTATTATTTTAGAACTTCCCGTAAAACCTCCAGTAGTGGTGGGTAGTGCTGTGCCAGTGCAAGATGGGCCAACACAGAGCCTGATGGGCCACTTGGTGCTGTCCAGTCTGGATTTTTGTGATGTGCACATCTGCAGGAGGGAAGAAATACAAGTAACTGTTCTCCCACACCATTCAAGCACTTTGGATCATTGTGCTTTCTTTCAGTCAAACTTTCTACTAAATGTGTGTATAGATAGATAGATAGATAGAGAGATAGATAGAGAGATAGATAGATAGATAGATAGATAGATAGATATAGATATAGAGCAGAGAGAATAATGGAGTGTGTGTGTGTGTTAGAGGAGAGTCCCAGTGACATCACAGGTGGTTGTTATTTTGAAGATTTGTTTGTGTTGTAAAGTCAGAATTACAGAGAGAAGGAGAGATGGAAAGAAAAATCTTTTCATCCCCTGGCTCTCTCCCCAGCAACAGCAACAGCAGAGCTGAGCTGATCCAAGGCCAGGAGCCAGGAGCACCTCCAGGGTCTGCCCCCCAAAAGTTGTTCTCTTACTACCAAATGCAGTGTGAACTTCACCTGTTGTTTGAACTTTTGGTCTTTGCTGTCTGGATGTTGCTTCAGAACAG
Source organism: Ochotona curzoniae (assembly GCF_017591425.1). NCBI lineage: Eukaryota > Metazoa > Chordata > Mammalia > Lagomorpha > Ochotonidae > Ochotona > Ochotona curzoniae. Next base: position 398,788 of record NW_024466752.1, read on the forward strand.
CTGAGTGTGTGTGTGTGTGTGTGTGTGTGTGTGTGTGTGTGTGCTGGGGGTGCCTTTTTGCTTGATGTGACTGTTTTCATGCCTTTAGTGATTAGAAAGTAGTGTAAAGATGGGATCAAAATGAAATTTTAATAGTGGAATTTCATCTCACATTGCCACTTATTATACATCTTGGGTGGTGAAAAAAGGGTGAGGAATACAGACATACAGAGGCCATGCTCAAGGACTACCTGTTTTTGGATTTTTTCCATGGGAAGCCAGAAAGCAAGCAGGTACTAGGGAGGCCCAGAGTTGGAGTGCAAGAGTGAGGGAAGCACAGGACCAAAAGATTGAGCCCCTCCATATCATGGTCCTTTATGGGGGATTGTGAGGGGAGAGATTATACAACTATGCAATTCTGCCCCCTCTCAGGTTCCAGGTGATGATAAATGAGCATCACAGGAGGGCTCTGTTATAGCAAGATACTGAACAAGCTTGGCAAGTAATTGTTTGGATTGGTTTGGTTTCTAAGTAGATGTTACTTAGCTTGTCCTGTACTGCATTCCTCTGGATTAGGGGTAGTGGTGGGTGAAGTATACAAAAGAGAAAAGAAAATGCTTAAACTTTGGAAAAACTGCAGTTTCAAGCAGAGGAAGAGGGAGGAGGAGGGAGAGAAGGGGTTGTGGTCGCTCAGATTCTCAGTGAGGAAAGCTAGCAAGGAACTTCAGACAGAGGAGGGTGAAGGAAGGAGTGAGATGTGAGAAGTAGGTGGAGCACAGTGTGATTTAGACAGGTAAGATGATGGAGGGAAACATTGATTATTGATCAGATTGCATAATATTGCTTTACAGGCAGCTGGCTTATGCTGTAGGCACAAGGAATATCCAAGTGGCTGCAATGGCCAGAGCTGAGCTGATCCTAACCTAGGGGTCAGGAATTTCTTCCAGGTTTCCAGTGCTGGTAAGATTCCCAAGGCTTTGTACCATCTTCCACAGATTTCCCAGGCCACAAACAGGGAGCTGTGTGGGAAATGGGGCCACCAGGACAAGAAAAATTGCTCAAATGTGATCCTTGCTAGTGTCAGGCCTCTAGGCTACTGTACCAAGCATAAATGTTAGATTTCTATAATGACAAAATACAAGGATGAACACAGGTTGCACTCATGTGAGGTGTTGAAAAGCAGATAACCTATAGCCCCTGAAACAAGATCAGAGATATACAAATCCAGGCCTAGCTACAGGCATACAGGGCTCAAGACATGAGGAGGCAGACAAGGCTTGTATAAGTTTCTAAAACACAGGAAGAAATACAGAACATGTCACATAAACCAGCACAGTAGGTGGGGATCCATTTATAGTCTCAAGTTTGCGTTTCCTTGCATATACTGAAAACCAGCCATTGTGGCAATGCATTAACAAAATTATCAAAAAATACGGGTCTTGAACGATGGCTCAGTGGCTAAATCCTTTACTTGCATATGCTGGGATCCTATATGTGCACCAGTTCATGTCCCATCTGCTCCAATTCCCATCTAGCTCCCTGCTGTGGCCTGGGAAGGCAGTAGATGATGGCCCAAAGCCTTGGGAGCCTGCACACACATGGAATACCTGGATGAGGCTCCTGGCTTCAGATCAACTCGTTTCTGGCTATTGTGTCCACTTGTGAAGGGAACGAGCAGATTCAAGCCTTTTCTCTCTGTCTCTGCATTTCTATGTAAATCTGTCTTTCCAATAAATAAGTCCCAAATTAAAGTCGTGAAAGTCATTAAGAAAGAAATGCCATATAAATAATCAATTTCAGGAATATTAACACAATTCTTCATAAAACTTGTAATCTTCCACGAGATCATGAGAGGATTTTCTGAAATACTTAGGAATAAGATGTTTTAAAACAGGGCCCAGGGTAGTAGCCTAGTGGCCCTAGGTCCTTGCCTTGTACACACTGGGATTCCATATGAGCACCAATTCTCATCCCAGCAACCCTGCTTCTCATCCATCACTCTGCTTGTGGTTGTGTAGCTGTTGAGGATGGCCCAAAGCCTTGAGACCCAATATCCATTTGGAGATGGGAAAGGCTCTGGGCTCCTGGCTTCAGACTGGCACAGCTCCAGCCATTGTGGCCACTTGGAGAGTGAATCATCGGACAGAAGATCTTCTCTCTGTCTCTCCTCCTCTCTGTATATCTGACTTTATAAAAAAAAAAAAACAAAACAAATAAATCTTAAAAAAAAAAGAGATGAAACACTATGAAAAAAAATACAGAGCAGGAAATGAACATAACTAGGAGAAATGAGATTGAAGATATTATAGTTTCTAATATTCTTCAGTTCTGCATTTTTAAAAAGATTTATTCATTTTTATTGGAAAGGTGGATATACAAAGAGGAAAGACAGAGTGGAAGATCTTATGTCCAATGATTCACTCCACAAATGGCTGCAACAACTGGAGCTGAGCCAATCCGAAGCCAGGAGCCTCTTCCGGGTCTCCTACGCAGGTGCAGGTTCCCAAGGCTTTGGGCCGCCCTTGACTGCTTTCCCAGGCAACAGGCAGGGAGAAGAGTGGGAAGCAGGGCCAGCGGTGCTAGAACCATAACCTATATGTGAACCTCATGCATGCAAGGCACGGACCTTAACCACTACACAGTACCGCCAGACCCTCAGTTATGAATTTCAAAAATTCAAATGAACAAATGAAAAAAAAAACGCCTATATAAATAAGAAAGTTCCAGAATGTGATGAGCATTCAGTGAGGTGTATCTGCAGACACTTGTACTTATCAGTATCCAGGCTTGAACCTGAAGCAGAGAGGGAAGGAGAGGCCAGGAGGTGGACTGATGTGAGAGGCGACAGCGGCCCCTGCAAGAGAGGAGGCCATGTCCAGCCTGAGGTGGAGCCCCACCAATCACTCCCCCTCCCTCCAGAATTCTACCTGACTGCCCCTCTGCCCTTTGTGATTATGATTGGCTGCACATTGTGATGTCATGTGTAGTCAAGGTGTGTGGGAGTGGTCCAATCAGGCGCACCCAGGAAGCCCTGTGGCAGCAGGCTGGTGGAGGTTGTTGTGGGCGCCGCCATAGCTGCGTTGCTGGTTGTGCTGGTGGAGAGGCGCAGGTGGCTGAGCCAGTGCTGCCCTGTGAGCTCCCTCCCCGCAGGAGCCTGTGCAGGACACCCGACTGGTGAGAAGCTGGGAAGGGTGAGTGTGTGAGAGCATCTCCTGAGGCCGCGGGGCGGGCGGGGGCCAGGAGGGGGACCTTGGGGTCCTCACTCTGCAGCACTGACCTTGAACACTAGGACTCACAGTGGAACCCATTGTGCAGTGAGGAGGGGGCAGTGCCCAGGGACAGTTCGACCTTCATGTTGGGCAGGATTTCCTTTTTTGTTCTTTTCTCTTTGCTATGCTTTTCTTTATATTTCTTTCTTCTGTTTCCTTCTTTTCTTTTGTATTCTTTTCTTTCCACTTCTTTCTCTTCTCTTCTCTTCTTTTCTCTCTCAGTCTCTCTTTCTCTTCCCGTTTTTCCTTCCTGACTTCCTTCTTTTTTTCGTTTTTTTCCCCCAATTTAATACATTTTTTTTTTTTCATTTGGTCCGGATTTTGAGTTCAGACACAGCGTCTCCAGCCCCCAGCTCAGTCCTCAGTGAAGCTCCTCCTAAGGGTCTGGGGCAGTTTTCTTGTTGCTCACACCAGACCAGCACAGACTCCAGCAGTTAGAACAAACAGCCTTGTTTTGCTCAGAGTTTTGCTGCAAGGTTGAGGGGCAGCATGTGGTGCTGGCGTTGTGCTTGGCAGAGGCCTGGGGTGGCACAGCGACCTTGTAAACAAGCAAAGGGAGTGCATGGGGACTCACGCAAAGGGGCTTCTCTAGAAGAAGCTGAGGAAGGAGCTGTGAAGGCAGCACTACTGATCTATCCTGATTGCTTTTGGTATGTTGTCACCCATTCCCTTAAGTTCTCCCAACTGGGATAAAATTTCCCCATGAGTTGTAGAGGGAATAATTCAGGTTCAGCAGAGACCATTAAGGAAGGGAATAAATCTCTGAATGTCCAGAATTCTTGCCTCAATGCCAAGTGCTGCTCTGCGCCCTGAAAATCACACCAGGATTCACTATTTCCTCCAAGATACAATTCAGTAATTTGTCTTTTTTTTTTTTTTTTAAATTTCTATCTCACAAAATAAGCATTAGCTGTTTAGAAGAACTGTTTGTTGTGAACAATAGGTGTGGGAAAAAAGCAGAAAATGGACACCTGACACAGCACAGGAAGGCATCTCTGCCCTGTGTCGGTGTGTGTGACTGTGGTTCAGATGACATTGGGACTCCTGTGTCTCCATCAGAATGCCTGGGTTTCCTTTCTGTGGATATGCTGTGTGCAGCCACTGTCCAGGCTGGGAGGCAGCAGACAGTGGTTTGGGTACCAGTGTGCAAATTATTTGACTTATTTTTGGTGCTGTGGCTGTTGCAGGCATATGGGAAGTGGGAGAGTGGATGAAAAAGTCTGCCTTTAAATAAGAAAAAGACTAAATTATCTGTTAGACATTCTTCAACATTTGTTCCCCCATTCATACATTTTCATGGTCCTCAGTACACTCTTTGTTTTGCTGAGTTTCAAAACACTTGTAACAAACAAGTGTGGCTGTCTTATCCTCTTTCTCACTCATTCCCCCTGAAAGATAGCAGTAGATTGGGTGGGGGTTACCATTCAGAGTGGCAGCTGATGCCCTAAAACCTGAGGGCATTCTTGGTGTTTCATCCAGTTTATATAGCTAACCCTTTGGAGCATTAATATTTTCTTTACCCATCCAGAGCTCCATTCCTTGGTGACATATTAATATCATCTAAAGAAATGATTAATGCACTCTAGGTTCTCTCAGCCTTGGCTACCTAGGGAGTAAAACCTTGGCAAAGGCCCAGGTACATCCTAGGGTCGTGAGCTTGGGATACACAGCAATTTCATTTTGCATCCACAAGTTGGTTTAGTCAAAGGGTAATTTGCACCAACAATGAATCTTTGTGAAGGTAAAATTTTGGTGGGCTAGAGCACTTATCAGTTTGTGAGTGTGTTTGTGACTGTTTTCATAAGTTATTTTAGGGAATGTTTGCAGTGGTCTAATTCTGGTGGCTAAAGGGTACAAAAAGTTGTGAGTGTATTTGACTTGTTTAATAAAAAGTTAGTATCACTTGTGCTCAATGTCTGGGAGAAGTGTCCTTTTTAAAATTTCATTTTATTTTTATTTGGAAAGCAGATACACAGAGAGGAGAGACAGAGAGGAAGATCTTCTGTTCATTGATTCAGTCGCCATGTGACTGCAAAGGCCTGAGCTGCACCGATCTAAAGCTCGGAGCCTAGATCCTCTTCTGGGTCTCCGACATGGATGCAGGTTCCCAAGGTTTTCAGGTGTCCTTCACTGCTTTGCCAGGCCAGAAGTAGGTAGTTGAATGGGAAGCAGGGTCATCGTCGTGATTAAAACCAGCACCTACATGGTATCCCGGTGCATGCAAGGGGAGGATTTTAGCTGCTAGAATACTGACATGGGCCTCCTAGATAGCTTCTAAAGGGGGCAAAAGCCTGGGAACGTGGGGAAGCTGTTGAGTGTGGGTCTCCCTGTGAAGTGTAAGCAGGCTGCTTCCCAGAGCTCATTCTCTGTCATGTCCTGGTGCTTTGATTTCTAGTTTGTTCACTTCATGGCTGATCCGCTGCTAGTTGCATCTGTAGCCAACTTGCCCCGCATGCCACTCCAGGCTCTTGAGGTTCTGCTGGCATCCCCAGCAACCCTTACCTACATGCCAACCCTTCCAGGCCCAGCTGGGCTATGCTGGCCCACAGTGAGTCTCTAGAATGCCCCCTCCCACAAGCCCACTGCACCAGGGCCAGGTGGTCTCAGCCAGCGCCCCATGTGCTCACAGCTGCCCTCACTTGCTCCAAGACAGCTCTGCCGGCATCCCCTGCGCCACTTCTCAGGCCACCCTGTCACCCCACAGGCTGCTCTAGGTCTAGGTCGTCTTTGCCACATCATCCCGCACCACAGCAGGTATACCCCACCAACCTGCTGGTCAGGGCCAGGCAGTTAGGTTGCGTCCACCCCCTGTCTACATCCCCAGTGTGCCTGTAACACACCTGCCTGGCACACAGCCTATGGGCAGGCCAATTCGGCCACCTACTTCTTCAGACAGCCTCTTGCCCACCAGCCGCTGCCACGCTCGTTAGTCTGGGCTGGTCTCTGCTTCCCCTTCACCCACACCCCACCCGACACAATGACGTGTTTTCCTGGATGGAGCCAGGCCTCCTGGGCCAGAGTTCATGGACCCCAACCTTCATGCACCACACTCTGCCTGCATTCCAACACCAGACCCCCTCACCCAGCACCTACACTTCCCCTAGCATTCCTGCCTTGTCCCCTGTTGCAGGGACAGGCTTGCTTGGAGAGAGACACCTTACCTCTAGCCCACCTGACCCTCCTTGCTGCAGGTATCTCAAGAGCAGGTAGAATCAGCCAGTGCTTGCCACCTCTTTTGCACCTCTGACATGACCCAGGATGGCCACTCCAGGGCCTGCCCAGCATGAATGGTGCCCCCACTCCCTTTGCCAGCTTGGCACCTTCTCCAGAGCCAAAAGGACCAGTCTGATGACCCCTATATCTCTATGCTTCCCACTGCTCCAGGTCCAGGCCCACTCTGCCCAAGACCTGCCCTGCTGCTCCACTTGCTGCTGTAGAACCAGGTGGGCTCTGCCAGTCACCTGGCACCTCAACAGGCTGTTTGCCCACCTGCCAGCCCATGGTAAGGTAGGTTTGCTCTGCTAGCAGCCCATAGACCACTGCTGCATGTTTAGCTGCATCCCCGTGCTCCCAGTTTGACATATGTGTACTACACTTACAACCCTGCTCCCCTTAACCACACCCCTCTTTCCTAGCTTGCCTGCATCCACTCGAGGATCAGGTGGGCTCAACTGGTGCTCCACACACATCTAACCCTGCCTCACCATTGCCCTCTGCTGCTGATCTAGGGCCAGGCCTGTTCAGACAGCACTTCACATGCCTGAGCATGCACTCCATCTGCTCCAGGGCCACATCACGTAAGCCACCTAGGCCAGTGCACCCCTCAGCCCTTGCTCACAGTTCACTCAGCCCCACATGCTGCTTGGTCGGTATCCACATGTGCCCCCAGTACACACACCGTGCATTCCAGAGCCAATGGGTCATGGCAGTAAGGCCAGAGCCTAAGGCACCCACTGGCCACAATTCCAGGGACAAGCTGGACAGGCAGGTGCACTATGAGTCCCCTCTCTGCCTGCCATCTGTTTCATAGCCAAGACATCCTGGCTAGTGTCCCTGTACCTGAAGCACTGTAGTCCTCCATTTTAGGGCCAGACCTAATTGCACGGAGGAGAGAGGAAAGAAGGGCAGCCAGTGATCCCACTCCCTCAGCAGGCAGTGTGCTTGCCAGCCGCTCCAGGGCTAGGCCCCTTCTGCCAGTGTCCCTGCAGTCCCAGCCTGCACGCCCTAAGTCCTCTGCCCCAAAACATGCCCACTCTGCCACCTCACCTGACCCTCCAGTGTTTTATCCCACACCTCTGGCCTACCTGGAAGCTCCTCCAGGGCCAGAAGGGCTTGGACTCCAACACTCATTTCTAGCCTGCCAACACCCATAGCCTTCCTGCTGCTGTAGGGCAAAGCAGGCTATTGTGGAAGGAAATCAACATGAAACACTGCAACATCCTATTTCTTCTTTTGTGAAAAAATATTCATGTAGACAACTCTAGTTAGCAAAGCAGAGTTTATTTAAGAGGCAGAGAGAAGGTAGCCTGCCCTAGCAGCAGGAGGGGCTCCAAGGGAGGAAAGACCTGATTTAATGGGAGTGGTTACACAACAATGCAATACCTCCCCCTCTCAGGTTCCAGGTGATGATAGGTGAGCATCCTAGGTGGGCAGAAGGGAAAGTCTAGGTGGTGGGGTGGGGTGTGTCTTTCAAGCTGGTGACCCTGAAATAGTTGACTACCCTACAACATTGGGAGAAGGAAGCCACTAGTCTCACTCTTTTGTTTCTGGCGAACTGGTAGACTTTACTGTCCATTGCAAATAAGTTTCTTTCTCTCTGCCCTTGGGGTGACTCATGTGAAACCCTCTCTCAGATGGTACATAAAACACTGTTCTGACCATTTTCTTGGGTCTTTCCTCCCCTGGAGCCCTGTCTTGCCACTAGGGCAGGAATTGTTCTCCTTCCTCTTATGAAATAAATCCTGCTTTGAGAACTAAAGTTGTCTGCATGAAAATTGGGTCATGTGAGACAAGAAACAAGGTTGTTGCTGTGGTATTTTGTTTCAAATTCCTTGCAGCTCTATTGCACCTTGCCTTGGGGCAGTGGGAAGTCCTTGTGGGTAGACAGGCTAGAGTTGAGTGTAAGGGCTACCCTTCTGGCCTGGCCTGGAGGAGCTTGCAGAAGGGCTATGGATGTGGGACATGCCACTGGAAGGACAAATAAGGTGACAGGGTGGGCATGTTGTGGGGCAGGGGACTCAGGGCATGCAGGCTGGGGTTGGCAGGGGCAGGGGAAGGGTGGACGGCAGTTGGGACCCAGCGCTGAGGGAACTGGCAGAGCCCGACTGGCTCTCAGCAGTGAATGGTGGACAGTGTGACAGTGCACTTGGGCTAGAGGTGCACTGGCTCTGGCTCACCAAGCCTGGCCCTGGATGGGCAAGTGGGGCAATGGAGGGAGCGTGTTGGAGGTGCACCCTTCCCCCAGCATAATTTGGCCCTGAAGTAGATGATTACAGTGCTGTGGGAGCAGGGACACTGGCCAGGATGACTTGGCTCTGAAGTAGATGGTGGGAGGACAGCAGGTGTAGAGTACACCGGCTTGCCTGACCTGGCCCAGAACAAGGTGCCGGTGGTCGTCTTTGGTCCTCGGCTTGCCGTCATGACCCCTTGTCCCTGGAGCACACAGTGTGCATGCCTAGCACACATGGGGTACCAGCTAAGCCCTCTATGTACAGGAGTGGACAGTGGGCAGGGTGGAGTCGCTGTTCAAGCACACATGGCCCTGGCAGGCAGCTTACAGCTGATGGTGTCCTTCCTTGGCCTGGTTTTGCTGTGACAATCAGGGCAGCATGGACCTGGAAGAGACAGTGGATGTTGGGCAGTCCGGGCACTCACGGGATGTGGTCCAAGTGAACAGCTGGCACAGTGAGAGGACTCGGATGCATAGCATGCTGTCTGATAGGGTCCAGGCCCAGAGTGGGGGTGCGGGGTGTGTGACACTGGCTGAACCTGCCTAACCCTGGAGCACACAGTGTGTGGGACTGTGTGGCCTGTGAGCTAAGTGTGCTGTGCAGGATGCACTGACCTAGGTGGCTTGGATGACATGGCCCTAGAGTGGATGGTGTGTGTGCTGGGGCCTGTGAAGCAAAACTGAAGAGGCCTAGCCCTAGAACCTCAGGAGGGGGCTGTGGAGGAGGAAGGCCTAGAGGGGCATGAGGCACCAGCTGAGTCCACCTAAACCTGGAATGGCTTCCATGCAAGTCGGGAAGAGAGGTTTGGAGGATGGGTTGTTAGCGAAATGGACAGCAGGCAGGGTAGGGGGCACGGAAACCGCTGGTGAACCAGCAGGTCCTTTCAGCAGTGGTGTATGAGCTGCCTGAGCAGGGCAAGCTTGTGGAGTGGCAGGTGGGAAAGCAGCCTGCTGGGGGCGCTGGGTGGCTGGCAGAGCCTACCTGGTTCTGCTACAGCAAGCAGAGTATCCAGCTTTGTGTGTGTGTGTGTGTGTGTGTGTGTGTGTGTGTGTGTGTGTGTGTGTTTTGTAGGGGTGGATTGCAGGCAGAGTGTGACTGACCCTGGAGCAGCAGGCATAGTGGGAGGGCTAGAGGCGAGGAGATCATTGACCTAGTCCTTGAAGCTCTGGAGCACTCAGCAGGCAGGCTAGGGGGATGTGGCTCCATCTATGCTGGCTTGACCCTGGAGTGCCATCCTGATGGGCGCTAGAGGGGCAGGGTGAGCAGGCAGAGCTGACTGATTCTGTCTGTCTTCAAGCCACCTGTGGAGCAGAGATCCAGGTAGACTGAGTGTTAGGGGTCTCCTTCCAAGTAGGCCTGTCCCTGCAGCAGGGACAGGGCAGGAATGCTGGAGGCAGTGTAGGCCGGTGTGTGGGTCTGGCCCTGGATCTCAGGCAGAGTGCCATGCAAGAGGGCTGGGACAGACTGGTTCCACCCCAGAGTAGTGGGCGTAGGATGGAAGGTGGTGGGTCCCAATGCTTTGGGCCATCTTTGACTGCTTTCCCAGGCCACAAACAGGTAGCTGGATGGGAAGCAGGGCTGCCTGGATTTGAACTAATGCCCAAGACAGTCCCGGCGCATTCTAGGCGAGAACTTTAGCTGCTAGGCCAACACGCCAGGTCCTAAATCAAAATTTAATCTGTAGAAATCTCTGGTTGAATATTCATTGCCTTTGGAGGGCTCTGTTATAGCAAGTTACTGAACAAGTTTGGCAAGTAACATTGTGTTTTGTTTTGTTTTGTTTGCCAGTAGATGTTACTTAGCTTGTCCTGTATATGCATGCCTCTGGATTAGGGGTAGTGGTGGGTGAAGTATATGAAAGAGAAAAGAAAATGCTTAAACCTTGGGAAAACTGCAGTTTCAAGCAGAGGAAGAGGGAGAAGTGGGAGAAATGGTTGTGGCTGCTCAGATTCTCAGTGAGGAAAGCTAGCTAGGGAACTTCAGACAGAGGAGGGTGAAGGAAGGAGTGAGATGTGAGAAGTAGGTGGAGCACAGTGTGATTATTAATTATTGGTCAGAGTAAATAATACCGCTGTACAGGCAGCTGGCTTATGCTGTAGGCACAAGGAATATCCAAGTGGCTGCAAAAGCCAGAGCTGAGCTGATCCTAACTCAGGAGCCAGGACCTTCTTCCAGGTTTCCAGTGCTGGTAAGATTTCCAAAGCTTTCGACCATCCTCCACTGCTTTCCCAGGCCACAAGCAGGGAGCTGGATGGGAAATGGGGCCACCAGGACAGAAATCAGTGCCTAAATGGGATCCTGGCTCATGTAAGGCAAGGACTTTTAGCCACTAGGCTACCGTGCCAGGCCCAAATGATAGATTTCTATAATGACAAACTGTGAGGATGAATATAGGTCGCATTCATGTGAGGTGTTGAAACTGCATAATCCCTGGAACAAGATCAGAGATATACAAGTCCAGGCCTAGGTACAGGCATATAGGGCTCGAGACATGAGGAGACAGACAGGAAGAAATACAAAACATGTCACATAAACCAGCACAGTAGGTGGAAATCCATGTGTAGTTTCAAGTTTGTGTTACATTTAGTGAAAACCAGCCATTGTGGCAATCCATTAACAAAATTAACAGATAATAGGGGTCTGGCACAATGGCTCAGTGGTAAATCCTTGGCTTGTATATGTGCTGGGATCCCGTGTTGGTGCCTGTTCATCCCCAGCAGCTCCACTTCTCATCCAGCTCCCTGCCTGTGGCCTGGGAAAGCAGTCTGATGGTACCTAGCCTTGGGACCACATACACATACAATACCTGGTTGAGGATTTTGACATCAGATCTACTCAGTTCTGGCTGATGTATCCACTTGTGAAGGGAACCAGCAGATGCAAGATTTTTTTCTGTCTCTCCTTCTCTATGTAAATCTGTCTTTCCAACAAATATATAAATAAGTAAATATCAAAATAAAAAAATAGTAAAATCACTAAGAAAGAAATGCCTTGCAAATAATCAATTTCTGGGATATAAACATCATCCTTCATAAAACTTGTAATCATTCACAAGATTATGAGAGGATTTTCTGAAATACTTAGGAGTAAGATGTATTAAAATAGGGGCCTGGGTAATAGCCTAATGGCCCAAGTCCTTGCCTTGTATGTGCCGGGATTGCATTTGGGCACCAGTTCTAATCCCAGCAGCCCTACTTCCCATGCAGTTCCCTGCTTGTGGACTGGAAGAGCAGTTGAGGACAGTCCAAAGCCTTGGACCCCTATACCCCTATGGGAGACCTGGAGGAGGCTCTGAGCTCCTGGCTTCAGACTGGCACAGCACTGGCCTTTGTGATCGCTTGGGGAGTGAATCAGCGGATGGAAGATCTTCCTGTCTCTCATCCTCTTTCCATATCTGACTTTCCAACAAAATTTTTTAAAACACCCCTAAAAATTTGTTTTAAAACAGCAACCAAAAACCATAAATTGTGGAAACTAAGTTACAAAAATACATAACATCACATAACATAACATAGGAAATATAATATGAATTACATATGTCACTGCAGGTTTTCTTTTGCTTGATCGAATCAGGAAAAGCCCTCTTCGCTTTGTCATACATTGTTGTGAATGTGTAATCAGAAAATTAAACACACAAAGGAAATTGTAGCAGAATGGTCATGTTTTAAGCAATAAAATTATCAATATACACTAATGGCGCTTTTGTGGAATACCAAACATAAAATAATGAGAGGATCAAGCAAGATTTCTGGGCAGGAGATCATTATATATCATCAAGTTACTGTGTACTAATAAGAAACAGATATGCAACAATATGAAAACAAAAAGTACTAATAGGGAAATGAACAATGGAGAAATGAAACTGAATAGATTAATTTATATCAATTTTCAAATATTATTCAGTTATAATTTTTTTAAATTTACTTAGTTTCATTGCACACAGAGTGGAGGAGAGACAGAGAGGAATATGTTCTGTCCTTTGATTCACTCCCCAAGGGAGCGCATGAGCTGGAGCTGCACCAATCCAAAGCCAGGAGCCAGGAAATTCCTCCAGATCCAAGGCTTTCAGCTGTCTTACACTGCTGTCTCAGGACACAAGCAGGGAGCTGGATGGGCAGACAGTGGGGCTGCGGGATTAGAAGCTGAACTCATATATGATCCTGGTGTGTTCAAGGCAAGAACTTTAGCCACTAGACCAACTTGCCGGGTCAGATCTGTATTTTACAAAGTCAAAAGAACTAATGGAAAAAAAAAAACACTATCATAAAGAAAAGTCTCAGATTCTGTTGAACATTCAGTGACATGTATCTGCTGACTCTTGTAATACATTTCAGAGTTTCTAGACATGAACACAGGCAGAGAGGGAAGGAGAGGCCAGGAGGTGGACTGATGTGAGAGGCGACAGCGGCCCCTGCTGTTGGAAGGCTCAAGCTGCAAGAGAGGAGGCCACTTCCTGCCTGAGGTGAAGCCCCGCCCCTCACTCCCCCTCCCTCCAGAATCCTACCTGACTGCCCCTCCTCCCTTTGTGATTCTGATTGGCTGCGCATTGTGATGTCATAGTCCAGGTCTGTGGGAGCGGTCCAATCAGGCGCGCCCAGGAAGCCCTGTGGCAGCAGGCAGGAGGTTGTTGTGGGCGCCGCCATAGCCGCGTTGCTGGTTGTGCTGGTGGAGAGGCGCAGGTGGCTGAGCCAGTGCTGCCCTGTGAGCTCCCTCCCCGCAGGAGCCTGTGCAGGACCCCCGACTGGTGAGAAGCTGGGAAGGGTGAGTGTGTGAGAGCATCTCCTGAGGCCGCGGGGCGGGCGGGGGCCAGGAGGGGGACCTTGGGGTCCTCACTCTGCAGCACTGACCTTGAACACTAGGACTCACAGTGGAACCCATTGTGCAGTGAGGAGGGGGAGTGCCCAGGGACAGTTCGACCTTCATGTTGGGCAGGATTTCTTTTTGTTTATATTTATTTATTTATTGGATAGTCAGATATACAGAGAGAAGAGACAGAGAGAAAGATCTTCCGTCCAATGATTCACTCCCCAAGTAAGCGCAATGGCCAATGCTATGCCAGGATCCAGGAACTTCTTCTGGGTCTCCCACAAGGGTGCAGCATCCCAAAGCCTGGGCCGTCCTCTGCTTTCCCAGGCCACAAGCAGGGAGCTGGATGGGAAGTGGAGCTGCCGGGATTAGAACCAGCGCCCATATGGGATCCTGGTGCGTTCAATGAGAGGACTTTAGCCACTAGGCCATGCCACTGGGTCTGATTTCTTTTTTCTTTAAACTTTTCTGTTGGTGGTGATGATTTTTTTTTTTTAGTTGTCCTACATTTTTTGAGTTGAGCAACAGCGTCTCCAGCCCACAGCTCAGTCCTCAGTGAAGCTCCTCCTAAGGGTCTGGGGCAGTTTTCTTGTTGCTCACACCAGACCAGCACAGACTCCAGCAGTTAGAACAAACAGCCTTGTTTTCCTCAGAGTTTTGCTGCAAGGTTGAGGGGCAGCATGTGGTGCTGGTGTTGTGCTTGGCAGAGGCCTGGGGTGGCACAGCGACTTTGCAGAGAAGCTATTTGAAAAAATTGTTTGTCAATTTAAGTCTTGGTCTCTTTGATCCTTCCATTCCCAAAGGTGACTAAATCCTAGTACTGTCTGATAATTGATGTTTGTGATTTCTTAAATTGAATTTTTTTAAAGTGATATGGTATGATAAATGGATCTTAAAAATGTCTTTCTTTTCTTTTCTTTCTTTTTTTTAATGTTTTTTTTTTTTTATGTTCAAATGAGAGTTCAAGTAAAAGAAAGGGCCAGGCGCCTTGGCCTAGTAGTTAAAGTCCTCCCCTTGAGCGCCCTGGGATCCCAAATGGGCACCGCTTCTAATCCCGGCAGCCCCGATTCCCATCCAGCCTTGTGCTTGTGGCCTGGGAAAGTACTCATGAGCAGCCCAAGGCCTTGGGACCCTGCACCCCCGTGGGAGACCCAGAAGAGCCCCTGGCTCCTAACTTCGGATCGGCACAGTGCCGGCAGTTGCAGCCACTTGTGGAGTGAATCAGCGGACAGCAGATGTTTCTGTCTCTTCTACTTTCTCTCTATATATATCTGACTTTGCAATAAAAATAAATCAATCTTTTAAAAAAATAAGACACAGAGGTCTTCTACCCACTAGCTCACTACACAGGTGGCTAAAATAACCAGTGCTGGACCAAGCTGAGTCCTGGAGCCTGCAGCTTCCTCCAGGTCTTGCATGTGGGTGATCAGGGCCCAGGCACTTGGTTGATCTTCCACTGCTTTTCCCAGGAGATTCACAGAGAGCTGGGCTGGAAGTGGAACAGCTGATTCCATATGGGATGCTGGTGTTGCAGTTGGCAGCTTTACATATTACACCAAAATACTGACCTCTGCTTTAGCTCTTTTTTTTTTTTTTTAAGCGCTCATCTTTTTTCTTTTCTTTTTTTTTTTTTTTTTAAGATTTATTTACTTTGATTGTAAAGTCAGAGATATATAGAGAAAAGACAGAGAGGACCATCTTCCGTCTGATGATTCACTCCCCAAGTGACCACAGCGGCCTGAGCCATGCCAATTTGAAGCAGGAGCCAGGAGCCTCTTCTAGGTGTCCCCCAGGATGCAGGTTCCCAAGGCTATGGGCCATCCTTGACTGGTTTTACAGCACACAAGAAAGAAGTTGGATGAGAAGCAGGGCTGCCAGGATGAGATCTGGCACCCACATGTGACCATGGCATGTTCAAGGTGAGGACTTTAGCTAATAGGCCACCGGGCTCGGCCCTGCTTTAGCTTTTGACACAAGTGACACTATTTTTCTTGCTTTTTGTTTCTCCTATGTTAATTATGTCAAGTCTTTTCCACATGAGTCAATATTTTTAGGTTCAAGATTGTGAATAAATTCTAATGGTGTATTTAGTATGGGTAGGGTAGAAGGATTGGAGTCTAACATTTCCTCTATGTGCTCTCATTTTGTGTTTCTCTAGGACTTGGTTTGACTTTATTTTCTTCATGTAGTGTTAACTGAGATCTGATCACATTGCTAAGTAGCAGTTCCCACTGGCTGGGCACTGATACTGTAGCATTAACTTGTCCTGATTACTGCCAGTCGGTGTGTACCTTCCCTTGCTGTTCTATGAGATTTTCCTTCACATAATGTGCTGCTGTATTTAGAATCACTGGGAAGAAGCAGGAGGTCCTCAAAATTGTGTGATTCTGCCCAGCACCCACTCAGCCCTCCCATAAACCAGTGGGAACTGCAGCCTTGTTGAAGTCACCCACAGTAAACCCCACCTGACCTGCCCCCTGCCCTAGTTCCCATGCTTGCCAGTATGTACAGCAGACTAGTTTAGTCTGTTCCACATCTCATTCAGCTCTCCTACATGTCAGTTGGCATTAAAGCCTAGTTCAACCCAACAAGCTCCACTGTCCAGCCTACACATATCCTGGTGGTTGCTGTTCTGTCCAGCCTCCCCTGCCCACGTATGCTGCACAGAATCTACCCCCCAGAAATGATTCTTTCATGTGCTGGTTAATGTCATGACCCTGAATGTGATGTGTCTCCTGATCCATGAATCTGTCAGGTACTAGGATCTGGTTCTGCTAGACAAGCCCCCAGCCAGAGCTTTTGCATGGACTGGTGTAAGTTGGTCAGCATTGTTCAGTGATAACACAGGTCTCAAAGGAGGCAGATATATCAGTCTGACCTATGAAGATGATCTAGTCCCTCTTCCCAAAACTACCAGGTCTCAGTACCCTCACGTACCTTTAAATGAAAAGTTACTCTGTTGTTGGGAGTGTTAAGGATTGATTCACAACCCAGAAGCACAGTGGATGGAACATGGAGGTACCTAGGCAGCAATTCATAGCCCTGAAACCCTAGAACTCACCACCACGTGACTAGGTTGGTTGTGAGGCTGATGGAGGATTAGTGAAGGCTCAGAGGGATTGTATTGAAACTGTTGTTTTGGGCTCTGTGCAATGGCCTTGTGGCTGAAGTCCTCGGCTTTGAATGTGCCGGGATCACATATGGGTGCTGGTTCTAATCCTAGCAGCTCCACTTCCCATCCAGCTCCCTGCTTGTGGTCTGGGAAAGCAATGTAGGAAGGACCAAAGCCTTGGGACCCTGCACCTCCGTGGGAGACCTGGAGGAATTTTCTGGCTCCTGGCTTCTTATTGGCACAGCACAGGCCATTGTTGTCACTTGGGGACGACTGAATAATTGGTTGGAAGATCTTCCTCTCTGTTTCTTCTCTTCTCTGTAATCTGACTTTGCACTAGAAAGAAATAAAATCTTAAAAACAACAACAAAAAAAGAGGTTCTTTGACCCACATATCAGAGTCTCTAGATACTCTTAAAAAAAAAAAAAAAAAGAATCTGTTATTTTAGAACTTCCCTGAAAGTCTCCAGGAATGGCACATGGAGCATCAGCTGAGCCTGCCTGGCCCTTGAGAGGTTTGCAGGCAGGCCAGGAATGGATATGGATGTGTGTGTGTGTGTGTGTGTGTGTGTGTGTGTGATGGGGGTGTCAGAGAGCCACCCTCACCCTGTAGTGCACAGTAGGCAAGGTGGTGCCAGCTGAAAAAACCCATCCTTGCAGCATCAGGCATGCCTGGCTTGCTAATGATTGGCAGGCACAGGGCAAGCCACCTGATCTGGAGCGGCAGGTGGGTGAGCAGCCTACTGCAAGTGCCAGGTGGCTGACTGAACCTGATGGGATGGATGTGCTGGGTATGCTGCGTGTGCCGGGGTGCCTGGCCCTGGAGCAAGGGGGTGTAGCAGAAGGGATAGAGGTGCAGGGGCATCGGCCTAGCTGTTGTGGCTTTGGAACTAATGCCAGTTGCACTAGGAGTGCGTGGGGTGGGATTGAAGTTGGCCTGGCTCTTTAGGGGCCATTGGGAAAGGATGCTACAGGTGCACGATGGGTGGAGTGTTCTGGCTGATTGTGCCAGCCCTCGGGTCACCGGTTGGGCTTGGGACAGGCAGGCTAGTTGGGGCTCACAGGCTAAGCAGGTCTGTCCCTGCAGCAACTGACATGCTGGAGTGCTAGAGGCACTGTAGGCCCTGGGTAAACAGGTCTGGCCCTGAAGTACAGGCAGAGTGAGGGCTGGAGCACAAGTACACTGGCCTAGCCCGTGTGGCCTGACTGTGGAGTAGCAGGCATAGTGGTAGGGCCGGCAGGCCAGAGGTCCTGAAGGACACCAGCTGAGCCTGCCCAACCAAGGAGCTGCTGGTGGGTGAATGGCTATCTGGTGAGCATGTTTGTGGCTCAGCACGCTTGGCCCTAGAGCTGTGAACAGGGTGGGCATGCTAAAGGCATAAGGCAGGGGGTGAGGGGTGAAGGTGGTGAGGGGTGCAGCCAAGGTGGCTTGGCCTGGAGAGCCAGGCAGGTCAGCGGGGTGTATCTGCTGTGGGAAGGGTTGCTCTGGTCCTATCGATCTGGCCCTGAATCAACTTTCTGGAAGGCAGAGTGGGCCGAGAAGTGGTGCAGAGGTCCCAAGCCAAGCCAGTATGGTCCTGGAGTGAGAGTCAATGGTTGTGTGTGTGTGTGTGTGTGTGTGTGTGTGTGTGTGTGTGTGGCAGGGCAGAGCTGCTTGCACACACCTGGCCCTAGTGCAGTGAGCTTGGGTGAGGGGGCATGCTAGAGGCTCATGCTGTGCCAGCACCAGCTAGCCCTGAAACAGCTGGAAGGCAGGCAGGTTGGGATATGAGGGACATTGGCACAATTGCTGTGTCTGGAGTGGCACACAGGGTGACCGTGCTGTGGGACTGGCACCTCTGTCAGGGTATCTGGCCCTGGAGCAATGGGCAGGCTAGAGGTACAGGGCTTGCAGCTGAGTGGGCCTGGACATGGAGTGATTGACATGGCCACCAGTAGGTCGGGATCGCTCTCGACATCTATGATAAGACAGCTGTGGCATCAGTGGCACTGGCAGAGGCAGCCATGGGCCAGAAAGAGGCAGAAGCTACAGTGAAGGAATCATTCATTTAGCTGCTGTTTACAGTTACATTTACAAAGTAACTGATTATAAGCTTCCTAATAAACAGTTAGGTTTTTGTCTGTGACATGATCTCTTCAAATGAATCTTGCTTATTTTGTAGGATTGATTCTAAGCAAAGTGGTGTCCCTTTGTAGAATCACAGTGTGTTGTCTCAGGGGTCCTATTTGGTAGCAACAGAAACCTTTTCAACAATGATCCCTATGCTCACATTGTATCATTTCTCACGGAGTCCACATCCAGAACAGGATGTCTGAGCTTCTAATTCCATCAGTGTCAGGGATCTCCTGGATTCCTCCTCCCCGCCCCTGGCCTTTCACTTGACTGGCCATCATTGGGCCACTGCCTTGCTTGTTCAGCATCAATGGTAAGATGTGGGCAGGGCAGTGTCTGGTCCGGTGACCCAGCTGGGTGCTGACTGATTCTATAGCAGTGCTGTTAGCTAATACTGGGTTCTGTCAGAGCCACAGGCATACTTATCAGTTGGAGCTGAGAATTAGCCTAGCCATTCACTCAGCACTGAGAACAACACAATTTTGGTTGTGCTTGTTTTTTGGATGTTATATGGAGATTCATCATACTTGACTAAATGTGTGCTTGTCAACATTTTTAAATTCACATTGTGAATTTACATTATACATTGTGCATTTATACACTCATGTTTTATGTTTATATAATTAATATAAGGCAGGACGATTAGGGCAGGAAGATGTAGGGCTGCTGAACGGAGACTTGGTATATTATTTCAGCTGTCTGAATTTATTCAAACATATACGTTATTCATGTATACATTTTTGTTTCATATGCTTCCAACATCACAGAGATTTGTGAATAATTCAGCGTCCTTCTAAGGTGCATCATGAAAAGATTATTACAAATCCTAATTAGGCAACAGATCCCCTAAGAGAAGTTAATTATCACCATTGTTTTTCAGTGCTGGCTCCCTGCCAAAGCACCAGTTCCAACCCGGGTCACCAGAAACAGGAGAACAGGTGACCATGTAGGGCCCAAGCTCTCTGTTTTGGGACAGCCTCCTGGAGCTCAGCCAGCTGAATGAACAGAGCGCCCCCATGTGACATGCTGTGGAAGAGTCACGCTTCCAGCCTGGACATCCCAGGGACTGCATGAGGAAATTGTTGACTGTTACAACTTCGCATCCCCTTGTCCTGAAGATGCAACCATGAGAAAGGAGATGGTGTAACTGTGGGGAAGGATCTCTGGCTGGCAGCTGATGTGCAGATATTTGGCAGCCTTAGTATAGGTCTTTATCTTCCAACCATCAACACAGGTCTGGTTGTGCTTGGGACGTGAGTGTATCTTCATTTGTGGTTTTTGGAGCAGTCTTTGTGGAAGCACAACATAGTGCAGATATGTTCCATTGTTGCAGAGTGCGAGAGAGATCATGCCAGACCCAAGTGTAGGATGTTAGGAGGAGTCTCTATTGCCCAAGCTTGGTGACCGCAGCTCCTGCTACAATCCAGGAACCACTGTACTGCGTGGCAGAAGTCAGGGGTTTTTAAGCTCTCACCCTCCAATCAGTTTGAAAGGTGCACAGTACAATGTCTTATACAATACATTACTTCTGATTGACTTCAATAACTGGTGGTAGAAAGGGAGGGCTGGGAGACACTGAGGGCTTCTCCCTAAGGATGAAATTAACATTGCATTGCTGTTAGGCCCCACTTTAGGAAATCTTTTGAGAGTACATAATTAGAAATGAAACAGTTCCTGTTCACAGGGACCTCAACGAGTTTTGGCAGGTAGAATCAGCTGCTATAGCCTCATTCTGATGGCTGTTAGCTTTCTCCAGCTGCATTCATGAGTTAATGTCCAGGAAGCTGATGAAAACCTGGCAATACTTCCTGTTGAGAATTCTAGGGAAGTTGTAGTTACTTGAAAACTGGTATTAGGGTAAAAGGAGATGCCTATATCACCAAAGAAGAGATCATGAAAGCCAGGACAAATGGGTGCAGACAGCATGCTGTGCTAAGGAACCCCTACTGCTGGAATTCATGTTGTGGGTGCCTGGGGAGGGGTGTGATCTAACGGAGGAACACAGTGCTGTGATGAGCTTCTGACAAAAGTTTATTTCCAGGGATTCAGTTTTTAAACATTCGCAGAGCAACACTTGAAACTTAGTTCAAACAGGTTAAGCTTCTGTGAAACATTAGTTATCATTCTCAGATTTAATTACATTAGTTTAAACTTAAGCTACATCGCTCAGATTAATTGAAATAGTTCAAACTCAGGACTTTGTCACCAGACCGAATTGGTTAGTGAATTAAATATATCACTCATATGGGCAGGGAGTTCCAGGAAAGTTAACAAAGCTGTTTCGATCTGGGGTAGAGTTTTGTTCTTGCCTAATCTATCAACTAGAGTGCAGATGCTTATCGGGAAGGCAGGAAAGGAAGGCACATCCAAGGAGTCACTGGAAGCAAAAGTGCACTCTGGGCGAGGAGGCCCTCCCCCTCCTCCTTCCTGGAGACTTCTCAACCTCTGCCATCGCAGCTAACCTGTCAGATGTGATTCCATAGTGTTGAGTCATGCCATGTCATTACTCGTGAGGTTCTACCACAACTGAGATTCAGAAAGTACTTTAGGAAGAATCAGCAGTCACTCCGGAAGTGATCGTCCACCACAGGTGGATTAAGGCGCAGAACCAGTATCAGGGCTGTGCTACTGCCAGGTGCCTGACCCTGTCTCTGTCCAGCCCCCAGCTCTTCTCTTCCGGAGCCTCTGAGTCCTCAATGCTGTCACTCTCTGGAAGCAACATTGAATCAGACATGCCACCCTGTACCACAGCCAGTGCTTCCCAAGTCAGTCAACAAGCACCACCTTCTCTGATGGCCACTCCTGGCACATGCTATTCTGACGAGTATGTCTCAGTGCCAAACTAGGATAGTCTTGACCAGGCCGGAGCCCCAGAACTAGCATGGGCAAGAAGATGGGGTGCTGCTGAACAAGACTCGGGGTGCCACCTAAGACACTGGGATTCTTCTGAGCACCAAAGTTTAAAGAGAAAGTGCCAGATTTGCATTTTCTACAGCCTGGCATGCTTGTGAAATAAAGAATGGAGAGAATTAGCAGTACACCCTCTGGGTAGAGGCTTGAATTTTTTAACCCTTCCTAGCCTGGGAACATTTTTCCCTGTGCGCTGCAGGTTTCTCTGAGCCTTAGCTATAGGAATATGTAATTCTATGCTTTTTTTCTCAGGATGTATCTCACTGTTATAAATGATGGGTTCATGTGCTGAACCAAGGTTTTCCCATGCTATTGTAACTGACTTCAGTAATGAGCTGTCATGTATCTTGCAAGGCTTTCTGCAGTTTTTGTTGTTTGGTTTTAGAAATTAGCTATCTACCAGTTTCTAATGTTATCCTAACTCTGATCAGATCTGGCCTATAGTGACTGTGAACATGCACTTGATTGTGTATATTATTTTGATCAATTTCTGTGGACCTCTGAATTCTTCAAATTTCTGAACCAACTATCTTTATTTTTTTAGATTTATTTACTTTTATTGCATAGTCAAATATACAGAGAGGAGGAGAGACAGAGAGGAAGATCTTCTGTCTGATGATCCAGTCCCTAAATGACCACATTGGATGGTGCTGAGCCAATCTGGAGCCAGGAGCTCTTCCTGTCTCCTACAAAGGTGCAGGGTCCCAGAGCTTTGGGCCATCCTCGATTGATTTCCAGGCCACAAGCTGGGAGCTGGATGGGAAGCGGGGCTGCCGGGATTAGAACTGGTGTTCATATGGGATCCTAGCAATTTTCAAATGAGGACTTTAGCCACCAGGCCACACCACCAGGCCATAACCAAGCATCCTGACTTTGGGACTTCCGACATGATCTCAAACTCTCAAAGAATGAGACTGAACTTGGATGGTATGATTGTCATTTGGGATAATTTAGTTCATGCGAATTACATTGTGAGGTTATAGAATTATTCTGAATTTGTTGCCCTAATGTCACTGTGTATACCTAGAGATGTGCTATAAAGAGGAGCAAATTCTGCATATGAGTTTGTGTGTTCTATTAAAGTGAATGGATATTTGCATGGTACAAAGGTCTTTGATTCAAAAGTTTTAAAATAGCTAATGTATACTAGTGCCTATGTTTATGATGTCTTCTAATTGTAAAGTTATGTCTTGCTGTGGGATGACTTGTATTCTTCTTGCATTGTGAATTATTCATATTCTTATTTGCAAAAAGCATTATTTGTAAGATATTTTGTCCCTCAGGAAAACAACAAATTCTGGGTTTTTTTGAAAAATTTGTCTGAGGATTTTTTATTTATTTATATTGCAAAGTCAGATATATATAGAGGAGGAGGGACAGAGAGGAAGATCTTTTGTCCATTGATTTACTGATCCTATGGCTGGATCAGAGCCAATCTGAAATTTGGAGCCCGGAGCCTCTTCCTGATCTCCCACGAGGATGTAGGGTCCCAAGGCTTTGGGCTGTCCTCAACTGATTTCCCAAGCCATAAGCAGGGAGCTTCTGAAAAGTGGGGCTGCTGAGATTAGAACCAACACCCATGTGGGATCCCAGTAGGTATGAGGCAAGGACTTTAAACACTAGGATAACATGGCAGGCCTAGGAAATAACAAATTCTTAAAGGATGTGTGGTATAATTGATCATATTACATAAAGCATTTTCTAAATATATGTCTTTGGTACCTGGAATTAGAAACCGATCCTTTGTCAAAGCCAAGTTTTTAAGCATCTCTCTCTTTTTTTTAAAGTGTGTTTCTTTTTTTTTTTTTTAAGATTTTATTTTATTTTTAATTGGAAAGGCAGATATACAGAGAGGAGAGACAGAGAGGAAGATCTTCCATCCGATGATTCACTCCCCAGGCGGCCGCAATGTCTGGAGCTGAGCCAATCCAAAGCCTGGAGCCTCTTCCAGGTCTTCTACGCGGGTGCAGGGTCCCAAAGCTTTGGGCCATCCTTCACTGCTTTCCCGGGCCACAGGCAGGGAGCTGGATGGGAAGCAGGGCTGCTGGGATTAGAACCGGTGCCCATATAGGATCCCGGGCGTGCAAGGCGAGGACCTTAACCAGGCCAGGCCCTAAACATCTCTTTTTAAGTGATTTTCTTTGTATTGGTGACTAAAATATTCTAGCTAGCTGGATCCAGTAAGTTTTATTTCTGACTCTTGAGTTGCTTCAAGGTATGGGATGAACCAATGTGATAGCTCTCTTCCATGTGTTTTTGTTTGTTCGGCTTGGTGACAAGCCACATGTGTCGTTTTTGTTCTATTAAGATAATCTTTTTGTTTTCCCAGTCTTCCATTGAGTTGGAATTATTTGAGAAAGCACTGTGTCAATAATCAGTCCACCCATATTGTGCCTATTCCAGCCAGATATTTTAAGGCTTCTTGGCATCCATGAAAGTCATTTAAAAGCTCAGAAGCTTCAAATTTGTGGACTTTGGTATTCCCAAGGAGTCCTGCTGGGAATGTTAAAGGATTTATCCCTAATTTTTTGGGTCTGACCACTGATTAGGCTATTTGGATCATATTAAAAGATACTGTCAAAATGTTAAGTGGTACAACCTTAGGTTATAATAATGAAAGGTTAATGTGGGCCAGGTGCCTTGGCCAGTCAGCTAAAGTCCTCACTTTGAAATCACCAGGATCCCATATGGACAATGGTTGTAATGCTGGCAGCTGCTTCACTTGCCATCTAGCTCTCTGCTTGTAGCCTGGGAAACCAGTCAAAGCCTTGGGACCCTGAACCCATGTGGGAGACCTAGAAGAATTTCCTGGCTCTTGGCTGTGGATCGGCACAGTACCAGCCATTGAGTTCACTTGGGGAGTGAATCATCGGAGGGAAGATCTTCCTCTGTGTCTATCCTCCTCTCTGTATATCTGACATTGTAATGGAAATAAAATAAATTTTAATAATAAAAAAGAGAAATGTTAATGTAACAAGCTGCTAGTAGTACAAATGTCCAAACCTCACACAGGTCTAATGATCTTGTTGCTTTATTAGTCACAATTGTTATCTTAATGAGAATGGCCCAGAGGCCTAAAGAATACAAGTGTGTGTAAAGTCCTATCATGAGTTTCACAGTGCTGTGTGACGTGTAGATGTGTGTTTGATATACAGTTCTAATCATGGGTGCTTCAACTTGTAGGTTCCAACAGACCTATTGCATTTATTGCTGATAAAGTTGAAACCTAAACAGTAAGCTACAGATTCCAACGGAAAGTTTCGTTAAGTCAGGTTACTAAGAGCAAGATGTAATTGTAAATGACTGGTATGTTTAAAACACTTAACAGATTCTTAAAAAGGTGTTACAAAAACTGTATTGTTTTGTAACGTGTATTTTACCTGCATGTATATGTCTATGTGGGTGATCTATTTAATTGACTAGTAGGTAAAAATGTTAGCTATGTGGTCTGTTTTAACTGATTTAGATAAAAATGCAAAAAATGAAGATGTCAGAATGTATTCCCAGCACCACGTCCCACTTGCTAAGGAGGTCATTGGAGATTTGACTGTCCTCAAAGGCCAAGAACTTCGGGGTCAGCCATTTCCTATTGGATCTCCCATATGGACCAGATGCAGCTCAGGAACCTGTGCAGGTTCAAGGCCCTCCACAGGCTTTGGTGACACCTCAGATCAGCACCAAGCCCTGGGTGGTTCTCATAGTGGAAGACTAAGTTTCCCTCTGCGCAAAGGAAAGCAGATTTCTCTGTCCTTAGTTCTAGTTTTGGAACCCTTCCCTCTCTTACAGTCACCATAAGGGCCTCTCAGGAATCCCAAATCAGCTGACAGAAAAAGATGAATCCAGAAGCTTTGTACATCTAGGTGAAAGTTAGTTAGCCTGTACCGGCTCAGCCTGTCCCACTGCCCAGGCTCTCAACAGGGCATGCTTTCCATCTCCCTCTTCAGGCCTCATTGCTCTGAGGCAGTGTTCATGTCCTCCCCATTTACTAAATCATTAGGGATTTCTCTACTCATTTACTCAAGTTTCTTCCGTACACCAATTGTCAATACATGCCTTGTTAGAACTATACAACAAGTTAATTACTTGCCTCTGCCCTAAGGTGCAAAGTTCTGTAAAGTCTTACTAGAATACCACAAACTGCTGGATTATTATAACTAACAACTAGTTTAAATCTTTTTTTTTTTTAAAGATTTATTTTTATTATTTTTTTATTGGAAAGGCGGATATACAGAGAAGACTTCCGTGATTCACTCCCCTTGAGCGCAACGGGCCGATACTATGGTGCCAGGATAAGGTTCTCTAAAGTCTTCCCAAAGCCTTGGGCCGGCACCCATAATCTGCTGGAGGATTAACAACTAACAACTAGTTTAAATCTTTTGCAATCTAGGCAACGATCCAGATAAGTCTTGGAATGGAATGTTTTCCGTGCTGTGCTTTATGTTCTTGGCTGAATGTCTTCCCTAGACACTTAAGGTTTACATTGATGAGGAAAGCATAATTTTTTTAATGTAACACTCATATGCAAAACTACTACAGCATTTTCAAAAGTCAAATGAGTTTAGAATATGATTTACAATTCTGTAAGTTCTTTCAAAATATTTTTTTCAAAAATCACAATTGTAATGCTAGACAAAAACATAACTCCATGGACACTATTTATTATTTACTTATTTTTATTGCAAAGTCAGATACACAGAGAGGAGGAGAGACAGAGAGGAAGATCTTCCATCTGATGATCAAGTATCAAATTGAGATTTCCAACTGAATTCATTACATCCTAGGTTTGGAAGACCATAATTGTCTAACGTTTTGTAATGTAGACTTAATTTGCATTGACCTGACTCTAGCCCTGACACATTTTTCATAGATTACATTAAGAGTTATAATTAGGGCCCAGTGCAGTTGCGTAGTGGCTAAAGTCCTTGCCTTGCATGTGTCAGGATACCATCTGGGCACTAGTCTAATCCTGGCAGCCCTGCTTTCCATCCAGCTCACTGCTAATGGCCTGGAAAATCAGTTGAAGATGGCCCAAAGTCTTGGGAGCCTGCAATCATGTGGGAGATTCGAAAGAGGCTCCAGACACCTGGCTTCAGATGGGCACAGCTCTGGCCAATGTGGGCACTTGGAGAGTGAGTCAATGGATGGAAGAGCTTCCTCTCTGTCTCTTCTTCTCTCTGTAAATCTGATTGTGCAAGAAAAATAAAATAAATATATTTTTAAAAAGTTAAATTTAATCATACACAAATGTTCATAGGGTACAAGAGGCTGGCTATTATGTTTGCTATGGGATGTGAGTGAGATCACTCCAGACAAGTCTAGGGTTTATTAAGCAGTCTTTATTAACTGAGCTTGGTGATAACAGGGCCTACTAGAAATAACAAATCACAAATCCATATAGCAATCCAGTCAATCAAAACCCTAAGAGGAACAAATGGTCATTACTCTGAAGTCCATCCATTAAACTGAAGATCTATGTCCCAGCTTCCCCAACAACGTAAGTTATCCTAAGAGACATGCAACAAGTAATCTGGACACACTTACAAAGCTGTGGACATTCACTTTTCCCTGGCTTCTCTGCCCACATTTCATCACTGCTAGGCCTTACCTTTCCTGGAATTCTTTTTTTTTTTTTTTTTTAAGATTTACTTTTATTTTCATTACAAAGTCAGATATACAGAGAGGAGGAGAGACAGAGAGGGAGATCTTCCATCTGATGATTCACTCCCCAGGTGAGCGCAATGACCAGTGCTGAGCCGATCCGAATCCAGTTGCCAGGAGCTCTTTCAGGTCTCCCATGCAGGTGCAGGGTCCCAAAGCATTGGGCCATCCTCTACTACTTTCCCAGGCCACAAGCAGTGAGCTGGATGGGTAGTGGAGGTGCCAGGATTAGAACCGGTGCCCATATGGGATCCCAGCACATTCAAGGTGAGGACTTCAGCTGCTTGGCCATGCTGGCGAGCCCTCCTGGAACTCTTGAAAATACACAATTAGAAATACAAAGCATCGGGCCCAGGGCGGTGGCGCAAGTGGTTAAGGTCCTCGCCTTGCACCCCCGGGATCCCATATGGGCGCCGGTTCTAATCCCAGCAGCCCCGCTTCCCTTCCAGCTCCCTGCCTGTGGCCTGGGAAAGCAGCAGAGGATGGCCCAAAGCTTTGGGACCCTGCACCCGCGTGGGAGACCCGGAAGAGGCTCCTGGCTTCGGATCGGCATAGTATCGGCCCGTTGCGCTCACTTGGGGAGTGAATCATCGGATGGAAGATCTTCCTCTCTGTCTCTCCTCTCTGTATATCTGCCTTTCCAATAAAAAAATAATAAAAAATAAATCTTTAAAAAAGAAATACAAAGCATCTTAGAATTAACATCTTTATTGTCCCACCCAAGCAATGATCAGAAGCTGAGGAATACAGACATATATATTTGAACTCCACAGTCAGACGATACAACCTCCAATTCTCTTTGTGGTTCGAGTTCTGAATCCATTCATTGAGTTGCGGGGAGTTGGATGTTCCCAATGAAACTTCATTTGGGATAATCACAGACCTGTTCCTGTGTGTGCTTGCTAATACAGGTCTGGCAGAATCTGTGATCTAAATCAACATATGCACACATTGGTGGTTGCAATTGCTGGGTCACTTCTGTCTCCAGCCCTGGTTTCTATTGAAACCAATGGGTGTTGTAGCACAGCCCAGTTCTGCCCAGCACACACTCAGCCTTCATACAAACCAGCAGGAGCTGCAGCCTAGTCAGAGAGATCCACAATAACCCCCACCAGGCCTGCCCCCTGCCCTGATTCCCATGCTTGCCGGTAGGTACAGCAGACTGATTCAGTCTGTCCCCTATCCCATTCAGCTAATGTATATGTCAGTGGGCACCTAAGGCTAGTTCATCCCAACCAGCCCCACTCTCCACTCTAG
Organism: Ochotona curzoniae; assembly: GCF_017591425.1. NCBI lineage: Eukaryota > Metazoa > Chordata > Mammalia > Lagomorpha > Ochotonidae > Ochotona > Ochotona curzoniae. The sequence continues at coordinate 427,342 of NW_024466752.1, forward strand.
TACCACTATCCAGTAACCACTATCTAGTGCTTGCAGGTGCCACTCTCAGACTAGCCATGCCTGCCCCAGTCCTGGTTCTCAAGCTCCCCACTGGGAGTGACAACCTAAGAGGGAAGTGTCCATTGTTTCCCTACGGGACCTAATCCCACTTCCAGGTCTTGTACTCTCCAGGTGTTTCTGCAATTAAACTTGACAGAATTTGCCCCCCATCTGCCAGCATCTGTCAGTTGGTGCTGGGGTCAAGCCCAGTCAACCCACACCCACTCTGGCTTATGCATGCACCACTAGATACAGTCAGCCCAGCCTGGCTTTCCCCTGATCCAGCTCACATGAGGCAAACAGGTCTTGTAGCCCTGTCCGGTCTGTCTGCCACCATCCAAGCTCTTAGGCTCACCAGTGGGAGGAGTGGTCCAGCATGGGAGCCCCCCTTAGTCCTCCTACAGGGCTCACCCCTCTCCTAACCCCCCTGGTGCTCACGTGTGCTGGTTGAGCACTGTGGCCCAGACTGGCATGGCCCACCTCACCTTGGCATTAGCCAGTGGATGTTTTAGCCTTACCAGGCCTGGCTCAACCCCAGTTCCAGCTCATGCTGCGGGGGACTACAGACTATCCCTGCCTAGCCAGTCCTTACTACCAGCCCTAATGGAACTAGCTGACCAGCATGTCCCACACACGATTCTGGTTCTCAGATCTGACAGCAGGTGAAAGGAACTGGTTCAGCCTGGCTCGCCCCCTGACCTAAGCCAAATGCATGCCAGTGGTATCCTAACCTGGCCTGGTCAGGTTGCTCCCTGTCTTAGTTCTTGTGCTTACCTGTAGGGACTGTGTTCCTACAGAGGAGTTCCCCAAGCTCTTACATCAGAACCCCTCCCTGCCAGATCTCACACACACCAGTGGGTCCATGGCCCAGCCCTACTTAGTCTACCTCCTGTTCTAGCAGGAACAGTGGCCTTTCCTGACCAGCCCTCACTCATTCTCATTCTTACTGTTGCGTGCTACAGAAAAAGTAAATAAATCTTATAAAAATTAGTACAAGTCATTAAAAAGGAAACACCATGTAAATAATCAATTTCAGGAACATGAACAACATTATTCTTCATAAAACATGTAAGCTTTCATTAGATTAAAACAGAATTTTCTGAAATACTTATGAGTAAGATATTTTAAAGCAGAAACCAAAAGCCACAAGTTGTGGAAACCAAGTCACTGAAATACACATATTTCATAACACAGGAAATACAAATACAATGTTTATCACATACAACACTGAAAGTCTTCAGATTAAATCTTGACAAATCTTCTCACTTGGTCTCTTAAGTATTGTTGTGAATATATAATCAGGAATTTAAACACAGAAAGGAAATTGTAGCATAGTGACAGAATTGTCAATATATACTAATGGGCCTTTTATACAAACCAAACATAAACTGATGGAAGAATCAGGCAAGATTTCTAGGTAGGAGAAAAAGATCTAGAATCAAGTTACTATGTACTACTAAGAAACAATATGGAACAATAAGAAAATTTTAAAAAATATGGAAAAGGAAATGATCGTCAGAGAAGCGAGATTGAAAAGATTAATTTATACTATATTTTCAAATATTTTTCAGTTTGGTAATATACAAGGCATATTACGTAACATCAAAAAGCCACTAAAAGACATCCCGGAAAATATTGAATATTCAGTGATTTGTAATTTGACACTATTGTCACACATTTTGGGGATTCTAGACTTGAACAGGATCCTGAAGCAGAGAGGGAAGGAGAGGCCAGGAGGTGGACTGATGTGAGAGGCGACAGCGGCCCCTGCTGTTGGAAGGCTCAAGCTGCAAGAGAGGAGGCCACTTCCTGCCTGAGGTGAAGCCCCGCCCCTCACTCCCCCTCCCTCCAGAATCCTACCTCACTGCCCCTCCTCCCTTTGTGATTCTGATTGGCTGCGCATTGTGACATGCTCAGGTCTGTGGGAGTGGTCCAATGAGGCGCGCCCAGGAAGCCCTGTGGCAGCAGGCAGGAGGTTGTTGTGGGCGCCGCCATAGGCGCCTTGCTGGTCGTGCTGGTGGAGAGGCGCAGGTGTCTGAGCCAGTGCTGCCCTGTGAGCTCCCTCCCCGCAGGAGCCTGTGCAGGACACCCGACTGGTGAGAAGCTGGGAAGGGTGAGTGTGTGAGAGCATCTGCTGAGGCCGCGGGGCGGGCGGGGGCCGGGAGGGGGACCTTGGGGTCCTCACTCTGCAGCACTGACCTTGAACACTGGGACTCGCAGTGGAACCCATTGTGCAGTGAGGAGGGGGAGTGCCCAGGGACAGTTCCACCATCCCGTTTGGCATAATTTCCATTTTTCTTGTTGTTTCCTTCTTTCTTTCTTTTTTCTTTCTTCTTCTTTTTTTTTTTTACCTCATTGCAACTTCTTTTTTTAATTGGCCTGATTTTGTTGAGTTGAGAAGCAGCGTTTCGAGCCCCCAGCTCAGTCCTCAGTGAAGCTCCTCCTAAGGGTCTGGGGCAGTTTTCTTGTTGCTCACACCAGACCAGCACAGACTCCAGCAGTTAGAACAAACAGCCTTGTTTTCCTCCGAGTTTTGCTGCAAGGTTGAGGGGCAGCATGTGGTGCTGGCGTTGTGCTTGGCAGAGGCCTGGGGTGGCACAGCGACCTTGTAGACAAGCCAAGGGAGTGCACAGGGACTCACGCAAAGGGGCTTCTCTAGAAGAACCTGAGGAAGGAGCTGTGAAGGCAGCACTACTGATTTATCCTGATGGCTTCTGGTATGTTGTCACCCATTCCCTTAAGTTCTCCCAATTGGGATTCAATGTCCCCATGAGTTGTAGAGGGAATAATTCAGGTTCAGCAGAGAGCATTAAGACAGGAAATAAACCCTTAAGGTCCAGAATTCTTGTATCAGTGTCAAGTGCTGCTCTCTGCCCTGAAAAATCACAATAGGAATCACTATTTCCACTAAGATACAAATCACTAAGTTGTCTTTTTCTTTTTCTTCTTTTTCTTCTTTTTTGCTCTGCATCACAAAATAAGCATTAGCTCTTTAGAAGAATTATTTGTTGTGAACAATAGGTGTGGTAGAAAAGCAGTGAATGCTCACCTGACACAGCACAGGAAGGCATCCCTGCCCTGTGTGGGTGTGTGTGACAGTGGTTCAGATGACATTGGGACTCCTGTGTCTCCATCAGAATGCCTGGGTTTCCTTTCTGTGCAAATGCAGTGTGCAGCTACTGTCCAGGCTGGGAGGCAGCAGACAGTGGCTTGGGTACCAGTGTGAAAAAGCTGACTTATTTTTGGTGTTATGGCTGTTGCAGCCATGTAGGAAGTGAGAGAGTGGATGAAAAAGTCTGCCCAGTACATAACATAAATAATACTAAATTAAGCTTTAAAATCTTACTACATCTCCTTTTACCTTCCTTAAGTGCATGCATTTTATTAGAATCTCCACAACTTGTGATCCCCCATTGAAACATTTACAGAGTGTTCACTACACACTTTTTGCTTGTCTCGGTTTCAAAACATTTTTTTTTTAAGATTTATTTATTTTTATTGGAAAAGTAGATATACAGACAGGAGAGACAGAGAGGAAGATCTTCTATCCAATGGTTCACTCCCCAAGTGACCACAATGGCTGGTGCTTCACCAATTTGAAGCAGGGAACCAGGAACTTCCTCTACATTTCCCACTTAGGTGCTGGGTCCCAAGACTTTGTGCCATCTTCTACTGCTCTCCCAGGCCCCAAACAGGGAGCTGGATGGGCAGTGGAACTGCCAGGATTAGATCCTTTGCCCAAATGGGACCCCGGCATGTTCAAGGCGAGGACTTAACCCACTAGGCCACTGTGCCTGGCCCTAAACAATTTGTAACAAAGAAACATGACTAACTTATCCTCTGGCTCACTAGTTCCTCCTGAAAGATAGCAGAGTATTGGCAGGTTGCCATTCAGTGTGGCAGCTGATGCCTTAAAAGTGGAGGGCATCAATTGGGTTGCATCTAGTTTTTATAGCTAACCCCTTGAAGCATTAATAATTTCTTTACCTATCCAAGGCTCCATTTCTTGGTGAATTACTAATGCCATGTAAAGAAATGAGTGATGCACTCTGGGTTGTCACAGTCTTGGCTACCTAGGGAGTAAAATTTTGGCAAAGGCCCAGGTAAATCCTAGGGTGATGAGCTTGGAATATATAGCAGTTTCATTTTGCATCCACAAGTTGGTTTAGTCAAAGGGTAATTTGTACCAACAAAGAATCTTGGTGAAGGTAAAATTGTGGTATTTGAGGACACTTATCAGGTTGTGAGTGTATTTCTGACTGGTTTCATAAGTTATTTCAGGGAATATTTACTGTGGTGCAACTTTGGTGGCAGAAAGGGTAAAAAAAAATGAGTGAATTTGACTGGTTTAATAAATAGTGCCATTTGTGCTCCATATCTTGGACAAGGGTCATGTTTAAATTTAATTTGATTTTTATTGGAAAGCAGTTATACAAAATAGAGGATAGACAGAGAGGAAGCTTTTTCTGTTTATTGAATCATTCCTGAAGTTACTGCAAAGGCCTGAGCTGTGCTGATCCAAAGCCAGGAGCCCATATCCTGTTCTAGGTCTCCCACATGGGGGCATGTTTCCAAGGCTTTGAGCTGTCCTCAACTGCTTTCCCAGGCCACAGGCAGGGAGTTGAATGGGAAGTGGAGGTCACAGGAATTAGAACTGGAACTTACTTGGGATCCTGGCCCATGCAAGGGGAGGATTTCAACCATTAGGATTTGGGCTTAGGCCTTTGTTAATGTGGACAAAAGAATTGAAAGAGTTGACACCCCCTGTTCACTAATATTCACATGCACCTTGAGATTGAGCCTTGATCCTGAGTCTTCTACTAATTGCAGATGATGAAATAATTGAATTGTGTGTGATTCGTTTTTGGTAGTAAATTTGTATTAAGCAAACATAGCACATCAGGTGTTAAAATCACAGAGGCCAAAGCATTCACTTAATCTTAAATGTGTGGTTGCATCAGAGAGCTAAGATGCTGCAGGAGGAAATACTGCAGGCTGTGAGGAATTTCCATATCCACACTGGCACATTTCTATCTGCTTAGGATTCCCTCCATCAGTGCAGTGAGCCCCCCTGGGCACTGTGTCCTCAGTGAGAGTGATCCCCAAGGCCTGGGAACGTGGGGAAGCTGCTGAGTGTGGGTCTCCCTGTGAAGTGTAAGCAGGCTGCTTCCCAGAGCTCATTCTCTGTCATGTCCTGGTGCTTTGATTTCCAGTTTGCAAACCTAGGCAGGAATGCTGTGCCCTGATTGGGATGTCACATCTTTGCTCTCTTGCATGGAACTTGAGTTTATTTTAATGGTCTCAGTGAAGGAAAATTGTTATTGACAACTTTATTTCTGCATGCATTCAGTAAGACTGGAAGCAATATAAACTGCATACCTATTGAGAAAAAATTCCTTGTCAGTTCAGGCCTTGGCCTCTTTGCTCTTCCATCTGCAGAGGTGACTGAATCCTAGCACTGTCTGATGATTGATGTTTGTGATGGCTTAAATTGTATTTTCTACTAATGTGGTATCACAGTGAATCAAGCTGCTACCTGCATATGGGTTCAAGATGTGGCTGCTTCCTTTGCAGTTCTGTTCCTCACTACAACATCTAGGAAAGCAGCCTAACACGTCCCCAATGCGTGGGTTCTTGCTCCCCTGTGGGGCACCCAGAAGAAGCTCTACTTTCCGTGCTTTATTTTGGTCCAGAAAGTTCTGTCATATATGGAGTTAACTAGAAGATGGATCTCTTTCTCCCTGCCTTCTAATGAATAAATAAACCTTAAAAATATCTTTCTTTTCTCTTTAAGTTTTGTTTGTTTTATTTGAGTATTTTCAACTGAGAGTTAAAAACTAGGCTGCAGAGATCTTCTATCCACTGGCTCTCTACCCTGATGGCTGAAATAACCAGTGCTGGACCAAACTGAGTCCTGGAGCCTGCAGCTTCCTCCAGGTCTTGCATGTGGGTGATCAGGGCCCAGGCACTTGGATGATCTTCCACTGCTTTTCCCAGGAGATTCACAGAGAGCTGGGCTGGAAGTGGAATAGCTGATTCCATATGGGATGCTGGTGTTGCCGTTTGCAGCTTTACACATTATACCACAATGCTGGCCTTCAATTTAGGGATTTTTGTTTGTTTGTTTTTTATAGAAGCACTCATTTTTTTAATTATTTATTTTCATTGCAAAGACAGAGATATATAGAGAAAAGACAGAGAAGGTGATCTTCTGTCTGATGATTCACTCCCCAAGTGAATGCAATGCCTGGAGCCATACCAATTCAAAGCAGGAGCCAGGAGCCTCTTCCAGGTCTCCCTTGTGGGTGCAGGTTCCCAAGGCTTGGGTTCATCCTGGACTACCTTCCCAGTCTACAAGAAGAGAGCTGGAAAAGAAACAGGGCTGCCTGGATGAGATCTGGCACCAATATGGGACCCTGGCATGTTCAAGGAGAGGACTTTAGCTGCTAGGCCACCGGGCTGGGCCCTGCTTTAGCTTTTGACACTGGTGATAATATTTTTCTTGCTTTTTATTTCTCATATGCTAATTATGTCAAGTGCTTTCCATATGGGTCAATATTCTTAGGTTAGAAATTGTGGATAAATTCTGATGGTGTATTAAGGTAGAAGGGTTGAGTCTAAGATTTGTTCCATGTGCACTTATTTATTTTGTGTTTCTCTAGGACTTGTTAGATGTTATTGTTTTCTCATGTAGAGTTAACTGAGATCTCTGATACATTGTTAAGTAGCAGTTCCCACTGGCTGGACACTGATACTGTAGCATTAACTTGTCCTGATTACTGCCAGTCAGTGTGTACCTTCCCTTGCTGTTCTATGAGGTTTTCTTTCACATAATATGCTGCTGTATTTAGAATCACTGGGAAGAATCATGTGGTCTTCAAACTTGTGTGTGAAAAGCTGCAGTAAACAGCCATGCCACTTCTTGTTTTTAAATTACTTTTCTCGGGCCTGGAACAGTGGCTAAAGTCCTTGGCTTGAACGCACCAGGATCCGTTCTCAGGTTGTAATCCCGGCACCCCCACTTCCAGTCCAGCTCCCTGCTTGCAGCCCAGGAAAGCAGTTGAGGACAGTCCAAAGTCTTGGGACTCTGCACCTGTGTGGGAGACCTGGAGGAAGTTCCTGGCTCCTGAGTTCACTTTGAAACAATGCAGGCCATTGTGGTCACTTGGGAAGTAAATCAATGGACGGAAGATCTTCCTCTCTGTCTCTCCTAATCTTTCCAATAAAAATGAATAAATCTTTAAAAAAAGTTTTTCTCTTATTTTAATATAAATTTTATTAATTTATTTCATTTGTACAAGACATAGAGACAGAGGGATCTACCATCTGGTTAACTCCTTAAAGTGTTCAAGATTGTGACAAGGTCAGGTCAAAAACAGGAGCCAGGAACTAAATCTGTGTCCATGATAGCAGGTGCAGTGACTCCCATACTTGAGAAATTCCCTGCCTGCTTCCAGGGAGTGCGTTAGCAGCGAGATGGACTTTGTTGTGGAGCGATAACACAAACACAGACAGTCCAGTGTAGGGTGAGCGTCTCCTAAGCAGTTTCTCATCCACTCTATTAGATGCCCACATCTCCTCATTTTATTTTATTTTTTATTTTTTTTTTCAGTTTTTTTTTAAAGGATCGGCTTTTAATTTACAAGAGTTCTAAATGTACAGGATTCTCCTTTCAAAAAATCGTTACACAATAAATACAGTACAAAAAAATTATCTTACACAATTAGTTCTGCCTCTGGGACTTTAAAACGTGGAGTGGGTGGTTGAAGGCAGAGGAAGACTGTGAAGCCGTGCAGGTGCGGGTATGTGTTGGGGGCCAGGGAGTACCCCAGTTTCTGATGGCTGCACTAGGATCCCAGCAGAAGGGTGAGGGGCGGCTGTGCGGGTCGTGGGGAGGACACAGGGGGAGGTTGGGGGACCCTGCTTAATCCCCACCAACCTCTGGTTTCCTCTAGGGCTGCTGTGTGGTCAGGGCCGACCCTCCCTGCTGTGGGTGCCCTCCTGCTGGCCCCTCGCTAGTGTGAGCTGTGGTGGGCATGGGCACTGGGGGCTGTGGGGGGGGAGGGTGGGAAGGAGGGGCCATTACCCTAGGTGCGCACCCCACTCCTGCATGTCCGCCAGACGGCCCTGGTGACTGCAATAACTCAGTCATTGGATGGGCAGTCCCGGCTGTCTGCTGTTTTCTGTTCAATGTCCTGGTGGCCCAGTCCACCTTTGAAACTGGAGGATGGGTAGGCGTAGGGCTGGTGCAAGTGTTGCGAGGAGGTGGCAGGTGCTAGCGCACCATGTGGCCGGCCCAGCACCTGCTACAGGTTCAGGATGCTGTTGATGGCACTTTCCAAGTGCTCTGTGAGACTATTGTCCTGTGGACTGTGGCTCGAGAAGCTGACCTGTTCCATGTCTGGGCACTCGGACTTGCACTGCTTGGCAGGTGGCATTGTGGGGGCCTCCCAGCCGGCATCCCCACCCGGGGTTGGGCGGCTGGGTGGGTTGTGCCCTTAACTAGCCGCTGCTACAGTTTGTCCTCCATGGCCACCAGCTCGCGGATGAGGCTGCTTGTGGCCTTCACCACCTTGGCGGGCAGGGGCGTGGTGCTGGTGGCCGCATGCTCTGGATAGCTCTTGCATAGTGGCAGGCGCGGCCTGGTTGGCGTGTGCCCGGGGCCTTGTGAGTGGCGGGTGGCGCTGGCAGTGGCGTGTGGTCCACAATGCCGTTCATCTGGCCGGCCGGGGTTGGTGGTGGCGGGGGTGGGCGCTGCAAGGCTGGGCGCTCTGGGGCGTAGGGGACGGCTGGTGCACGGGGTCCAGCGCTGTGTTTTGCACCACCTTGCTGAGCCTGGCCTCCTGTCTGATCTTGAGCTTGAGACCAATGCAGCTCCGCGCCTCATATGTCTTAATGGGCGGGTGGTTGCGGGAGGGCGTGGGCCCGTCCTCATTGGCATCCAGGGAAGAGGCAGCGTACCAAGAGGAGGACAGGTGGGAGGACGCCTGGGCCAAGGTCATGGAAGGCAATCCACCATCCCTGCCATGCCGGATCACAAGCTTGGTGGGCAGATGCAACGGCCAGGGTACGTTTCAGTAACTGGGTGGAGACCGCCTCAAATTTCTCTTCCACCTTGTGGTAGTCGCTGGGGGAGGAAAGGGCGCCCTGGTACATATGGTAGAGCAGCAGGCACTGCAGGGAGGGGAGGCGATCTTGCAGTCCGGGTGCAGCACAGACCCTTGGTATTTGTGCAAATGCTCCAGGAAACAGGCCTCCTTGCTGGGTTGCAGGGCAGGGGCCTTCTTCAGCTGTAGTTAAGGTACAGGGCCCTTGGTCACACTTAGGGCTGGGAGGAGGCCAGCAAACCGGGAGATGTACCTGTGCCTGCTGGAGGTCCAGGGGCAGCAGCGTGCTGGCGGCAGGGGGTGCTGATGGGGTGGGTTGCATGGTGAGCACGGGGTGGCCCCCTGGTGGTAGTGGTGGAGAAGGCAGCCGCCACAGCAGCGGGAAGAGCTGCTGGCTGCACCAGCCTATGGGGGCATTGAGCATGGCCACGGTGCTGGGAGGCAGGGTGATGCCCTGCAGGACTGTGGTGGTGGTGGTGGGGCCCGGGGCTGTAGGCTGGCTCTGTGCAGGCAGGCTGCCCGCCACCAGCAACACAGGCATCTGGAAGAGCGTGGGCTGGCCCACTGGATGGGTGCAGCAGAGAGGATGTGTGTGGCAGTGCTGTGTGCACCTGAGGGCGGGGCCAGCACAGGGCCCAGGCTCATCGGGGTCGCCAAGTTCTGGTTTGTGAGGATGGGGTTGGCGATGAGCTGTCTGCTTGTGTGAGGGGCCTCGGCAGCCAGGATCTGGCCACCCACATTGGCTGGCAGGGCGGAGAGTGGTTGCGGGACCTGGACGGTGGGGACGCCGGACAGCAGGAACTGGTTCTGGCCAGGCAGATTGTGCTGGGCAGGGATAACGATACAGCTGCCCTGGTTCAGCAGGTGCACACTCATGGGCTTGCTCAGGGTGCCTGGTGGCTGCGGTGGCACCGCCCCAGTTGCGGTGGTCAGTGGCTGCTTGAAGAGGCTGGCCTGCAAGGCAGGCATGGGGAAGCCTGACAATACCACATTCTGGCCAGCCTTGTCAGCTGCCATGAAAGTCAGGTTCTGCGGTGCCTTGGGCTGTGGTGGGAGGGATGGTGAGCGTGGCTCCAGCAAGCTTTGCTGGAGGATGTCACAGGGTTGGTGCCCCCACTGTCTGCTGCCCTGCCTCCGGTGGCTGGCGAGCCCAGGATGTCATCTTCCAGGAAGTCCAGGTCCACACTGGGGGCTGGCTGGCTGGGCTCTGGGTTCAGATGGTTACTGGAAACTTCCTGGACTTGCAGTCCTGGGCTTTCATGGAAGGCACCCTGGGCCTTGCCAGCATTGTCCAGGAGGTCATCACTATCGAGCTTCTTGGATCCATGCAGGAAGTTATGGAGGGCCTGGGGGTCACAAATCATGTCCAGTAAGCATCTCCCGTCCTCATCATCCATCGTCTCTGTGCTACAATCGAATCATGAAGGGAGGGAACGGGTGTCTGCTCCAAGTCTACACAGGGCCCCCGGCTGGGGAATCTGAGAGTGTCCATTTGGGGGCCAGCCTGAAGTTTGAACAGCCATTGGCGTGGGATCTCTTGGACGGCCCCGCACAGGCTGCAAAGGGAGGACCCAGATGGGGCCGGGCAGCCGGGCAGATCAGCGCACTGCCTGATCACATGGCGGCCTCTCGGGCTGCGCCTCAGGCCCTGGCCGCAGGGGTGTACCCCTCGGTTGTGCAACGGAGTCATTTCAACTGAATATCTTATAGTATATGCGTCTCATAATTTTTTGTTTTTTACAATCTTTACATGGTTAATTAGGGCATAAAGGTTCAAGGGCTCCAGGAAGTGGGTAAGAGTATTATTTCCACATTCTCTCTTTTTCTGTATCTGGGGTAAAGGGGAAGATAAAAGGAGAAGCCCCACCCGGCCTCCCACCTATCCCAGGTTTCCAACATGGAATATGCTCCAAGGGTCTTGCTCAAGTGGTTTTGATAGTTCAACAGTTATGAATTGCTGGCAATCAAGGCATTCTTTTTCTTTTCTTTTTTTAATATTTATTTATTTTTTTATTTCTTTTTTTTTTTTATCAGAAAGCCAGTTATACAGAGAGGAGGAGAGACAAAGAGGAAGATCTTCTGTCAAATGATTCACTCCCTAAGTGACCGCAATGGCTGGTACTGCACCAATCTGATGCCAGGAGCCAGGAGTTCTTCTGGGTCTCCCACATGGGTGTAGGGTCCCAATACTTTGGGCAGTCCTCGACTGCTTTCCCAGGCCACAAGCAGGGAGCTGGATGGGAAGCGGGCTGCCTGGATTAGAACAGGCCACCATATGGGATCCCGGAGTGCTCAAGGCGAGGACCTTACGCACTAGGCCATGGCGCCACGCCCCAATCTCTCCATTCTAAGCACAATGAAGTTGCTGCAGAATCCACTGATTGACATAGTCCATCTTAGCGTCTCCATTTGCCCAGTTTTTCACTGCCAACATATGGCTGGGGTAGCTGATTTATTTGATTTGCCCTCTGTTGTGGTGCAAGGTATCCTCTGCAGGTTCCCATAGACTGCCATATCCTCCATATGTACCTGGTTGTGCTCTCCACTGCTCTGTCTGAGCCACTGAGGAGGCTAGGCTCTGGCACTTGTACTCCAGGGCGTATCATGGAACCTGCACTTCTCTTCATGGGTAGGGTTCTGAGTCTGGCAGTTTGGTGAAATCCCCAAAGAAACTTTGAGGTGATTCTGGACAAGATTCTTGTGTGTACTTGTAAGTACAGGGCCAGGTACTGTCCATTGCCACAATCAGCTGGTGGTTGCAGTTGCTAGTTTTGTTCTATTTCCAACCCTGTCTTCCTCTGGTACCAATGGATGTTGCAGTCCAGTCTGATGCTGCCCAGCACACACTTTGCTCTCACATAAACCACTGGGAGCAGCAGTCTAGTTGGAGCCCCCCACAATAACTCCCATCAGTCCTGCCCCCTGTGCTAGTTCCCATGCTTGCCAGTATGTGCAGCAGACTAGTTCAGTCTGTCCCACATCCCATTCAACTCTCATACATGCCGGTGGGCATTAAAGCCTAGTTTAACCTAACCAGCTCCACTATCCAGGCCACACAAATGGTGGTGGGTGTCGTTCTGTCCAGCCACCCTGGCCCCAGTGCTGGTTTTCATGCTCTCCAGTGGGAGTGGCAATCCAAGAGGGAAGCGCCACTATTTCCCTCCTAAATCACTCTCACCCCCGGATCATGTACTCTGCAGGTGGTTCTGTAGTATAACTTGACAGATTAGCCACTGGAGCCAGCATCTGCTATCTGATGCTATTGTAAAGCCCAATCAACCCTCACCCATTCTGCTTTATGTTTGCCCCAGTAGGGACAGTCAATCAAGCATGGCTCTTCCCTGATCAGGCTTGCATGAGGCCCACAGATGTTATATCCCTGCCTGGTATCAACTCATGCTGTGCGATGGATGAGATGTTCCTCCAAGGGTGCCATCTGCAGCTTTACCCCTCCCTCCCTGGTTCCTACCAGCACTGCAGCCCAATCTGGCATGGCCCTCCTCACCTTGGCATTTGCTAGTGGGTGCTGTAGCCTGCCTGGCCCAGCCCACCCCCAATTCCAGCTGTAATGTGTGCTGATATGTGTTGTGCTCAACTATAGCTTGACCTTGGGGGTTATAAGGAATTCCAGTGGAGTGAGAAATAGAAAACATAGAACAAAATGATTGAAATGTCTTAGAAGTATATGCTGGAGCATTGTCTGTCTTTATAGCTTTAGGACAACCAAGTACTGCAAAGCAAGCACATAAATGTTGTGTAACATCTTTAACTGCTTCCCCAGTTCGAGCCATAGCCCAAATTACATGTGAAAAGGTATCAACAACAACATGCACATATGCCACTTGTCCAAAGCTGGAAATGTGAGTTACATCCATTTGCCATAAATCATTAGGCCGTAAACCTCTAGGGTTAACTCCCATCTTAGGGGCGGAATGCACCTCAGGACAGACTGCACATTCTCGCACAATAGCTCGAGCCACCTCGCGGGGGAGATGAAACTGGAATCTAAGTGCAGTAGCATTTTGATGGTGAAGAGCATGATTCTCTCTTGCAGCCTGAACTGTACCCACAATCTTAGTTAGAGAGTCAGCGAGTGCATTGCTCTCATGCATCGGTCCGGGCAGATTAGAATGTGCTCTCACATGTCCGACAAAAAAAGGCAAGTTCCTAAGATAAATTAGATTCTGTAGCTGAGTAAGCAAGGCAATAATAGCAATGTGGCTGCCAGTTAAAGGAGTAGTTTCTATATGTGGGAAAAGGGTGGCAATATAAGATGAATCTGTATAAAGGTTAAAAGCAACATCCTTTAAACATTTAAATGCCTCAATAACAGCACAGAGTTCCACTCTCTGGGCTGATTTCTCCTCTGTCTTAAAGGAAAATTTTTGAGAATCTATAATTAAAGAAGCCATTCCATTTGATGATCCATCTGTAAAGACTAAAGAAGCAGGTTGAGGCACAGGAGTTGAGGAACAAGTTTTTTGAAATATAACAGGATGGTTTTTAATAAAATGTAAAAGAGGATTTTTGGGTAAATGATGTGAAATTTTACCCACAAAGGTTAAGAGTGCAATTTGCCATGTCTCATCCTCTGATATTAAGTAAGTAAGCTGTTCAGAGCTGTAAGGAATAATTATTTCATCTACATCTTTACCAAACAGTTCCTTACTCCTATAACGTCCTTTTGTGATTAAGGTAGAAATCAAAACACAGTAAGGAGTAATAACCTTTTTATGCATGGAAGGGAGGTGTAGCCATTCTAAAGGCCCTTGTTGCCACAAGCATCCAGTTGGGGTATGAACAGTGGGCAGAATAATTAATTGCCAAGGGAGGTTATAGTTAATTCTAAGAACTCTGTTTTGAGATAATTTAGATTCAAACAACTGTAATGCCTTCTTTGCCTCATCTGTCAGTAATCGTGGAGACCGTGGGTTAGAGTCTCCTCTTAATATATTAAACAAAGGCTGAAGGTCAGCAGTAGTTAATCTTAAATAGGGACGTAACCAATTTATATCTCCCAAAAGTTTTTGAAAATCATTAAGAGTTGTTAAATTATCCATCCTGATCTGTAAAGTTTGGGGTGAAACAAAATCAGAATGTATTTGTCGTCCTAAAAAATTATAAGGAGGTTGTACTTGAATTTTTTCAGGAGCTATTATCAAGCCATGCTTGGTCAAGACTTCGATTAATTGAGTAAGGGCTGTTTGTAGAAAAGCTCTGTCCCTGTGAGAAATTAATATATCATCCATATAGTGGATAACATAAATTGTTGGAAGTCTTTCCCTAAACTCCTGTAAGGCTAAATCCACAAATTTTTGACACAAGGTTGGACTGTTTTTCATACCTTGGGGCAGAACTTTCCATTGAAATCGTTGAAAAGGCCGTTTTAAATTAGTAGAAGGCAGGCTAAAAGCAAATTTAGGCCTATCACTAGGATGCAGAGGAATAGTGAAGAAACAGTCCTGTAAATCCACAACAATGACATTATCTCCCCTCGGAACAGCAACAGGGGAGGGCAATCCTGGCTGAAGAGCTCCCATGGGCTCCATAACAGCATTAATTTTCCTTAAATCCTGAAGTAATCTCCATTTTCCTGATTTTTTCTTAATGACAAAAATTGGAGTATTCCAAGGACTAGTAGAAGGTTCCAAATGTCCTAATAAAAGTTGCTCATTGATTAACTGAGATGCTGCCTGTAATTTTTCTGAGGTTAGGGGCCACTGCTCTACCCACACAGGCGTAGAGGAGGTCCATATTATAGGGTGCTGTTATTTGGACAGTGGCCCCGATAAAAAATCCTGATATCCTAAGCCTGCTTTGTCATGCTTTGGTCGGATGGAGACAGGACATGTCCTTCCCTGCAGAGACTTACCCAGGCCTCTGTCAGGATGGAAACCCATCTGTAGCATTTGTGAGGTTACAAGCTCATTAGGACTCACAAGTAAAAGGCCCATTTGTGCCATGACATCCCTTCCCCACAAGGAGATGGGGAGAGACGGCACAACGTAAGGAGCAAAGGTTCCTTGCTGCTCCCCATCTGACCAAGGCAGGACTTGAGAACTTTTAGCTACATTAGAGGCATGACCAAGCCCCACAAGATGTGAAGGAGTCATCTGAGTAGGCCAGGAAGAAGGCCAATCTTTCCCAGCTATGCAAGATACATCAGCTCCTTTGTCCATCAGGCCAAGAAACTTTCTCCCTTGAATTTCTAACACTTTAGTAGGTCGCTGAGACTGAATTTCCTGAACCCAAAAAGCTGCATTACTGGAGCCAAATGCATTCTTACCTCGAGGAAGCTGGGAAGCTGAGCTGCCCATGTTAAAATAAGGTATAATAATTAACTGAGCAATTCTTTGACCAGGGTGGATGACAATAGTTTTTGTTGGTGGCCCTATCATAACCTGAATTTCACCAGAATAGTCAGCATCCACCACCCCAGGAATAACTTGGATTCCTTGTAGAGAGGTGGAGCTTCTCCCTAAAATAAGTCCCATAGTTCCTACTGGCAAAGGTCCAAAAACTCCGGTGGCCAGGCAAACAACTGGCGAGTCAGGGGTTAATATTGCTGAGGTGGAGGAGCTGAGGTCCAGTCCTGCGCTGCCTGGGGTGGCACGCTGGAGGTCTGAGACCCGCCTGGCTGCAGGAAAGGGTTGAAAGAAGCTTGTAGTGTCCCCATTATTTGGGGGGCCCGGGACTGGGCCCGCCTCCCGTTTCCCTGCATCTGAGCTTGGACAGGCTGATTACTCAAATTAAATTGGCTTTGAGGCAATAAAACAGTCCCATTCTTGTGAAGTTTAGATCGACAATCCTTCTGCCAATGAAATCCTTTCTCACATCGCGGGCAGATAGTGCGAGGAGGATTTATATTAGGTTTAGGATTGTCCACATAAGTTTTTTCCTGTCTGAAATTCTGAGACAAATTTTTGGTGGGACAACTGTGGCTGAAATGCCCTACTCTGCCACAGGAATAACAATTGTTTCTTTTTTGATTTCCTTGATTACTTCTCATGTTCCTTAAAACATGAGTAGCAGTTTGACCTTGAAGAGCTGCGGCAATAGTTAACCCTTGCATGTAAGTTGGAGTTACCTCAGCACAAGCTCTAACATAGTCTGACAAATCTCCTGTCCTTCTCACTGGCTGAATTAAGGTCTGGCAAGTTGGAGTAGCATTCTCAAAAGCTAGCTGTTTAACTATGAGATCTGTAGCTGTATTGTTAATTACTGTCTGGCTTACTGCTTCAGTAAGTCGAGCTACAAAATCTTCAAAAGGCTCCTCAGGCTTCTGCTTAACATTTACAAAACCTGAAGACTTTTGATCTGGAGACGGCAGGCGTTTCCATGCTCCTAGTGCCAGGGAGGAGATAAGCTGTAATGTCTCCTTAGGCAGAGTAAGTTGTTCTGAAACACCAAGATGAGTGCCCTGTCCTAAAAGCATGTCTAAGGTAAGAGACTTGCCACGCCTCACAGATCCATGAGACTTTACTTCTGCTTTAGCTAATTCCTCATATTCCATTTTCCACAAAAGGAAGCTTCCTCCTGTGAGGCAAGCCTTAGCAACCTGAAACCAATCATATGGAGTCATCCACTTTGCTGCTAGTCCCTCCACCATTGTCATAGTATAAGGGGAGTTTGGTCCGTAGTCAGAGACAGCATGCTTTATTTCTTTAATAAGCTTATAAGACAACGGCTCCCATTCAGGTTCATCCCATTCATAGATAACAGGAAAACAGAAAAAATCACCTTCCTTATGCGCCTGCTGCATTGCTCCTCTAAAGCCAACCTTTGCTGGGTCTGGTCTAGCTGGAAAGGGCTCAAACTGCTTAGCCGAATACCTTGAAGGTTTATCATCAACAGCAGGAGACCACCCATCATGTAATTCAACTGTCTGCCCTTTTTCATATACTTCAACTGTTTGCCCTTTTTTACAATCCTTAACTCCTGGTCTAGATGTTTCTGGTTTTAAAAGATCTTCTTCCTCATCTGATAAGCCTTCCTGATCATTTTTACAATAATTTACCTTATCTTCAAGACGGACACTTTCCATAGAGCCATAAGTGGAACCTGAGCGTCCCTTTTTACGATTAATCAAGGGAGTGTGTTCCATAGGTGGAGCAGTCGGGGAGGACGGGGCATAAGCATCTTTCCCCGTATCCAGTGTTTGTCTCAATACTGTCCAAATAGCATAGGTTGAGGAAGGCATGTCAGCTCCCCCGTGGCTCTGATACCACTTCTTGATGTCATTCCCTACCTGATCCCAAGTTTGTAAATCTAAAGTTCCCTCCTCTGGGAACCAAGGACTAATTGTCCGTATAAACTGTAAAAATGCTGAAAGCTCTTTTTTACTAACCTTAATGCCTCTCTTTTGTAAAGTATGCTTAATAATATCAGCGTACAGGCTTCTGTCGCTGGATGCACTCTGTCCCATTTTAACTCTATAGTAACAGAGGGTACAAAACTTCTCAAGAAATGTTTTGACTATTCACCCCTCCTAACCTGACCTTCTGTCAGGGGGCCTGCAGCACCCTGGGTGAAGTCCTATCCACGCCGCAAAGAACAAGAGAGAAAAGACTTACCTTCGTCGAGCCCCACGTTGGGCGCCACTTGCCGGAGTCCAGCTCCAGCTGAGTTCGGAGCTCGAGAAGGGTGCGTGGAGTCGGCGATAAAGAAAGACACAGACACTTGTTGCGTTTTTGCTGCTTTCTTGCTTGCTTGCTTGCTTTCAGCTTTCAGCATTCAGCATGCTCAAGAAGAAGCTGTTCTTTTTATTTTCTTAGACACATCACAAACTTCTGCACAAACGTTTGATTTTTTATCTTTTACTTTAGAACTATGACAGCATGCACAGATGTTCAATTAATCTTTACTTCATGGTCAACCAGGTGCTCTTAAAGATAATTCTGTAAGTTACTATAATCAGTTTCTTTAAAGCAAGCCGTTATTCATTCTTCAGAAGTGGCCACTAGGTGACAGCCAGAACTCCAAGGCCAAGGCACAGATGGTTACCTACTAATTAGTAAAACATTCTTACTACATTTTATTTTCACAACTTTATCTATCACATAACGGGAGAAATACATCAAAAGAGAAAAAATATAAGGATCTAAGACAAAAAGTTTCAAACATTAAATCCCCCTACGACTGCAGGCTCTACCGCCTCATAAGCAATCAAACAATAATCAAAAGTATATCTCTGTGATGTTAATAGAATCATCCTATATTTCCTCTAGTTAAAAGATTATGAAAGTGGCTAAAGCAGCTACATTTTCTATGCTCTAAAGAGTTGCAAGGACAGGTTAACCTTTAAGGTCACAGCAACTATATTTTTGCCATAGCAGTTTCAGCTCTTACTCCCATCACTTCCATTAGTTTGTAAAATTCTTGTTAAGCCGTTTCCCAGAAGGCATGCTATATGTCTGGGCCCGATTTCAGGGCAATGGGTAGGCACACAATAAGGTGTCCAGAAATGGCATGGGTTTAATTGTACTCCTGTGCGCAGTTAAAGGCCCACTCACTAAGACATTATCAATAACATTAACTCTTAAGCTCACAGTAGTTGCCAAAGCCATCTCACAGGGGCAAACAATGCCTCAATAGATTACAGAATTCTTAGTGGGATACTTGAGTGTCCATGCAAACAGGGGGTGAGACTGCGTCAAGGTGGTCAGAGAGAAATCGCCGGGCCCTGCCAAACAGCTGGAAGCTCCCAGGCCCTGCCAAGCAGGGAGCTGTTCTCTTCACACCTTCGTGTCATCCATACCTACTGCACGGACCCCAGCATGTGTCCACAACTGGTTCAACCCACATTGTTCTGTTGCTCAGATTCGTCGGCAGTAATGTGAACTGGTTCAGCCTGGTTCACCCCTGACCTGTGCCAAATGTGTGGTACTGGGTACCTTTCCCTGGCCTGGTATGGGTTGTTCCTTTTGTGCTTATAGTGCTTACCTGCAGGGTTTTGTCCTGACAGAGGAGTTGCCCAGGCTTCTCCATCAGAACCTCTCCCAATGCCAGATTTTGCATATACTGGTGGGTTCATGGGCCAGCTCTTCTCCGTCCACCTCCAGTACTAGCAGAAACAGTGATCTTTCCAGACTGGCCTTCAACACATTCTGCTTATTGTTGGATGTTTCAGTGCAGCCAAGGCTTATCCATACCCAAACACAGCTCACACATGGCTCAGTAGGGATTGAGACCAAGCTTAGTCCATCCCACATCTACCCTGGTCCTCCAGAACATCAGATGGTGTTGGAGTCTGGCCTGGCTTGGTGTGTCCAGTCCCAGTCCACACTTGTGCCAAGGGAGACTGCAGTTGTATCCAGACCAGAATCCATTTCCACTACAGCCACTGCACTCCTCAGTGTTAACCCCAATTCAGCTAGGGTGGACCCTTAGCTCCCCAACCAGGCCAGTTCCAAGCCATAAATTGTGTGGATGCCAGTGGTTGCTCTGACTCAGCTTGGCTCAGCCTCTCACCTGTCTTGGCCTTTGCCTTTAATGTGGTGTCCTAGCATTCCTGGCTCATGCAGATCAGTAGGTGTAAGAGCCTAGCTCAGCATGATTTGTGCTTCATCTTGATTTCTATTTTTGCTTGTGAGCTAAGGTTTGCTCGGCCCTGCCCAGTCTACCCTGTTCCATTACCAACCCACACATTATCCAGCCATTGGAGCTACTTTGCCCAGCTTGTCTGACCCCCAGACCTGGACCATGTGTTCAGCAGCAGGAGCTATGACACACCAGGAGAGTTTCCCAAGTTCCTCCACTTGACCCACTCCCAGACCCAGTTCTCATACATATGCTCGGGTGTTAGGCCAATGTCAGGCATAGTCTGGCCTTTCATTTGGCCTTGCATGAGCTGGAGATCATTGCAGCCCAGCATACCCCACACCCTATTTGGGATGCACATTTGGGTGCTGTTGGCTTTACCAGCCCAGACTGTTGTCGGTTCATTTACCCTTGAGTGATGGCAGGCTCCTTTGTCACACCTAGCTTGGTACATCATCTCCCTAATTCTTGAGCTAACCAGTGGGACTAGTATTTCCATGGGGTTTGACCTACACATGCTCTACAAAATACTCCTGGAAATGGTTCTCTCATGTGCTGGTTCATGTCATGGCCTTGCCTAATGTGACCTGTCTCCTGATCCATGAATCTGCCAGGTACTAGGACCTCGTCTTAATAGACAAGCTTTCAGCCTTAGCTTTTGCATGGACTGGTGTAAGGTGGTCAGCATTGTTCAGTGATCACAAGTTCTACACAGGTGTCAAAGGAGGTTGGTATATCAGTCTGACCTATGAAGATGATCTAGTCCCTCTTCCCAAAATGACCAGGTCTCAGTACCCTTGCTTACCTTCAAATGAAAAGTTTACTCTGCTGCTGGGAGTCTTCAGGATTGATTCACATCCCAGAAGCACAGTGAACATGGAGGTACATAGGCAGCCATCCATAGCCCTCAAACCACAGAACTCGCCGCTGCTGGGTGGGCATCAGATTGTGGTTGTGAGGCTGTTGGAGGATTAGTAAAGGCTCAGAGGGATTGTATAAAAGTTGTTATTTTGGGCTCTGTGCAGTGGCCTATTAGCTAGGGTCCTCAGCTTGAATGCACCAGGATCTCATATGGGTACAGGTTCTAATCCTGGCAGCTCACTTCCCATCAAGCTCCCTGCTTGTGGCCTGGGAAAGCATTCGAGGATGGCCCAAAGCCTTGGGACCTGGCACCTGCATGGGAGACCTGGAGGAAGTTCCTGGATCCTGGCTTCGAATCGGCTCAGCACAGGCCATTGTGGTCATTTCGGGAGTGAATCATTGGATGGAAGATCTTCCTCTCTGTCTCTCCTCTTCTCTGTATATCTGACTTTGCAATAAAAGTAAATAAAAGCTTAAAAAAGGGGGGTGGGTTCTTTGACTCACAAATCAGATTCTCAAGATACCATTAAACCAACAAACAAACAAAGGAAGAAGCTGTTATTTTAAATTTTCCTGAAAGTCTCCAGTCATGGTGGGTAGTGCTGTGCCAGTGCGAGAAGGGCCAACACAGAGCCTGATGGGCCACTTGGTGCTGTCCAGTCTGGATCTTTGTGATGTGCACATCTACAGCAGGGAAGAGATACAAGTAACTGTTCTCCCATTTCAATCCAGCCTTCTGGATCAATGTGTTTTCTTCTCTGTCAAACTTTTTAGTAAATATAGATATAGATATAGATATAGAGCAGAGAGAATGATGGGGTGTGTGTTTGTATGTGTGTGTGTGTGTGTGTGTGTTTTAGGATAGAATACCTGCTGGTGGTTGTTTTATACATTAGTTTTTTTTTTTTTTTTTGGAAAGTCAGATTACAGAGAGAAAGAGAGATAGAAAGAAAAATCTTTTATCCACTGGTTCTCTTTCCCACATGCCTGCAACAGCCAGAGCTGAGCTGATTCAAGGCCAGGAGCCAGGAGCACCTCCAGGGTCTCCCACCCAGCAGTTGTTCTCTTACCACCAAATGTACTGTGAACTTCACCTTGTTGTTTGAACTCTTGGTCTTTGCAGTCTGGATGTTGCTTCAGAACAGCTGTGTGTGTGTGTGTGTGTGTGTGTGTGTGTTGGGGGTGCCTTTTTGCTTGGTGTGACTGTTTTCATCCCTTCAGTGATCAGAAAGTAGAGAATAGTTGGGATTAAAATGAGAGTTTAATAGTGGAATTTCATCTCATGTTGCCACTTACTGATTATTTACCATGGGCAAATTACTCATCTTTCTTTTTTCTTTTTTTTTTTTCTTCCTGGAAAAGCAAGCTTTATTTCAAAGCAACCTAAAAACAGTCAGGAAGATATTTATAAACTGGCAGGAGGGAGGGCACAATGGCATTTCCATTTGGCAAGGCCAGAGTCTGACCACACAAACCCAGCTGAAACTTCTTAAAGTACAACAAAAATGTGGCCTTGAAGATGCCCATCATGTCTGTTATCCAAACATACTTTTGTTCAGGAAAGATGACATCTGAGCCAATCTCTTGAGGGTTCTGCTTGATTATGAAAATCAGTGTTTACATTGAAAACATAATTAAGTTATTAACCTTCTTCACATTGTTACAATAGGGATTTGATTGACATTCTGAGTAGTTGAATTGGTAAAGATCTTGTGTCCATTTTGTAGGAGAGGGATTATATTGGTTTCATTTCACAGTAGCCAACTGGAACATTTTTGTATTTTGAAGTGCTGGCTGGGCTGCATCTGCAATGGTAGCTAGATAAATGAGATTTCTATGTAACACATGCTGGTACTGGACGCACTCGTGGGCTTGGCCCTTGTTCTGGTCCTCCAGGATGCAGTGAATGAGCTGATCATTCCCCTCCAGGAGCGGCTGGGTGGTCTCCTGATTGATTTCAGCACTGCCCCGCAGCCAGTCAGGAACGAAGGCCACTGACATGCCAGGGAGCCTGGCAGGCAATCTGCTACTCATCTTTCTTAAACCTCAGTTTGTTATATATTTGTATGATAGGAGGACAAAGATAATACAACAGGGTTCCTCCACCTGCTGGTTCACTGTTCAAATGACTGGCATGCCAGAGCTGGCCAGAGCTGAAAGCAGGAACTCAATCTGGGTGTGTGGCCCAGCAGCTAACTTTCTGAACACTGGGTCTGCCTGCCCAGAGTGTGTCATAGCAAGAAGGTAGATTCAGAGCATGCATTCAAACCTAAGCACTCCAACATGAAATGTGGTCATCTTTATTTTTTTTTAAAGATTTGGTTTATTTTTCATTGGAAAGGCGGATATACAGAGAGGAGAGAGAAAGAGGAAGCTCTTCCATCCAATGATTCACTCCCCAAGTGAGCTCAATGGCCAATGCTATGCCGATCCAAAGCCAGGAGCCTCTTGAGGGTCTCCCATGCGGGTGCAGGGTCCCAAAGCTTTGGGCTGTCCTCGGCTGCTTTCCCAGGCCACAGGCAGGGAGCTGGATGGGAAGCGGGGCTGCCAGGATTAGAACTGGTGCCCATATGGGATCCCGGGTGTGCAAGGTGAGGACCTTAACCACTGTGCCATCGCACCGGGCCCGGACATCTTTATTGGTCTCTTATATATGTCCCCCAACTTGTATATCCTTGATGTAAAATAAGTAGTTTTGACCTCATGCAGTTACTGTGAGTATTAAAAATGAAATAAGCCACATAACACCACCCAGAATTTGGCACATATATGAGGGGGAAACGTTAGATATGAGCAGCTGCAGGAATCACTGATGGCCAATTCTGCCCACTGTCCTTCATCACAGTCCCTGCTTCTCTGTTGTATTTGGAGGTGCTGTCCTTTATATCGATTTCCCATATGTTACACTCAAAACTCATCCCTGGGATTTTCCAATGTCTTATTGCCCGGCAGAGTGAACATACCTTTTTATTATTAATTCACTTATTTGTTGTAAATGAGTGAAGTAAATAATTTAAGAGACTAGCAAAGGCTATGCTCCTGTCCTGAAGCACTAGCAAAAATGTTTGTGGGGTGCAAGTGAGATCACGCCAAACAAGTCCAGGGTGTTTTAAGGAGGTCTGGCCCTATAGCCACCAGCAGGCAGGCTGGGGATATGGTGGGCACTGCCAGAGCTGGTGTGGCCTTTAAGCAACAAGCATGGCAGCAGGGCAGGCATGCTTAATGAAAGGGGAGGCTGTCCTAGGCTGCCTGCCCTGGAACAAGCAGAGGGCTGCTGTGTGCATGAAAGCACTGGAGGAGTATGTGAGGAGGCAGACTGGACAGTAGGCAGTCAGGATCTCCTGGTGCCTGGTAAAATTCTCCTTCAGAGTGTAAGAACTGGGTTTTCCCCTATTTCCTTATCCTTCCTGGAGCACATTCTCCCTCTGGGGAGGGAACAAAAGGATAGAATCAGCATATCAATTCCCATCTCTTAGAGCTGTTGCCAAACAAAAGCAGTGAGACAGGGCTCACCCTAGCTCCCTCAAATCCCAGCCCTGGGTTATTGCCAAAGGAATTGCACTTCAGCTTTCAGCTTCAGGATGGTGTTGTGGGTGGAAAGCAAGACCACACCAGACAATCTAGAGTGTTCTAAGGAGTTTTTATTAGCAAGATTGGTAATTATGGGGCCCACTTGAAAATAGCAAATCACAAGCTCATGTGAAAATCCAGTGTGAATGGAAACACCAAGAGGAACAAAGGGGCATTACCCTGAAGCTCACCCATTAAACTGAAGAGCTATGTTCCAGCCTCCCAAGCAATATAAGTTATTCCAAGAGACATACATGGACACACTTACAAAGCAGCAGACATCCACCTTCTGGGGTTTCTGTATCCACATTCCATTACTGCCAGGCCTCACCACTCCTGGAACTCTTGAAAATGTACAACTTAGGGCCCCTGCAGTGGCCTAGCACCTAACGTCCTCGCCTTGAATGCGCTGGGATCCCCTATGGACACTGGTTCTAAACCTGACAACCCTGCTTTCCATCCATCTCTCTGCTTGTGGTCTGGGAAAGCAATTGAGGATGGTCCAAAGTCTTGGGACTCTGCATCCATGTGGGAGACCCAGAAGAGTTCCTGGCATCTGCCCTCAGTTTGGCTCAGCACCAGCTGTTGCATTCACTTGGCAAGTGAATCATCAGATGGAAGATCTTCCTCTCTGTCTCTCCTCCTCTCTGTATATCTGACTTTGCTATAAATAATAAAACACATCTTAAAAAAAGAAATACAAAGCATCTTAGCATTAATATCTTTACTGTTCCTCCCAAGCACTGAACAGAGATGGTGAGGAATACAGACATACAGAGTTCATGTCAAGGACTTCCTGTTCTCGAAGTTTTTCCACAGGAAGCCAGAGAGCAAGCAGGTACTGGGGAGGCCAAGTGTTGGAGTGCAAGAGTGAGGGAAGCACGTGACCAAAAGTGGAGCCCCTCCATTTCATGGGCCTTCATGGGGGCGTGGGAGGGAAGTGATTATGCAACAATGCAATTCTGCCCCTCTCAGGTTTCAGGTGATGATAAAGGAACATCACAGGTGTGCAGAAGAGAATGCCTAGATGTTGGGTTGGGGTGTGGCTTCCAAGCCCTTGAACATGAACTAGTTGCCTACCTCACAATATTGGGAGAAGGAAGTTACAATCCTCATTTTTTTTTCTGGAATTTCTTTCTCTCTGCCCTTGGGGTGACTCTTGTGATCCCTCCACCCCCAGTATGGTGCTTAAAAGATACCATTTCCAACATTTTCTCGGGTCTTTTCTCTCTTGGAGCCCCCTCCTGCCACTAGGACAGAAGCATTTTTCTTCCTCTTATGAAATAAATCCTGCTTTGCAAACTGGAGTTCTCTGCATGAAATCTCTTTCATGTGAGACAAGAAACAGGTTGCTGCAGTGTTTCGCTTTGAATTCCCTACAACTCTCGCCTGCCTTGTCCTGGAGCAGCAGGAAGTCTGTGGGGGTGGGCAGGTCAGAAGTGAGTGTTGGAGCTGCTTCCCAGCCTGCCTGGCCCTGGAGCAGCTTGCAGGCAGGCCAGGGGTGTGGGAGAAGCCATTGAGAATTCAGGTTTCGTGAAGGGGACTCAGGCATGTGGGCTGGGGCCTGCAGAACAGGCCAAGCCCTGGGATGGCTCACAGGTGCCCTGCCTGCTGAGGGAGTGGGACCACCTGCTAAGCCTGACTGGCTCTCAGCAGCAAATGGTGGATGGAGTGGCAGAGCTCATGGGCTAGAGGCACGCTTGCACCTGCTCACCAAACCTGGCCTGGATGAGCAAGTGGGGCAGTGGAGGGCATTGGTTAGAGGTGCACTCTTCCAAGAGCACAATAGGGTCTGGCCATGAAGGCAACTACTATAGTCCTGTGGAAGCAGGGACACTGGCCAGGATGACTTGATGAGCAGATGGCATGCATACAGTGGGTGCAGAGTGCACCAGTTGTCTGGCTTGGCCCTGGCATAGCAGCTGGCAGGTACCTTGTGTCTTCAGGTTGATGCCATAAAGACCATTTAAAAGGAGATGTTGCAATTACATGTATATTGTAACAGTTTATTTATCAGGGGATCAGACTTCAATTTCATGTATCAATGATAAATATTTAGAAAATGCTACAAGTTATACCTTAAGGACTATCATCAACTATATCATGCATAGATTTTTGTTTCACAGCCTTCCTCATCATGAACACATTACCAAGCATGTAACCATTTTGAATGCTGATATAAAATCTAGAAGACAGAGAACAGCACATGAGTTTCCATGTGATCTTGGAATGATGTAACAGTGGATAAGATTTTAATATTATGCCAGTATATTCTTGATATACTGGTTACATGTTTTAGAGATTACGTAGGAGGTTGCATTTAATCAGGTACAAACATTGTTCATAGGATACAAGAGGCTGGGTATTCTTAAGTTCACATTTAAAAAATATTGCTCTATTTAAATCAAAGTTTAAGGTGTAGAAATCTGTCATTGAATATTCATTGTTTTTCGAGGGTTCTGTTGTAGCAAGTTACTGAACAAGTTTAGCAAGTAACGTTTTGTTTTGTTTGTAAGTAGTTGTTACTTAGCTTATCTTGTACCCCATCCCTCTGGATCAGGGGTGGCTGTGAGTGAAGCATACAAAAGAGAAAAAAAAAAAAGCTTAAAGCTTGGAAAAACTTCTTCTAGGTTTCCTATGCTGGTAAGATTTCCAAGGCTTCAGACCCTCCACCACTGTTTTCCCAGGCCACAAGTAGGGAGCTGGATGGGAAGTGGGGCCACCAGGACAGGAACCATGGCTCAATTGGGATCCCTGCTAGTGTAAGGCAAGGGATTTTAGTCACTAGGCTACCGTGCCAGGCACAGATGATAGATTTCTATAATGACAAAATGCAAGGATGAACACAGGTCACATTCATGTGAGGTGTTGAAACTTCCAATGACCTGTAGTCCCAGGAGCAAAATCAGAGATATACAAATCGAGGCCTAGCTACAGGCATATATGGTTCGAGACATGAGCAGACAGACAAGGCTTGTATAAGTTTCTAAAACACAGGAAGAAATATGGAACATGCCACATAAACCAGCACCGAAGGTGGGGATCCATTTGTAGCCTCAGATGAGTTTGGTTATGTATACTGAAAATCAGCTATTGTGGCAATGTATTAACAACATTATCAAAATTAGGGGTCTGGCATGATGGCTCAGTGGCTCAATCCTCAGCTTGCATTGCTGGGATCCTATATGTACACTAGTTCAGGCACAGCTGCTCCACTTCCTATCTAGCTCCCTGTTGTGGCCTGGGAAGGCAGTAGATGATAGCCCAAAGCCTTGGGAGCCTGCACACACATGGAATACCTGGATGAGGCTCCTGGCTTCAGATCAACTCGGTTCTGGCTATTGTGTCCACTTGTGAGGGAATGACCAGATTCATGCCTTTTCTCTCTGTCTCTCCTCTGTGTAAATCTGTGTTGTTAGTAAGTAATTAAATATCAAAATAAATGAGTGAAGGAAAGAAATGCTATGTAAATAATCAATTTCAGGAATATAAACACAATTATGGGATATAAATATCATTCTTCATAATACTTGTAATCACTCACAAATTTATGAAAGATATTCTGAAACACTTAGCAGTAATATGGGTTTAAACCGGGCCTGGACTAGTAGCCTATTGGTGTAGGTCCTTGCCTTGTACGTGCCTGGCTTGCATTTGGGCACCAGTTCTCATCCCAGCAGCCCTACTTCCCATCCTTCTCCCTGTCTGTGGCTGGGCAGCTGTTGAGGATGGCCCAAGGTGTGAGACCCTGTATCGATGTGGAGACTGGCAAGAAGCTCCGGGCTCCTGGCTTCAGACTGGCACAGCCCTGGGCATTCTGGCCATTTTGAGAGCGAAATCAGCAGAAGGAAGATATACCCCTCTGTCTCTCCTCCTCTCTGCATATCTGACTTTCCAATAAAAAAAATTAAATCCTTACAAAAAAATGTTATAAATCAAAAACCAAAAGCCACACATTATG
This sequence comes from Ochotona curzoniae, assembly GCF_017591425.1. NCBI lineage: Eukaryota > Metazoa > Chordata > Mammalia > Lagomorpha > Ochotonidae > Ochotona > Ochotona curzoniae. The sequence goes on from NW_024466752.1 coordinate 455,419, forward strand.
GAAACCAAGCAACAAATACATATATAGTGCATAACATAGGAAATGTAAATATACTATATCTACATGGAACAATGCAAGTTTTTTTCCCGTAGATTAAATCTGGAGAAGCCCTCTTCTCTCTTAGTTTCTCACAAATTGTTATGAATGTGTAATCAGGAAATTAAACACAGAAAATAAATGGTAGCCAAATTGTCAAGTTTTAAGCAGCAAAACTATCAATGTACACTACTGGTGCTTTTGTGGAAAACCAAATTTAAAGAGAGGAGAGATTCAAGCAAGATGGGTTGGGCAGGAGATCAATACAGAGAATCAAATTAATATGTACTAATAAGAAACAGATATGGAACACTATGAAAATGCAAATATACAGACCATGAAATGAATGTGAGTAGTGTAACAGAGATTTAAAAGGGTATATTTTCAAGCATTCTTTGGTTCTGCATTTTAAAACATGAAATGAACTAATGGAAAGAAAACAGCAATATAAGAAAATAAGTCCCAGAGTCTATTGAAGATTCAGTGAGGTGCATCTGCAGACTCTTGTCATGTATTTCTTAGTTACTAGACTTGAACCTGGTGCAGAGAGGGAAGGAGAGGCCAGGAGGTGGACTGATGTGAGAGGCGACAGCGGCCCCTGCTGTTGGAAGGCTCAAGCTGCAAGAGAGGAGGCCACTTCCAGCCTGAGGTGAAGCCCCGCCCCTCGCTCCCCCTCCCTCCAGAATCCTGCGCATTGTGATGTGCTCAGCTCTGTGGGAGTGGTCCAATCAGGCGCGCCCAGGAAGTCCTGTGGCAGCAGGCAGGAGGTTGTTGTGGGTGCCGCCATAGCCACGTTGCTGGTTGTGCTGGTGGAGAGGCGCAGGTGGCTGAGCCAGTGCTGCCCTGTGAGCTCCCTCCCCGCAGGAGCCTGTGCAGGACACCCGACTGGTGAGAAGCTGGGAAGGGTGAGTGTGTGAGAGCATCTGCTGAGGCCGCGGGGCGGGCGGGGGCCAGGAGGGGGACCTTGGGGTCCTCACTCTGCAGCACTGACCTTGACCACTAGGACTCACAGTGGAACCCATTGTGCAGTGAGGAGGGGGGAGTGCCCAGGGAGAGTTCGATCTTCATGTTGGGCAGGATTTTTATTTTTATTTTCCCTTTTTTTTTTTTTTTACCTGCTTGCAACTTGTTTTTAAAATTGGCTGATTTTCCTGAGTTGAGAAGCAGCATCTCCAGCTCCCAGCTCAGTCCTCAGTGAAGCTCCTCCTAAGGGTCCGGGGCAGTTTTCTTGTTGCTCACACCAGACCAGCACAGACTCCAGCAGTTAGAACAAACAGCCTTGTTTTGCTCCGAGTTTTGCTGCAAGGTTGAGGGGCAGCATGTGGTGCTGGCGCTGTGCTTGGCAGAGGCCTGGGGTGGCACAGCGACCTTGTAGACAAGCAAAGGGAGTGCATGGGGACCCACGTAAATGGGGCTTCTCTAGAAGAACCTGAGGAAGGAGCTGTGAAGGCAGCACTACTGATTTATCCTGATGGCTTCTGGTATGTTGTCACCCATTCCCTTCAGTTCTCCCAATCGGGATTCAATGTCCCCATGAGTTGTAGAGGGAATAATTCAGGTTGAGCAGAAAGCATTAAGGCAGGGAATAAATCTCTGAATGTCCAGAACTCTTGCCTCAATGCCAAGTGCTGCTCTCTGCCCTGAAAATCCACACCAGGAGTCACTATTTCCTTCAAGATACAATTCAGTAAGTTGTCTTTTTCCTGTGTCACAAAATAAGCATTAGCTGTTTAGAAGAACTGTTTGCCGTGAACAGTAGGTGTGGGAGAAAAGCAGTGAATGGCCACCTGACACTGCACAGGAAGGCATCACTGCCCTGTGTGGGTGTGTGTGACAGTGGTTAAGATGACATTGGGACTCCTGCGACATAGATTAGCTGTTAAAGTCCTTGCCTTGAATGTAAAAGATTCCGAAACTGCTGCCGGTTCTAATCCCGGCATCCATGCTTCCCATCCAGCTCCCTGCTTGTGTGCTTGGAAAGCAGTAGGGGACAACCCAAAACCTTGGGACCATGGAGCTCTGTGGCAAATCTGGAAGATGCTGGCTTCTGGTTAGCTCAGCTCCAGACATTGTGGCTGCTTGGCAAGTGAATCATTGGATGGAAGCTCTTCATCTCTGTCTCTCCTCCTGTCTTTATATCTGAGTTTGCAATAAAAATCAATAAAACCTCTTTTTTTTTAACCTGGATGAGTTCTTGGCTCCTATCTTTTTATTAAGATTTTTAAAATTTTTATTACTAAGTCAGATATACAGATAGGAGGAGAGACAGAGGGGAAGATTTTCCGTCCCATGATTCAATCCGTAAGTGAGCGCAACGGCCGATGCTGTGCCAGTCCAAATCCAGGAGCCAATAACCTCTTCTGGGTCTCCCACACGGATGCAGGGTCCCAAAACTTTGGGCCGTCCTCGACTGCTTTCCCCAGGGCACAAGCAGGGAGCTGGATGGGAAGTGGAGCTGTCGGGACTAGAACTGGCGCCCATACCCTATCTCGGTGTGTTTAAATTGAGGACTTTAGCCTCTAGGCCGCACTGCTAGACCCAAAAATCAATAAAATCTTAAAAAGAAAAAAAGAAATGAAGATGACATTTTGACTCCTGTGTCTCTGTGAAAATGTTTCACAGAGTTTCATTTCACAGAGTTTCATTTCTTTGCAAATGCAGTGTGCAGCTAATGCCCAAGCTGGGAGGCAGCAGGCAGTGTCTTGGGTACCAGTGTGAAAAACCTGACTTGCTTTTGGTGTTGTGGCTGTTGCAGGCATGTGTTTGATGTCAGAGTGGATGAAAATGTCTGCTCAGTCAATAAGATAAACACTAAATTATGCTTCGACTTCTTAGTATATCTCCTTTTACCTAACTTAAGTTCATACATTTGATTAGAGTATCCTCAACTTAAGTTCCCCCATTAAAATAGTTTCACAGTCCTCACTACATTCTTTTTGTTGTTCTGAGTTTCAAAACACTAGGTAACAAACATACGTGACTAACTGATCCTCTGACTCGCTCATTTCTTCTGAACGATAGCAGTAGAATGGGGGTGGCCATTCAGAGTGGCAGCTGATGCTCTAAACCTGGAAGGCATCTATTGTGTTCCATGTATTTTATATAGGTAGTTCCTCAGAGCATTAATATTTTCTTTCCCCATGCAGAGCTCCATTCCTTGGTGGCATAATAACATCATCTAAAGGAAACATTGATGCACTCTGGGTTCTCTCAGCCTTGGCTACCAAGGAGTAAAAGCTTTGGAAAGGCCCAGGTAAATCCTAGGACACAGCAGTTTCATTTTGCATCCACAAGTTGGTTTTGCCAGAGGATAATTTGTACTAAGAAAGGATCTTTGCTGAAGTGAAATTTTAGTGGCCTAGAGCACTTATCAGATAGTGAGTGTATTTGTGACTGGATTCATTAGTTATTTCAGGGAATAATTGCAGTGGTCCAATTCTGGTGGCAGAAAGAGTAATTAACATTTTGAGTGTATTTGACAGGCTTAATAAAGAATTAGTGTCATTTGTGCTCAATATCTGGAACAGTGGTCCTTTTTAAATTTTATTTTTATTGGAAAGCAGATATACTGAGAGGAGAAAAGACAGAGAGGAAGATCTTCAATTCTTCGATTCACTCCCCAAGTGGCCACAGTCGTTGTGTATAGAGATTGAGCTTGACCCTGAAGCCTCTACTAATTGCAGATATTGAAATAATACAATTGTGTTGTGATTCCTTGTTGGTGGTAAATTGGTATTAAGCAAACATAGCACATGTGGTGTTAAAAAAAAAATCAGAGGCCACAGCATGCAGTTAATCTTAAATGTGTGTTTGCATCAAAGAGGTAAGATGCTGGAGGAGACACTGCAGGCTGTGAGGAGTTCCCGGGTCCACACTGTCACATTTCTGTTTGCTTAGGATTCCCTCCATCAGTGCAGTGAGCATCCCTGAGCACTGTGTCCTCAGTGAGAGTGATCCCCAAGGCCTGGGAACGTGGGGAAGCTGCTGAGTGTGGGTCTCCCTGTGAAGTGTAAGCAGGCTGCTTCCCAGAGCTCATTCTCTGTCATGTCCTGGTGCTTTGATTCAGAGTTTGCTCACTTAGGCAGGAATGCTGTGCCCTGTTTTGGGTGTGTTACATCTTTGCTGTCTTGCATGGAACCTGAGTTTATGCAATGGTCTCAGTGAAAGAAAACTAAATTCTTGACAGTTTTATTTTCTGTGAGACTGTAAATAGTATAAACTGCATACCTATTGAGAAAAAACTCCTTGTCAGTTCAGTTCTTGGCCTCTGCTCTTCCATCCCCAGAGGTGACTGAATCCTAGTACTGTCTGAGAATTGATGTTTGTGATTTCTTATAGTGAATTTTTAAAAGTGATATTGTATGGTAAATAAATCTTAAAGATACCTCTTTGTTTATTTTTTTTTAAATGTTTTTTGTTTCATTTTTTTATGCTAAATGAGAGTTCAAGTATGAGGCAGGGCCTGGTGAGGTTGCCTAGCAGCTAAAGTCCTCACCTTGAGTGTGCCAGGATCTCATATGGACACTGGATATAATCCCTGCGGTCCTGCTTCCCATCCAGCTCCCTGCATGTGGCCTGGGAAAGCAGTCAAGGACGGCCCAAAGCCTTGGGACCCTGGGCCTGTGTGGGAGACATGGAAGAGTTCCTGCCTTAGGATCGGCACAGCATCTGCCATTGTGGCCACTTATAGAGTGAAAGAACGAACTGGAAATATTTCTGTCTCTCTTCCTCTATCTCTCTCTCTCTGAATGTATCTGACTTTGAAATAAAAATAAATAAAGCTTAAAAAGAAAAAGATGGAGAGAAAGACAGATGTCTTCTACGCACTGGCTCACTACACAGGTGGCTAAAATAACCAGTGCTGCACCAAGCTGAGTCCTGGAGCCTGCAGCTTCCTCCAGGTCTTGCATGTGGGTGATCAGGGCCCAGGCACTTGGATGATCTTCCACTGCTTTTCCCAGGAGATTCACAGAGAGCTGGGCTGGAAGTGGAACAGCTGATTCCATATGGGATGCTGGTGTTGCAGTTGGCAGCTTTACACATTATACCACGATGCTAGGCTTTTCTTTGTTTTTTGATATGATGACCATATTTTTCTTGCTTTTTTATTTTACATTTGCTAATTCATTGCTAGTATTTTGCATATGGGAAAATTTATGTTACAGACTGCATAAATTCTAATGGTGTAAGAAGTATGGGCAGGGTAGAAGGATCACAGTCCAACATTTCCTCCATTTACACATATTTTGAGTTTCTCTAGAATTTGGATTGACATTATTTTCTTCATCTCGTGTTAACTGAGATCTCTAATCAGATTGCTAAGTAGCAGTCACCACTGACTCAGTAGTTACAATGTTGTGTTAGCTAATAGTTATTACTGTCAGTCAGTGTGTACTTTCCTTTGCCTTTCTATGAGATTTTCCTTTAAAAAATGCACTGCTCTATTTAGAATCACTTGGAAGAAGCAGCATGTGGTCTGCAAAACTGTGTGAAAAGCTGCACCAAACATCCATGCCAATTCTTGTTTTGAAATTATTTTTTCTCATCAATTTTTAGAGTAATTCTTGTTAGCATATTCCATTTATAGAAATCATGAAGAAAGAGTGATACACCATGTGCTGGTTAATCCCTTCAAGCCCTGCAAGATTGTGAAATGTTCAAGGTATAAACAGGAGCCAGGAACTAAATCCTAGCCCATTTTAGCAGGTGCAAAGACTCGCATACTTGAGAAATTTTTTGCTTGCATCCAGAGAGTGAGTTTGTAGCAAGATGAAACTTGTTGTGGAGTGATAACACAAACACAGGAAGTCCAGGGTCAGGTGAGCATCTCCTAAGCAGTTTCTCATCCACTCTACTAGATGCCCACACCTCCTCATTTTAACTGAATATTTTAGATGGTGCATATTCTGTCCTCTATTAAGATTTCAAGGATGTATCTCCTGAATTTTGAGTGTTTCCCTAGAGTCTGTAAAGTATATTTGTAACTAAACTAAACCCAATTGTAAATAACACTGTCTCATTTCTTTCGAAATTCAGGTATATTCCCAATTTCTTGAGAGGTTCAGATATAGTCCCAACTGTTTTCTCCTATGCTGTGTGTAATTTTTGTCATTCATTTACTTAGTATCAAGAGCAATAATTTTGTTCATTTTTGGTAGTGTCCTTTTGAATAAAGACTTACATGTTAAAAGGCATCAGAATGGAGAAAGTGAATGCTTGTACCATCATTTGGTGTCAAACACTTTCAGTGACCCAACATCCAAAAATCACATTGTACTTTTTGATTAATTTCTCTATTCATTTGCTTAAAAGCACATGAGAGGCAGCAGTTGTAGTGTGATATTCACTTTCTGGTGTAGTTCCCTGCTCATGTGCTTGGAAGATAGAATAAAATGTCCCAGTTCCTTGGACACCTGCACCCCTGTGGAAGATCTCAATGTAGTTCAGGCTCCTGGTTTTATCCTGGACCTTGCTGCCTCCTGTGGCCCCATGGGGGGTAAACAAGTGGAGGGAAGGTCTCTGTCTGTCTTTGGCTCTTACTTTGTAATTTTCACATTTAAGCAAATAAGTAAATTGTTTTTAAATAATGAAAAAGTTGGGAGTAAGGAAAACCCCAGGGCCTATGGAAATTTATCATAACATAATAACAAAAGCTAGAAAGTAGAATTAAGGCTATATTTTTCTGGAAAAAAGAACCTAACATGATAGCCTAGTTGCTACAGTCCTAATCTTGCATGTGTCAGGATCCCATAAGGGCACAATTTCTTGTCCCAGATGCTCCAATTACTATCCAGCTCTCTGCTTGTGACCTGGGAAAAAGTAGAGGACAGCCCAAAGTCTTGAGACTCTGCATGTGCATGAGACACCCAGAAGAAGCTCTTGGCTCCTGGCTTCAAATCAGCTCAACTCCGGCTCTTGTGGCCACGTGGGCAGTGAGTCAGTGGATGGGAGATGTTTCTCTCTGGTCCCTTCTCTGTAAATCTGAATTTCCTGTTAAAATGAATAAACACTTTACAAAATGAAAATACAATAAAGAATTTAAAAAATGCTAAATCTATTTTATACTGCGTAGATTGGAGCAGTTTAAAGTTTTTAGATATTGTTACTGTGAAGGGATGATTCTGATTTCTAAAAGTTCTACAGAAGTTTGATGACCATGTACTTGAATACTGTCACAAGGTACAGTGCAGTATTTGTGTACAGATACAGCCTAAGCTGAGTAAACCAGGTGCCCAGATATCCATGTACCTTTGTTTATACAGTAAACAGGGTGCTCGGTTCCATTTTTCTGCATAAGCCTATGGTATTGTGAACTGTAGTCACCACACACTGGGATGGGACATTGGATCTTGTTCCTTTTGTCTCACTTTCTTTGCTACCTGTTCTACCTCCTTCCTTTCCCCAGGCCTCACTCTTCTCAGACTGTAATAATCACCACTCAAAGTGTTGCTGTGAGCTTCTGAGTTATATATATAACATGTTAGATCTGTTTGTACATTTTCCTGATTTTATCATGTCCAATTTCATCTCTTTTGCAGCAAATAACAATATTTTATTTTTCATGGCTGAATACAGTCTTGATGTTCATTAGGTTTCATTATCAACAAAATCAGGGAAAAAATGAAGAAGCAAAAATGTTGAGTCTCTTGATTCCCATTTCTGTGCATTTCATTTCCTTCTGTTATTTACTTTCTTTGGGAAAATATTAAATAACAGTGAAAAGTTGGCATTCTTATTTGATTGCATATCTTGGAAGAAATATCTCAGTATACCTCAGTTGAAGTATATTTGAATATTTGTAGGTTTGCTCAACTTATGTATGCACATTAATATAAACTAAATGTAGCATTTTACTGCATGTTTTCAGTAAGATGGTTTTAATAATGCTTCATCCTGCTTGTGTGAGGTATTTGGTGTGTTGATTTGCATTTTTTGCCCCAATTTCTACATCCTCGGGCTAGATGCGTTTTGATTATCATGTGCGCATATATTGGTGTTGTTGAATTCACTTTATGTGAGGAATTTTACCTTTGTTTTTATCAAGCATACTGGTTTATGATTTTTTAAACTAGACTTCTGGGGTATGAAGTTGTTTCAGAAGAAGTATTCAGAAATAAATACACAGAAGTCTAACCAGAAGTAAGGCTGCTGGGTTAGAGCCAGTGCCCATATGGTATCTTGGCACTTGCAAGGCAAGGACTTTAGCCGCTAGTCTACTATGCAGGGCCCTAATTTTTCTTAATCTAGCTAAAGATGTATTAATTTTGTCTTTAAAAAATTCAGTATTTTCATTGTCTTCAGTATTGCTTAATATATAGTTTATTCATTTCTTCACCAATCTTTATTTCTAATTTCCTTGTACTACTCCTAGGTTTTTTTGTTTTTTTTTTTTAATTTTTCTAGTATTTTGAGATCAATACTTAAGTTGCTTATTTAACTTTCAGTTTTTGCTATTGTTATTTTAAGTGTTAGGCATCTAAAGTCATAACCTTTGGTTTCTATATTGCTCTGATGGTGGGTTCTTTCTCATTGGCAGTAAGAAGTAGAGTGGAAAATAAGAATGTATTGTGGTTGCCATAAAAATACACTATAGAATGTCTGTCTTGAATCACAGTAATTCATTTCTTGTGTTTCTAATGACTGAAAGTTTAAAAGCAAGGTGGTATTAGATTTGGTTTCTGCTGAGGTCACTCCCTGGCCTACTCAGAGCCTCCATCTTTCTGTACCCTCACGTGGTGTTTCCTGTGTCCATGCGCATCTTTTTCTAAAGGAACCTAAGGCATTTTGAAACATTCTCAGTTACCATAGTTTCTGGTAATTGCCTTCTTTAAAAACATATTCAAGATTTGATCAAGGCAGGGTGACTTAGTGTTATTTGAAGTTAGAACTTGTTCCTCCCCCCACATCATGATCAGGTGAAATGCATACTGCACTCCAGGCAACTGCGACTCAGAACACAGGCCTCCACCTCCTGCTGACTGCCAGCAGATGACCTCTGTTTTTCTATCTTCAGTTGCCTGCTGCCAGAACCATGCTCAGGCTGAGTGGTGCTGAGAGAAAGGGGCCCAGGGCCTTTAAGGGCGATGAGGCTCTTGATTGATCCTGAGGACACCTAGATCCCATCTTCACCATATGCAGTGTCCACTGTGGGGGAATCTCTATAGAAGCAGCACATTTGCATTGACTTTGGATTGAAAGTATTAAAGATATTAGGGAGGAGTCCAGAGAGGACTGGTTTTCTTTTCTTTTTTCTTTCCTTTTCTTTTCTTTCTTTTGAAATAAACATTGTTTTAAAATGTATTTTTATTTGAAAGGCAGCATTACAGAAAAAGCAGGGACAGAGAGGCATCTTCCATCTGCTGGTTCCCTTCCTAACTGTCCTCATTAGCTGAAGGTAGCTGATGCTAGTGAAGAGCTTGGAGTTTATCCTAGCCCTCCAACATAAGCACAGGTGCTCAAGGACTTGGACCATCCTTACTTCTTTCCTAGCCATTAGCAGGGAGCTGGATTGTAAGTGGAATGGCCCAAGCTGAAGCAGCACCCATATGGGATGACAGCACTGATGGTGGATGCTTAGCCAAGGATGCTGGTGCCATCTTGCTGTGTGTTTTTGTTTTAGAGGCCAGGACAGAGAGCATGAAGAGATTACTCTCAGAGCCTGGTTCCCTACCCAAATTGTTGTACCATATTAGATTAAGTTAAAACTGGGAACTAAAGAGGCATGTATGGCATCACAGCAAGTTTATTAAGTTATATAGATACCCATGTTATCCTTCAAGATTGCTAGCTCAGGATTTGGCTGCTGCTGCTGCTTTTTTTTTTTTTTATGTATTTATTTATTTATTGTAAAGTCAGATATACAGAGAGGAGGAGAGAGAGACGAAGATCTTCCATCCAATGATTCACTCCCTAAGTGAGTGCAACAGCCGATGCTATGCCGATCCAAAGCCAGGATCCAGGAACCTCTTCCAGGTATCCCACACGGGTTCAGGGTCCCAAAGCTTTGGTCCATCCTGGACTGCTTTCCCAGGCCACAAGCAGGGAGCTGAATGGGAAGTGGAGCTGCCAGGATTAAAACCGGTGCACATATGGGATCCCGGCCCATTCAAGGAGAGGACTTTAGCCACTAGGCCACAACGCTGGGCCCTTGGCTACTTCTAATTAGCAACTTCCTGGATAGACTGAAAAAATATCCCACCAAACTGGGTTTCTCACTATCCCTATGGGAGCATGGATAGAATTCTCACTTCTAGCTTTGACTTGACTCATCTGTATACCTGACTTTCCAAATAATAATAATGATAGTAATGATAATAATAATAACAATAATAATAAATCTGTAAGAAAAAAGAGTTCCTCCTTTCTAGTTTTGGCATGACTCAGCTTGACTCTCGTACGTGTGGCTAACATGAACCACCAAATGTAAGCTTTGTTTGCATTTCAAATAAATAAATAAATAATTGTTACTGGCTGGAAGCTATGTGTTAAATCCAAGTATTCAACATAATTGAAATTTCTGCTTGAACTTCACATTTCAGTGATGCCATAGGGTGGATTTGTGCTGGCACGTATAATGAAATCAGGCATGGTGCTTGCATTCAAACCAGGCACTCTGGGTTTTGTTGCTCCTAAGCAGAAATATTATCACTTTGATTAACTCCAACAGTTTTTACAAAGTAAAAATAGCTAAAAATTGATGGTGGAGCCTCAGGTATACTTTGGCAGTGAAAAACTGGGCAAATGGAGACTCTATGAAGGACCATGTTAACCAGTGGATTCTGCAGTGATTTCTTTGCACTTGGAGTGGTGTGATTGGCTGCAATTCATAACTGTTGAACTATCAAAACCACTTGAGCAAGGCCCTCAGAGCATGCCACACATCAGGGACCTGGGATGGGTGGGAGACTGGTTGGGGCTTCTCCCTTTAAATCCCCCTTTACCTCAGACACATGAAGGAAACAATGTGGAAATAACAGTCTTACCCATTTTCCTGTAGCTCCTGAACTTTTTTTACCCTAATTAACTATGTAAAATTGTCAAAAATATAAGAAAAAATGGGGAAAAAAAAGGCTTTGCAGAAAAAAAAAATTATGGTGGTGATGGTCATAATTGAAAAACAATGAATTTAGTTTCTGAATTTTGTGGTGAGTTCTTAGGTAATTTTTAACACTGTAACTGGATGCAATAAATCATTTCAAAATTTTCAGGTGCATTTTACTAGGTCACATTCCAATCTGCATTAAACGTGATTTTCCTCTATAGGGTATTTTGCATTTGAATATAAATGTAACCATGAGGGATGGTCACAGCAGTTATACAAATTACAGTGATAGTTTCAGGTCCAGAGGTTTTGGAGAAAGGAAACATTAATGTGCTTGTCTTTGAAGAATAGGCTATAAAATGAACAAATTCTTAAAAAAAACAAAAAACTACAATCAGGGCCCGACATGCTGGCCTAGAGGTTAAAGCACTCACCTTGAATACGCTAGGATCCCATATGCACCAGTACTAATCCCAGCAGCCCCACTTCCCATCCAGCTCCCTGCTTTTGGCCTGGGAAAGTAGTTGAGGACAGCCCAAAGCTGTCATTGAAGACTTGGGAGCTTTCATTTGGAACAATTACTGGAAAACTTTATAGATTACATATTATATTCAAGTTTTATATATAGTTATAGACAGAATAACTTTGAATGTAGAAATATTGAAGCACTTAATACCATCCAGTTATTTTTCTGAAGCATACATTTTAGTGACAATATGGTTTTTCTGTGATTTTGTAATTTTAACAATAGTTGTTGCAAAAATAGTGCTTTGCAGTAACATTATGATTTTTTGATTTTTTAAACATTTTGATTGGATAGTCAGATTTACAGTAGCAGAGACAGAAAGATCTTCCATCTGCTGCCTCACTCCCCAGGTCACCACAGTGGCCGGAGTTGAGCCAAACAGAAGCCAGGAGCCAGGAGCTTCTTGTGAGTTTCCATACGGGTGCAGGCTCACAAGGTATTGTTCTGTCCTTGACTGCTTTCCCAGGCCACAGGCAGGGTGCTTGATGGGAAATATAGCAGCCAGAAAACAAAACAGCATCCATATGGGATCCCTGTATGTGCAAGGTGAGGAATTTAGTCACTAGGCTACAGTGCAAGTCCCAGTAACATTATTTTTAAATAAATAGTAATTGTTTGCATTGACCTACAGACTACATGAGTTTAATCAATGCCAGTTATTGAAATTATTGTTACTGTTTCAAGGATGCCTTCTTGGCACTTATAAGGCACTATTCTTGCCCAGGGAAGCTGATGGCTTTTATTTCTCCAGCCACTGTGTCTGCCTCCAAGTTGACGTTGCTTAGCACAGTAGGAACCATGGAAGAGGCTAGGAACAATTAAGACCAATGCATAACTCCCTGTCTCCACCTTCTCTTGCAGGTGTAGCCCTGCAGCCTGCTACATGCTTCCCAGGCTGGAGAACACCAACACACCTTCAGTAAGTTGTTTGTTTACTTCTCAGCTTGCTTTACATGGTATTTGAGGAGCATGATAGTTTTTAAGCCAAACGGAAAAAAATGTGAGAGAAAGAAGGTAAAATTTTGATAACTAAACATTGGAACTGTCAAAGCTGATTGAAACTTCCTCTCCAGGTTTTCTGATAAGATTTATGTTTTTTAAAAGATGTATGTATTTTTATTGCAAAATCAGATATACAGAGAGTAAGAGAGACAGAGAGGAAGATCTTCTGCCAATGATTCACTTGCCAAATGCCCTGTGCTTGCCAAAATGAAGCCAAAAGCTCAAATAGTCTTCCGCATCTCCCACGTGGGTGCAGGGTCCCAAGGCTTTGGGCCGTCCTTGACTGCTTTCCCAGGCCATGAGCAGAGAGCTGGATGGGAATTGGAGAATCCTGGATCAGAACAGGCACCCATATGTAATCCTAGCACGTTCAAGGTGAGGACATAGCTGCTAGACATCTGTAATTTGCCCTGTCTTGAGATATATTGACAATAAGTTGACAGTGGTATTAAAATGAATAAAATCATGTAAGGGTGTGTCAGTATGTGAGATGAGTGCATGTAATTACAGTGCACTTAATTCTCATCCTGGCTCCTCCACCCTTTCCATCTGGCCTCCTACTGTTGCATCTGAGAAGCATCTGGTGGTGGTGTAAATACTTGCATATGTCCCACCCGCATGTGAGACGCCAGAGGAAGATCTGGAGTCAGTCTGACACAGCCACAGCTACGAAACACATTCAGAAAAAAAAAAAAAACTGCACAAATCATCTGTTTTTCTGTCATTCATCATGTCAAGTGAACAGTAACACTGTAAACACAGTGCAAATATCTTTCCATCTAGCTTCAAGGTTAGTTTTCCAGCAGTGGTATTTATGTTATACAAAATGCCAGATAACATCATTGTATATCAGGTATGGGATGAGTAGAAGGTTCAGTGGGAAAAGCAAGCTGACTTTTGAATACCAGATTTGTTTATTTAAATAATCCTTGTGACATGTTTTGAGATAACATGTTACACTGCTGCTTTCAATGCCAGAAGTCTATGTAAGGACCAGTTAAGTCCCTGATGTTCCCCTTCTGATCTACTTCCCTGCTAATGTGCTTGGAAATAGAATAAAATGTCCCAATGGCTTGGACACCTGCACCCCTGTGGAGGATCAGAATGGAGTTCAGGCTCTTGGTTTTGGCCTGGACCTTGCTGCCTCTTGTGGCCACATGGGGAGTAAACAAGTGGCGGGGAGATCTTTCTGTCTGTCTGGCTTTGACTGTTGCTTTGTAATTCTCACTTTTAAGTAAGTAAATTGTGTTTTTTTTTTTTTTTTTATTTAAAAAGCCACTATTCTTTATATCCTGTTAATTGGGGACTGTTTAAATTCTTTTTTAAAAAATATTTTTATTTTTGGTGATTTTTACATAGTTGTTTAGGGCGGTTGGTCAAGGCTACAGGAAGTTAGGTGAGATCACCATTTCCACATTCTCTTTTTTTTCCTTCCGGTCATTGGGGGAAGGGAGGAGATAAATGGAGAAGCCACACCCAGCCTTCCAACCATCCCATGATCCCTGATGTGGGGCATGCTCTGAGGGTCCTACTCATGAGGTTTTGATAGTTCAACAGTTCTGAATTACTGCTGATCTCGCCATTCCAAGCACAATGAAATCTCCAGAATTGGTTGATATAGTCCATCTTAGAATCTCCGTTTGCCCACGTATTCACCTCCAGCACTCTTTGGGGTAGTTGATTGGTTTGTTCTATTTTTTTCTCATTTTATGATTATTATCATTTTATGATACAGTTCTATATTCCCTTATCCCCTCCCCAATTCCTTCCCTTTCACCTAGTTCCTCTATATCATTACTAACATATAGTTCTTCATACATAGTCATATGTCCATCATTGTGGGCATGGATGATGGCACAGAGTCCAGAATCCTATTGTCAAGATATAGTAAACAGTTTCATTGTAAGTCCATCTTTGTCTGCAAGAACAAATGCATACTATACTGCATCCTCACATCTGGATGTTAGTCTCCATTTCACAGCTACTGTACATCCCCTTAAATGAAAAGTCATAATACAAAATCAACAATAGAAAGAAAATAGAAATGTACAATGCCATGAAGTTAAATGACATGTTACTAGATATGACAGTCTCCATTACACAGCTACTATGCATCCCCTTTAGTGAAAAGCCACAAAACAAAATCAACATCAGGAGAAAAAAGAAATTAACAACACCAAGAAGTTAAATAACATGCTATTAAATGACTAACATGTAGCTGAAGAAATAAAAATCAAGAACCTTCTTGAAGAAAATGATGCCACTGCATGATCTACGAGTCATTGAATGATTTAATCAAAAGAAAGTGTTTTGAAGAGAGGAAACCAACAGAAAACAACAAAACCCATGCAATATAGTTTCTGCTGATCTTTGTTGGTGAAGTGTATCTCCTCCAGACAATAAACAGATGGGTTTTGTTTTTTTAATCCAGTCTACTAATCTGTAATGTTTGATTGAGCTTAGGCCATTCACATTCAGGTTTAATATGTATGGGTGGTACTTTGGTCCTGTCATTTTAAGAATGGGTTGTTCATTGGTTCAGTCTTCTGTTGTCATTTTACTGGGATGTTCTTCCTGTTTGCCTTTGGTTTTGGTGGGTGCTATTCCTCTTTGTTGTGGGCTAAGGAGTTGACTAGCACTCGTTAAGCCCAGCACTACAGGGAGTGGGCTTGGGGCTAGAAGCACCTGGTCTCAGCTGTATCCAATATGCGCTAATGAGGGTGTAGGGTAAAGAGTAAACAAGAAGTAGCTGAAAGGTCAAGAGAGAAGGCAATAAAGCCTCTCTGAGGCTTCAGAGAGAGACTTCCACCATCCCAGGTCTCCAGTCGGTGCCTCAATCCCTCAGACCCCTCGACGTGTCCCCGTTACTCGTGCTGTTAGTCGTAACACCTCTTCTCTGTCAAGAGAACATCTTTATGGATCATTTGTAGGGCAGGTTTGAAAGAGGCTAATTCTTTGAACTTTTCTTTACTCTGGAAGAATTTTATTTCATTTTCAAAGACAAAAGAAAACTTAGCTCGATTCTCTTCTTGCCAGTAGAGTTTCCTGTGAGAGCTCTCCTGTGAGTTTAATTGGCATTCCTTTATATGTCAGCTGATTTTTTTCACCTGCACATTTAAGGATCTTTTCCTTATGTTCAATTGATGAGAGCTTGATAATCATATGTCTTGGGGAAGATC
The DNA here is from genome assembly GCF_017591425.1 of Ochotona curzoniae. NCBI lineage: Eukaryota > Metazoa > Chordata > Mammalia > Lagomorpha > Ochotonidae > Ochotona > Ochotona curzoniae. The sequence goes on from NW_024466752.1 coordinate 471,203, forward strand.
GCTTTTGATCAAGCCTGTTAGGAGTTTTGTGCCCCTCCTGGATCTTGTTTCCCAATTCTTTCTCCAGATTGGGGACATTTTCCTTTATTATGTCATTAAATACATTTGCAAACTCAGCTTTGCATTCTGCACCTTCTGGGACTCCCATAATTTTTACATTTGGCCGCTTAATAGTGTCTTTCAATTCTTGAATACTTTTTTTGGCCTGATCCAGCTCTGCTTCCAGCTTTTTGTTTGCTTCCCCTCTGGTGACAGGAAATGTCTTCCAATTCTGAGATTCTTTCTTCTGCTTGCTTCATTCAATTTTGGAGACTCCCCACTGTGCTTTTAATTTACTCTACTGTGTCGTTAATTTTTGATATGCCAGCCTTGATATGTTTTATTGCTTCCTTAAATTCTTTGAACTTTTGCATGAGCTTCTAATTTTTGATCAGAAGCTTTAAAATGAGTCTGATGGAATGTGTCAATGTCTTCCTCAGTTAACTCTGAGGTTGGCAGAGAGTTTTGCTTCATTGCAGGAGAGTTATCAGTAATATTCATTGTGCCTTTGTCTCTTCTTTTTCTCTTGGTCATTTTACTTCTGTTTAGCAGAGTCTTCTCCTTGGGTCAGGTTTCTAAGCTGTGTCACCCACAGGTCTACAATGCGATTTTACTTATTGCAGTTGGTACACAATTTTGCTTGTAGCCACCTGTGCCACAACCTCCAGAGAGTTCCACATGTGGGTCCTTATGCCAGATTTCCACCATGGTCTCTGTAACCCCAGCTCTTGGCTCACCCTTCTCCACCTCCTGTAATACTGTGTTGAGGCGGCACCATTGTCTCTGCAACCTTTCTCCCATTTCCGGTTGGAGCAGGTCCAAGGATTAGAGAGACACAAGGTGTCCTGTGTAATTAGATTGTTGGTGGTGCTGATCTTGGTGGAACCTGTTGGATGATAAGTCTGGGTGCCACACGGACCTATTTTGACCCATACAATGCCACAGTCGGTGTTATTTTCCTGTGGGACGAGTGCAATCAATGAAACTCAGTTAGTTCTCACAAGCTCAGCACATGTGCAGTTCATTGTTGTCCCCTGCCGTCCTAAAGCTATTGCCGCAGTGTTCAAAATGGTGTCTGACATAAGAGTTCTTGATCTGCTGGCCATGGGGTCTGAGGGCTACCCAGACCTGTCTTGGGTGGAACCTGTAGAATGCCACATTGCTGCAATTCACAGAGTCAGAAATGAGTTCACTCCCAGCTCTGTGTTTGCTCATCCTTGCCCTTGCCTTTGCCTGCTTTTGCAAAATGGCACCCAATTCAGCTTTAGGGTTCTGACTGGGCTATGAAATCCACCCTATTCTCACACTTCCCATCTGAGATCGGCTGCTCTGTCTCTGCTCCTGGTCAGATCAAATGGATCAGCAGGATGAACAGTTCTTTGTCTGGGTTTACCTCCCAAGCTCCCAGTGAAAGTCCCTTCCCACCTGGTTGCTGGTGGAGTTCCAGCAGTTGGTGGAGTTCAGATGGCCATTAGCTGAATGCTGCTGGAGTATCAGTCACTGCAACACCACCCCATTGTGTCCGCTGCTTCCCTGTGTCTGTCAGTCTCCAGGTCCCTCTCTTCTGCTGTTCTGTCCTCTCCTATTTCCTGGAATATGTCCTCTCTGCTTCATACTGTTTAAATGTTTTTCTGTCCATTTAAACATGTCCTTACCCTATTCCACCATCTTGATTCTGGTTTGTTCTATTCTTTGTGCTTTGTTATGGTACCAAGTGTTCTCTGCATGCTCCAATGTATTGCTATATCCTCCATGTGTACCTGAATATGCTGTCCACTGCTCCATCGAAGCCACTGAGGCCTGGCTCTGACAAATGCCCTCCATGGTCAGTCATGGAACCTGCAGTTCTCTCCATGGTTGGAGTTCTGAATTCAGTGATTCAGTTGTGGGATCTCCAAAGAAACTTGATCTGATGTGATCCCAGACCTGATTCTTATGTGTGCATGCCAATAGAAGCTCCAGCACATTCCATCACCTCCTATCAGCTTATGCACATATTGTTGGTTGATATTGCTGGATCAGATCTGCCTCCAGCCCTCTTTCCCACCAATGAGTGTGCTCTTTTCATAGCAAACATCAATGCAGTTCATGCATGCATCAGAGATCTGGAGCCAATGAGTGTGTATCAGAGAGGTGCCTATTGTTTCCCTCATGGGCTCTCTCCCATTCCTGGATCTTGCACTCTCCAGGTGTTTCTGCCACTTAGCTTGAAAGAGTATCTGCCCCACCCCCCGATACCCCCCTTGATCCATCAGCTAGGTGATGCTGTGGCAAAGCCCATCCAACCCAACCCTACCCCAGTCTGGCTTATATATATCCAGTAGGTACAGTCTGTCCTTCTTGGATTTTCCTTGTTGCATTAAACTTGCAGGTCAGCAGATGTTATAGCCTTGCCTGGACTAGTCTGCCCAAATACCAGCTGTCACATTCACCAGTGGGAGTAGTGGCTCAGTGGGGGAGCTCCCTGCAGACCCCCTACTGGGTTCCCCTGCTTTCCCATGGGTCTCACTTATCATGGTTATGTGCTGTGGCCCAGTCTGGCATAGCATAGTTCACCTTGGCATTTGTCATTGAGTCCTACAGCCTAGCCTGGCCCAGCTTGCTCAGAATTCAAACTCACATAGGTGGGGCCTACAGCCTAGCCAGTCCAACTGATTGCCAGTCCCATCCATAATGTGAGTTGTGTAGTGTTGCAGCACAACTCGGCCTGATCCACATACCATTGTGGCTCTCAGATTTGCCAGTAAGTGATATGAACCGGCCAACCCAGTTTGCCCCAGACCTGAGCCAAAGGTATGCCCTTGGGTACCATAACGTGGCCTGTTCTAGGCTGCTACCTGTCGTGGTTCTTGTGCTCACCTGCAGGGACTGTGTCCCAACAAAGGAATTCCACAAACTCCTCCTTGAGAGCTTATCCCAATGGCAGATCAGTGAGTTCATGGTGCAGCCCTACTTTGTCCATCTACTGTCTTAGCAGCAACAGTGGTCTTTCCTGATTGGCCCTCAACCCATTCTGGGTTGTTTTTTTTTTTTTTTTTTCTGTTGGGCATTACAGCCCAGGGCCAGGATGGTCCACACCCTGACACAGCTCATACATAGCTCAACAGGGAGAAATGTAGCCTAGTCCATCCTACATTAAGCCTTGTTATGAGCACCAGTGCGTGCTGGAGTCTAGCTCAGTCTGGCACACACCAGACCTAGTCGACACTTGTGTCAAAAGAGACTGCAGCCATGTCAAGACCAGATAACAGCTCCTACTCAGGCCCTCACACTTTTAAGTAGGAACCATAACCCAGTCAGGGTATACCCCTCACTCCCCAGCCAGGCCTGTCCCCAGCCATAGATGTTGCTTGTGCCAATGGTTGCTCTGACCCATCTTGGCATAGTCCATCACATGTCTTGGCTTTTGCTTTCAAATGCTGGAGCCTGGCCAGACCCAGCTTGCCCCTGTCCCAACTCGAGCTGGTGAGTACTGTAACCTAGACCTGCTCAGTCTACCTATCCCTGGCCCACGAAAACTGGTAGGTGTGTCAGCCTAGCCGGAATGACCTATGCTCTTTCCTGGTTTCTTCACTTGCTTGTGAGCTAAAGTTTTTGCCCTACTGGGTCTGCCCCTTGTACAACCAACCCACACATTTGCCAACCTGGGGAGTTAACTTGTCCACCTTGTCTCCTTGCCAGACCCGCAGACCTGAATCATGTGCTCAGCAGCAGGAGCTATGACCCAGCAGGAGAGTTTCCCAAGTTCTCCCACTTTGCCTATTCCCAGACCTGGATCTCACTCATGTCAGTGGGTTCTAGGCACTTGACTGGCATAATCTTGGCCTTTGTGAGCTTATGAATGTTGCGGCCCAGCCTGCTTCACACCCTCTTTTAGGATGCATATGCTAGTGCTGCAGCCTGGACCTGCCCGTATTATTTGCAGTGTCTGTACCTACAAATGATGACAGGTTCTGTGGTCACACCTAGCTCAACCCATCACCCTCCCAGCTCCTGAGCTAACCAGTGGGACTTGTATTTCCACAGGTTTAGGCTCACATATCTCCCACAGAATCTACCCCTGGGCCTGGTTCTCTCACATGCTGGTGTCATGGCCCTGCCTAATATGACCCATCCTTGTTCAGATGGTGGGATCTAGCTTTGTCAGACAGATCCCCAGCCCTAACTTTTGCATGGACTAGCATGTGGTGGTCAGCAATATTCCTTACTAAGAATTGCTACTCAGGACTCCCATATGGGCTGGTGCATCAGTCTCACCCATAGACTGCTTCTGGTCTCTCCCCTCCAAACCACCATGTCTCAGTCCCCTCATTTTCCTGCAAGTGCAGTGGCCCTGTCACTGGGAGTCCCTCAGGATTAATTTCTTACCTCCATGTACAGTGGCCTTTTCCATGAATGTCTCTAGGTAACAATTCCACACCCCAAGACTCTAAAGCTCGCCTCTGGGTGAAGCCAGCAGGTGAAGCCTTGTGTGAGTTGGTGCTCTGGCTACCCACAATCCCAGGATTCCCTCAGCACTTGGCATCGGTGAATATTGCTAGTGCTCCAAGTATGGAGTCCAAGCTGACTCAGGTACTCCCAGCAGCTGCCATGCTGCAGCAGCTCCATTAACACTGCCAGCTTTCAAATGCTAGAGCGCCTTTTTGTTTTTTTTTTAAGATTTATTTTTTATTATTTTCTCAATGGAAAGGTGGGTATACAGAGAGGAGAGACAGAGAGGAAGATCTTCCGTCCGATGATTCACTCCCCAAGTGAGCGCAATGGTCGATGCTATGCTGACCCAAAGCCAGGAGCCTCTTCCGGGTCTCCCACGCTTGTGCAGGGTCCCAAAGCTTTGGGCCGTCCTCGACTGCTTTCCCGGGCCACAGGCAGGGAGCTGGAAGGGAAGCGGGGCTGCCGGGATAGAACCGGCACCCATATGGGATCCCGGGCGTGCAAGGTGAGGACCTTAACCACTTGCGCCACCGTGCCAGGCCCAAGAGCATCTTTTTTTTAAGATACATGGGAGGGAGCCCTGAGGTCCCTCCCACATATCTTAAAAAAGAAAAGGAGAAAAAGAATATGCAGCTATGATGACACTGGTATAGTTAACACATATTTGGCATTAACGAGGCTCAGGATGCCCATCAGCTCTTAGCTACTTTTCTCCCACCTGTGTAACACTTACCTAGGTACAATGCAAAGTAGGCAGCTACCTAGAGCTGGAGTGGTTAATGTCTTCTAAATAGATCATTTTAGTGTAAAGGGATGATTCTGATTTGTAAAAAAAAATCCAGTGAATTTTGATCAACATGTATTTATTAATATCATAGGGTACAGTGTTTTATTTAAGTATATGCACAGCATCAGCTGAGTAAACCAGGTGCCCAGGCTTTCTATCTTTGTTTCTTTCTTTGTTTTTTTTTTTTTTTACAGCACACAGGGTCCTCTGTTCCCATTGCGTTGTCATTGTTAATTGCACTCACCATGCACTGGGATGGAACACTGGATCTTGCTCCCTCTGTCTCTCTTTGCTACCTTTCTTTTTTTTTAACCTTTGCTACCTTTCTTTTTTTTTTAATATTTATTTTTATTATTTTTTTATTGGAAAGGCAGATATACAGAGAGGAGAGACAGAGAGCAAGATCTTCCGTCCAATGATTCACTCCCCAAGTGAGCGCATCGGTCGATGCTATGCCGATCCAAAGCCAGGGGCCTCTTCCGGGTCTCCCTCGAGGGTACAGGGTCCCAAAGCTTTGGGCTGTCCTCGACTGCTTTCCCAGGCCACAAGCAGGGAACTGGAAGGGAAGTGGGGCCACCAGGATAGAACCGGCGCCCATATAGGAATCCGGGCGTGCAATGTGAGGACCTCAACCACTTGTGCCACCGCGCCGGGCCCTCTTTGCTACCTTTCTTCCTCCTTCCTATCCCTGGTCTTCACTCTTACCAACCTGTAGCAATCACAATTCTAAGTTTGCAGCTATTTTTTTACATTCATATATGATAACATGTTAGTTTGGTCTACATTTGCCTTATTTTATCTCACTACATCCATTTCCATCTATTTTGTAACAAATAAGAATTTTTTTGTTTTAATGACTGAATACAGTCTCTTAATATTCATATAGGTTTCACTATTAATAACATTGGGGGAACAAATGAAATCTAGAATCAAATTAATTTTGTACCTTTTAGTTTACTAATTTAGTATGTGTTTATTTCTTTGCCTTTTATTTTCTTACCTTGTCTACTTTACTTGGGTGAATATTAAATTACATAACAATAAAAAGTAGTCATTCTAATTTGGTTACGTATCTTAGAGGAAATGCTTTTGGTTTTTTGGCATTCATTTGTGTGATGGCTATAGGTTTGTTATCTATAGATATTATTTTATTGAGTTCTATTTCTGTGTACCTCAACTGAGGTAGATTTGGAAGTATTTATAGATTTGTAGATTTCTTCAACTTACCTATATAAGTTATTTCAAAATAAATGTAGAAATTCATTGAGTGCTTTCTATAAGATAATTTTAATGATGCTTGTTCTTCATTCTGTTAATTTTCATTTATTGGCCCATTTTCTACATTCTCTAGTTAGGTGCACCTTGGCTAGTACATGTGAGCTTATTGTTGTGATGCTTCATTTGTTTTACATATATTATAGAAATGTTTTTATTAAAGATTTATTTATTGCAAAATCAGATATATAAAGTATAGGAGAGACTTAGATGGTTTTCTTCCCAATGGGGAAGCGTCGGCTGCTGGGATTATAACCAGTGACCATATGGCATCCTGGTGCATGCAATACAAGGACTTTAGCAACAAGGCCACCGTTCTCGGCCCTGTGATAAGAATTTTACATCTATTTTATCAGGTAATTGGTCTATGCCTTTTTTAATGATTTTAAGCTAGATTTCTGGACTGTAAGCAATTATTTCAGAAGGAGCATTAAGTAAATATATAGAGAAATCATTGTACAGCAATGGAGATTGCATTTTTAATGAGCAAATCCATCTGCCCCCCCCCCCCCACCATTTTAAACAGTCAGACATAGTTGAAGATCTTCCTACTGCTGATTCAGTCTAGTTTAGGAATCCAAGTACTGTTAGGCTCAGCATAATTATGGAATGGTTTTCTTCATTTTAATTTTTTACCATAATTCTAGAAAATTTGGTGTTAATTTGGTAGAATTTAGTAGTGAAGACAACTAGTGTTGACCTTTGGTTTGAAGAGATTTATTGCTGATTCATTAACTGCCTATTTTATCAAATTTTTTGGTGTCTTTCTGATTCAGTTTGTAGCCTAAAGCTAAGTATCCAGAAATTAAGCATTTTTAAGGATTTATTTGTTTATAACTATTGTTTACACTCCCTAGGGATCCATTGCACATCCATTTTTCCAGTGAAGATTTATTTTATCAGGCCTGGCATGGTGGCCTAGCAGCTAAAATCCTCACCTTGTGCATGCCGGGATCCCATAGGGCAATGGTTCTAATCTTGTCAAAGCCACAACCCATCCAGCTCCCTGCTTGTGGCCTGAGAATGCAGTCAAGGATGGCCGAAAGCCTTGGGACCCTGCACCCTCGTGGGAGACCTGGGGGAGATTCCTGGCTCCTGGCTTCAGATTGGTGCAGTGCCAGCCATTGCAACCACTTGGGGAGTGAATCATCGGACGGATATCTTCCTGTCTCTTCCCCTCTCTGTATGTGTGACTTTGCAATTAATAAAAAATTGTTAAAAATTAATTTATCGATATGCAAGTCAGAACTATAGAGAAAGAGGGAGAGTTAGAGAGATCTTCCTTCTGCTTTAATCCCTCTCCAAGTGACCACAATTGTTAAAGCAGGACCAGTTTGAAGCTTCTTCCCAGTTCTCCGAGATCAGTACAGGGAATCAAGCATTGGGACATCCTGTGCATTCCCACATGCACTAGAAGGGAGCTGGATCAGAAAGAAAGGAGTTAGGTCTTTGCAGTGACCTAGTGGATAAAGTCCTTGCCTTACACATGCTGGGATTCCATATGGGTGTTGGTTTTAATCCTGGTGGCTCCACTTCCCATCCAGCTCCCTGATTGTGGCATGGGAAATCAGTGGATAATAATAATAATAATAAATTGTCAAATACCAGGACACAGGAAGTTCCATGTGTTGTTCAATTGGCAGCTTTTATCTTTCAAGCTCCTTGTGACCTTAACAACATATACATCCCCTGTTCAGTACAAAATGATCAAAGGACCTCAGTAGGTAGTTCTCAAAATGTAGCCATTTGGGAAATGTAAATCAAAATCACAATGAGATAGCTCAACCCTGTCAGAATGGCTATTATTATTTGGAAGAAATTGGTAACAATTACTGGTGAGGATGCCAAAAATGGAAACTTTTATACATTGCTGATGGAGTTATAGATTAAGTCAACATGTGAAAAATAATATCAAATTTCTTAAAGGTTTAAAAATAAGATTGCTGGGCTCAAAATGGTAAACTAGCAAGCAAATTCCTTGCCTTGAATGTGCTGGGATCCCATATGGGCACCGGTTCAAATCTCAACAACCCTGTTCCCCATCCAGCTCCCTGCCAGTGGCCTGGAAAAGTAGCCTTGGGTCCCTGCACCTGCATGGGAGACCTGGAAGAACTCGTGGTGATTCTTGGCTTTGGATCAGCAGAACACTAGCCATTGAGGCCCTTTGGGCAGTGAATCATTGGATGGAAGACCTTCCTCTCTGTCACTCTTTGTCTCTGTATATGTGACTTTGCAATCAAAATAAATAAACCTTTAAGAAAAAGCTTAAATTAAATAAAAAAGATTAAATTTCAATAAGACTGCTGTAAGTTTACATTTTCACTACTAGTTGCATTTTCTGAGTTATGAACATGTCGCATGAAAGAGATACCATCTTTTTTATAGCAGCACTATTCATAATGCGCAAGATGTGGAATGAATTGAGGAGTCCATCATTAGATAATTAAATAAGGAACATGTAGCATATGTGTAAATGAAATTCTGTGTATTATATCAAAGTGAGTGTAACTAGAGTGCAAGATATTAAGTGAAATAAGCTAAATACAGGGCCTGGTGGTATGGCCTAGTGCATAAAGTCCTCGCCTTGAACACACCAGGATCCCATATGGGCGCACGTTCTAATCCCAGCAATCCCACTTCCCATTCAGCTCCCTGCTTGTGACCTGGGAAAGCAGTGGAGGACGGCTCAAAACCTTTGGACCCTGCACCCATGTGGGATACCCGGAAGAAGTTTCTGGATTCTGGCTTTGGATCGGCATAGCATCAGCCAATGCGCTCACTTGGGGAGTGAATCATCAGATGGAAGATCTTCCTCTCTGTATATCTGACTTTCTAATAAATAAATAAATTAAAAAAAAAGAGTAACAGGGCAAAAGGGAGGATTCAAAAGAAGTATCATACTGTTAAATGTATGTGTATCTGCTACATTCACTGTTTTTATGTTAAAATTTAGTAAATAAATTACTGGAACAAAAGGCAAACCCAGAAAATTGGTAGATGCTAAAGGGCTTCCAGAACATTTAAAAAAAATTAAGTTTGCTGCAGCATGGCATTTATCTTATATGTATCCCTTCTGTTCAGCTGGCAGGCTATGACTGGCTAATATGAACTAATTGTCTGAAGAAGATAGTTCTGTATGAGACTATCATTTGTTTCCTTCCTAAGCTGTAGTTTACTATGTGGAAATTAAAACTTCAGTTTTATTATGTTATTCCGTAAAAAGTAAAGCAAAAACAAAGTAGAAAGTTTTAATATGTGCATACTCAAAAGTGAAAAAAAGAAAAAAATCGTATAGTTTTATATTTATGCACTAGAATTACATGTATATGTATTCCATATTGTTTTGTCTTTTGAGTATGTATGTATATATGTATTATTGATATATATGATTATATATGATATATATTTAATTCCAGTGTAAGCTGAAGGAAATATTTACTCATGCAAGTAAAGTTTGAAAATGTATTCAGTATTTCATTATTTCACTTTGAAGCAGGAAAATTGAATTTTATTATTGCTTTATAATTTTAAGTATCTCAGTATGTTTGAGGAAATCATTAGTAAGCTACTCAATAATTTTCTCGTTATCTTGTTCAATAGTAAGCATTTATCTTAATTATCTAATGTAGCATGATATTTAGCTCATGTGTATCTAAAGATTGCACAATGAACTCATTTTATGTTTATTATAGAAAACAATCTGATACAGAATAATAATGATATTGTAGCTTCAGAATTGCAAGCATGATACAGGACAACATGGTTTATTTTGTTTTTACCTTATGTTGCCATATAGATGTAAATTAAGCTGCATTCCTAGAAGATGCAAATTGAACACACACTGAAGAATTAAACACAGCTTAGTATTATAGGTCCTGAGTTAATATTTTGGCTCCATGTCAATATGATTAGTTATCGTAATTTAGTTGAAAAGCACAGTGGCAATTTCGGACACGCAGAGTCATATCTTCCACTTGGAGAGCTATTCTAGCAATGCCTTCCACAGTTCATTAGAATGAGAATTTTTAGAGAATATTATCTTTAAGAGAATAAGGAATATTCTGCTGTACTATTGGAATTGCAAAAGTGATATAGCACAAAATATTTTCATTTAACTATGATGCTGTATGTGAATTGTAAATTAAACTTTGTCCATAGAAGTTGCAAATTAAATATACAGAGAATGTACTATCAGTGATTCTTTTGAATGATCCAGAACTGAGCAGACATGTGCTGTTACAGGTGTTGGTGTCCTTTGAAGATGTGGCTGTGGACTTTACCCAGGAAGAATGGCAGACAATGGACAATGCTCAGAGGACCCTGTACAGGGAGGTGATGCTTGAGACCTATAACAATCTGCTGTCTGTGGGTGAGTGAAGTTCTGTCATGCCCAAGCAGAACACTTCTGTACCGTTTGCTAATGAAAATGGAGTTTAAAAGTGTAGTAGTTGGTAGGACTAGTGGTGATTTCAGAAAATCTGCATCATTCTCCATTAACAGGATACTCCATGACAAAGCCTGATGTGATCTTCAAGTTGGAACAAGAATCAGCACCATGGATAGTGGAGAAATCTGTGAAGCAGAGACTTCCAGGTAGGTCAGCAGGGAAGCTGATACTTCTTTCAGTAAATGTTGACTGGAATTATATTTGAGTTTTACTTTGAGTTTCTTCCAGAAGGAGAGCCGGTGAGACACAGGCATTCTATAGTCTCCATGAATAGGTTTATTCTAGCAATTTGCCAGCCTGTCACCATAAATCTAGAAGTATATATGGGTCTTTTCATGATCCCAAACACTTGAATCACATCTACCACCTCCCAAGATACATTTTCAGGAAGTTGTATTTGAAGCAGAGTAGCCAGGAAAAGACAAACTAGTGTTGAGATTGGATGTAAGATACCCCAAGATTTATTTTATATTTTTATGACATATTTTCTCTCATATCCCACTTTAAGTTAAACACACAATGTCACATAATTGAAATTTTAATTTAAAAAGATGGGTATTATGTTAAGGCATTCATAGATGAGCTATATTGCCTAGTTAATAAGGCTTATATATGTCTACATTTTACTAATACTAAAATATGCTGTATCTAGAATGGCAATAAATTTCATTGACTTCACTTGAGCATTTGAAAACACTACATTTAGATGTGATTCATACATATGATTACTCTTTTCCTCATTTCAGATCCCCATGGAAAGAATGAGCTGCTTGGAGCTAAGCAGAAAGTTCAAGAAATAATCTTCAGGTAAGTTGTAATCTGAAAAATTATAGAATACCTAAAATGAGAGCTGCATTGCCACAAAGATGCTTAGCATTATCTCTGGCCATAAATGAAACACGATATGAAAGGGAAATTGTACAAAAATGAGACTTGAGAAATAGGATTTCATTCTTTTTCTTTCTCTCTGTCTCTCTCTCTCTCTTTTTTTTTTTTTTTTTTTTTTTCATTTTCAGACAGAAGTTTTATTTGGAAAGTGACCAGGTGAATGTAGGAAGCAGAGGGAGGAGATCATGTGCCTGTTGAATGGAGACAGCAATGTTTTTCAGAAGGGTCTCAGATTTTTAAGTGTCCTATGAGCATTCCTTGTCTGTACAAGAACCTGTGTATAAGACACTTGCCATTGGTTTTTCTCAACCAACAAGGAAATAGCTGCTACTACACAGCTTCAAATCTGCACGGGCTATTCTTTGGCTGTTCAGCTCTCCGAGGTAGGAAGCCACATGAGTGACCAAGTTGAAGAGACTGGCTTTTTCTGATGTCATGTATAAAGTATAGAGGGGGTCATCCACATAAGTCATTTCTAAAGATCAAACCTGAGGGCATGGCATGATAGCCTAGTGGCTGTCCTTCAGCTTGCATGCACTGGGATCATATATGGACACTGGTTTCTGCCCTGGCAGCTCCACTTAATATCCAGCTCTCTGCCGATTGCAGGTGTCCAGCTTAGCCAAGTTCAGAACTTAAGAAGGACGCCTGGAGTAGGCATAGAAAATAAATGGACCACTACAGTTTCAGGATCATAATGGACAATTCAAGAAAGCTGTCCTCTTTCTTTGTACAGAAGCCTTCACGAACCGTGACACCCACTTTTCACACCTGGTCAAACAGGCATTCCTAAGGATAGTTCTGCCAATTATTTCTCCTTGAGGCAGGATATCAGCTGTCCTAATCCTGTGGTGAGGAAGTTCTCAATAGATGGCACATGTCAATCAGTAACACATTCCTATTACTATTCTGATGCTCCAACTTAGTCTTGATTCAGTTTAGGGAGGAAGTGCATCACAGAAGGAGGGACTTAAAGATTAATGAAAGAGGGAAAGAATAGATTTCCACTGCATCTAAGGACTTATCATCCTTGATTAGCATGTGGCCAATCTAGGAGGACAACCCTAACCCTAGGTTCCTGCTAGGTGTAGGGACTTAACACCCTTGATTTTCATATGATCAGAGGGGCAGCTGAGGGAGCAGGAATAGTAAAAGATCCATTTGCTAAGATGGTATCACCAACATCATCTTCTAAGCGCACACTAATCATAAATTCAACTCCACAGTGACAGACAATGCCTAATTACAAATATGTCTGTGGGCTTGTCCAGTGTGTATGCAAAGGGAAATGAAACTGCTTTTCAGGCGGTTGTAGAGACATCCAGCTGGGCCTTGCCATGCAGCGGAAAATTACTTGTGGCCTTGTCTGCAATGGAAAAGTTCTCTTCACACCTTCATGTCTTTCACATCCACTGCATGGACCTCAGCAGCCTGTGGTCTGGGAAAGCTGGTGAGGACACCCCACAAGCTTATGGCTATACATCTGTGTGGGAGACCCAGAAGAAGCTCCTAGTATTTGGCTTTGAAACAGCTCTGGCAGTTGTGTATTTTTGGAATGTGAGTCAGCATTTGGAAGATCTTCTTGTGTGTCTTACATCCTCTCTGTATATCTGAATTTCCAGTAAATATAAATACAGCTTAACAATAAAAACTCAAACCAAAGCGAATATTTGGTGATGTCTGGACTCTCATCCCTCCTTCAATGCTGATAAACCAGTGTGAAGTGTGAAAAAGGAGCCCAGAACTTTGGTCCCATGTCAGGTAGTTGAGATTCAGGATCCACTGAAGGAGCTTCAAGTCATGCAGAAAATTGGCCTCTTGTGTCAATCCTCCAACAGTTTCCCAAGTGTTAGGACCCAGAGACTTGCTTCTAAAATGAAAATTGACATGACAGCAAAAGTGAAAATAGGTAGTTGGTGATTAAAGCCTCTAAGGTCCTAAAGTGTTATACTTCTTATCTCCTCCCCCACCCCCCACATCCTAAAAGCACAATCAGTCTGGAGGTTTAGGTGGAGCTAGACAGTGACTGGAGGTTACGTTGGTGGATGTGTTCATGTTTGTGCAGAGGCATGGTGTGCCAAGGGTCATTTCCAATGGCTCAGTAGAAATCTTGTGGAGTCTTTGCTAAGTCCAGCCACATAGCTCTATGTCCAACCACTATGACTATGTGAAGAGCTGAGTCTTGGCCTTCCTGGGCTCGAAAGGCTTCGCCCTCCCTGGTGAGTACGCTGGGAGTGGATACATTGGGTACAAGGCAGGCCTAGACTCCACCCACCTCCAACATCATGAGGTGGGTGGGACTAGGGGAATGCAACTTAATCATTTTTTTCATGAGTTGGGTTTCTGTGTATTGTGTGTGTGTGTGTGTGATTTAATTGCACACAATGTGTGTTAAAATTGGTATTATCATTTGCAAATCTTCTATTTTTCCTTCCTGTTTTAGGTCAAGGCTAAATGATATTCAGAGAAGCTATACTAGGCCTCCCAACCATCCTAGTACTTAAGGATGGATACTGGACCCCTGATACCAAACTAGGGTGTCAATATGGCACACCCCCCAACATTTCTTTCCCAGTGGTTCTTATAGTTCTGAAATGGGTTCCATCTCACTGATTCAAGCAAGAGGAAACCCTTTCAATGTTCATTGGCTGACATGGGTGATCTCAGGTTCTTCTTTCCTCCAGATATTTGCTATCATCATTTGGCTGAGGTAGTTATTCCGTCTGTTCTTTCCTTTCTCTTGGATGTGCTTTCCAGGCCTCAGTGGGCTGCCATCTCCAGGTTGATCCAGACCAGCTGTCCAATACTCCTTTTCAACTAAGGAGTACCGGTCCTTACAAGAACTGAGCCAGTCAATCCTGCCCAGTGGAGCCCCACCCACAGTGCTCACTGAGCTAGCACCACCATGCAGGCATGTAAAGTATCCTAGCCATGTGATCTGAGGCCTGCCACACCATCTACTCCCAGGACTCGCAGACCCAGGACCCATTGCACTGACCAGCCAAGCCTTCAGGCCAGGCAACAGAAACCACCACACATGCAGCCACTGGGGTTCATAAACTGTGCTTATTGCACAGCTGTGCCTAAGGTCCCAGACAAGGCTACCAGGGACCCACTGGATCTCCTGCACGCAGGCATCATGAGTCCAGCACCAACATCCCCCTGACTGCCATGGCTTGCCTCAACTCATTTTCCACCAGCATGTGTTGCAGCCTGGCTCAGTCTAGTCTTCCCCCAATTCCACTTCATGTTGCTGTCTGCTGTGGCCTTTCCTAATACAATCCATCTGGAGGTTTAGCCGGACCTAGGTTGTGGCTGAGGATTGCATGGGTTCATGGGTGTGTTCATATTTTTCAGAGGCATGTGGTAATAAGGTCATTTCCACAGGCTCAGTACAAATGATGTGGAATCTTCTTTTTCCTAAGTCTGCGCTCATTGGTCTTGTATAAGAGCCAAAATACTTTTTCAAGTCCCATATTGTGCACCAAACCAAATGTTACCAGGAAAGCTCAGTGAATCTTTCCTTTAACACGGTGTAGAAACAGGAAATGGAAACTAGTCTAATTATTACTTGTTAATGGACCAGTTGAACTTGGAAGAGGGGAGGAGGAAAGTAACTCCCAGGAGGGGCTCAGAGATCTAATGCCTTTTCAAAGGAGAGAGGAAATGACATCATAGTTTATTTTAATTTCTCTTATCCCATAGGAAGTCTGATGAAATGCCATTTGAAAAGAAGCAGGCCTCAGTTGTTCCTGAGAACAACCTCGAGAGTGAGAAAAATCTCAGTCATCTTGACAAGATCCACATTTGTCAGCAGTCCTTTGAACACAATGGGAAAGAGAAAGCTTTCAGCAGACAGAAGATAGTCCTTACGTGTGAGCACATTTATACCAAAGACCTATGCAATCAGCAACCTGTCAGTGTGGGAGAAGAAATTCATGTTGGCCACTATAAATCTTTCCTTACCCCCAAACAGAGAACTGACTCAGGAGAAAATCTGTATGTGTCAAATGAATGTAAAGAAATCAGGAACCAGAAGTCAGAACTCATTAGCGTTCAAATCCTTCAAATTGCAGAGAATATGTATGAATACACCGAGCATGGAAATTTCATTCAGCAGCAGTTATCTCTCATTAGGCATCAGAGAACGTACTCAGGAAAAAAACCTTGTGAATGTAGTGAGTGTGGAAAAGCTTTTATTTGTAAGTCACGCCTCGTTATGCATCAGAGAACACACACAGGGGAAAAACCTTACAAATGTAGTGATTGTGGAAAAGCTTTTTCTTATAAGTCACACCTCGTTAGGCATCAGAGAATACACACAGGGGAAAAACCTTATGAATGTAGTGAGTGTGGAAAGGCTTTTATTCGTAAGTCACACCTCGTTAGGCATCAGAGAACACACACTGGTGAAAAACCTTATGAATGTAGTGAGTGTGGAAAAGCTTTTATTCAAAAGTCACACCTCATTGCACATCAGAGAATCCACACAGGGGAAAAACCTTATGAATGTAGTGAGTGTGGAAAAGCATTTGCCAGAAAGACAGAATTCGTTTATCATCAGAGAGTCCACACAGGGGAAAAACCTTATGAATGTAGTGAGTGTGGAAAAGCTTTTGCCAGAAAGACAGAATTTGTTTATCATCAGAGAGTCCACACAGGTGAAAAACCTTATGAATGTAGTGAGTGTGGAAAAGCTTTTATTCAAAAGTCACACCTCATTGCACATCAGAGAATCCACACAGGGGAAAAACCTTATGAATGTAGTGAGTGTGGAAAAGCATTTGCCAGAAAGACAGAATTCGTTTATCATCAGAGAATCCACACAGGGGAAAAACCTTATGAATGTAGTGAGTGTGGAAAAGCTTTTATTCAAAAGTCACACCTCATTGCACATCAGAGAATCCACACAGGGGAAAAACCTTATGAATGTAGTGAGTGTGGAAAAGCATTTGCCAGAAAGACAGAATTCGTTTATCATCAGAGAGTCCACACAGGGGAAAAACCTTATGAATGTAGTGAGTGTGGAAAAGCTTTTTCTTATAAGTCAAGTGTTAGGTCACATCAGAGAATCCATACTGGGGAAAAACCTTATGAGTGTAATGAGTGTGGAAAACGCTTTTCTTGTAAGCGAATCCTCCTTACACATCAGAGAACGCACACTGGAGAAAAACCTTACAAATGTAGTGATTGTGGAAAAGCTTTTCTCACAAAGTCAGAATGTGTTCATCATCAGAGAATGCACACAGGGGAAAAACCTTATGAATGTAGTGAGTGTGGAAAAGCTTTTCTTCATAAGTCCGACCTCATTAGGCATCAGAGAATCCACACTGGGGAAAAACCTTATGAGTGTAGTGAGTGTGGAAAAGCTTTTATTTGTAAGTCACACCTCGTTAGGCATCAGAGAATCCATACTGGGGAAAAACCTTATGAATGCAGTGAATGTTGAAAATCTTTTAGTAACCACTCAGGTTTCATTCATCATCAGAAAATGCACACTGGGGTAAATCTATGAATGTAGTGACTGTGGAAAAGCTTTTACTCGTAAGTCACACCTCGTTAGGCATCAGAGAATCCCCACATGTGAAAAACCTTATGAATGTAGTGATTGTGGAAAAGGCTTTTTTCGTAACACATACCTCTTTAAATCCGGAGAGTCTACAAAGGGGAGAAATTTTATGAATGTAGTAAGTGTGGAATAGAATTTTCTGATAAGTCAACATTTGATCACATCAGAGAATACACACAGGTGAAAAACCTTATGAATGTAGTGAGTGGAAAATCTTTTATTTGTAAGTCATACAAATAAAAGTAAGAATATAATATAATATATCTCAATAGACATCCGAGAATCCACACTGAGGAAAAACGTTACGAATGTAGTGAGTGTGAAAAAGGTTTTTTTCATGTGGCACACATTATTAGACATCAGAGAATCCAAAGTGTGGAAGAATCCTTTTGAATGTCATGAGTGTGGAAAAGCTTTTTCTCATATGTCACACCTAATCATAGATCAAAGTAACCACACAGGAGAATACTTATGAATTCATTGTGTATCTTAAAGCCTTTACTTACCAAACAGTTTTCATTTGACATCAGGAAATGCATACAGGATAAGAAACACACGAATGTATTGGGTTGAAAATCCTGTTGCAAGCAGTCAAGTTTTGTTAAACATCAGAATTCACATAGGAAAGCACGAATGTATTACATGTGTGTTAAAATTCACCCAAACATTTTGAGCACAGTGCAAAACATCCATGCTTTAGTAATTAGCATATTCAAAGAAACGGGCAAACATACTGCCTTGAATGAAAAATCATTTTTCTGAAGTCAGTCGTTAGCAGAGTCACAGACGTCAGCACTACAAAAAATGTAATCACAAAGAATAGCTGCCATAAACCTGTTATTATTGTCTGTCAGAGCTTATAAAGTGAATGAAGAAAGAACCATTAGCAAGAGTGCAAATACAAAACATTGTGAAAGGGCAATGGATGTGGAAACATACTTTGAAAGTCAGCAAGTGTTTAATAAACATGAGGAGTACCATTTTATTTCAGAATCGAGGTTATTTCTTACTAAAATAATTAAGATGCAAGTTGTATGTAATCTCCCTTTGCTGTGAGGTTGTAAATGGGAATTCTGCTTTCAGATTTAATGTTATTACTAAATGCTCAGTGTATAACATTTGCTTGAAATACCATGTTTCTCATTTACACATTTATCTCTTTTTTAGAATCTCAAAATTCCTCATCCTATTACAGAATTATATTGGAATCATAAATATCAAGTGATGCATGTGGCAGTTGTAGTGATAAAGACCCAGGTGTGAAGGATGAAACTTGTGCAGAGGCAAGATTCTCTTGTGATATCTGGCCAAATGTGGATCCTATTTGGCCACTGTCTCTCCTTGAATAATAAGTATGGCAGATTGCTCCTGCATCTCTGCCTGCTTATTCCATGCAGGACGCCATAGGCACATGGCACACTGTGTCTCCAAGGCAAAGCCCTGGCAGTGGCCTCAGCTAACAGAGACTCCATCTTGGCCTGTTCACTGGGCATACATCCCGAGTAGTAGGCTATATCCCAATTTCTCTGTCCCTGCGAAGCTGTGCTAGAATTTCCCTGATAAGCAACTCTAAGAAGTGAAATGTAACCTTCATCCAGTTTACCAGTCACATGTAATGATCATACCCAAAGGCATAGCTTTCAGCCCAGGTGCTAGCTTATCTTGGTCTACCTGCACATGGCCTAAAACATTAAGCTCCCAACCCTTTAACAGAATGTAAGTGGGGACTTGATTAGAATGTCCAGAGAGATAGGCATGCCTACTGGCAAGATACAATAGCAGTGTAGGGTGGGAGTACTATCAAGACCACCTTTCTGCCTTCCCCCTCCATTGTATACATATGCTTGAATGATGTTTTCAATAAATGGACATCCCTC